>NC_033798.1:20750286-20753255 GCF_001876935.1 Asparagus officinalis | reverse complement strand
GGGTGGTGGGGGTGGTGGTGGTGTTGTTGTTGTGTTGTGGTGTTGTGTTATGTTGTATTGTGTTGTGGTGTTGTGTTGTTGTGTTGTGATGTTGTAGTGTTAATATTTATAGTTGCACACTCTTGTGGGTGGTGGGGGTGGTGGTGGTGTTGTTGTTGTGTTGTGGTGTTGTGTTATGTTGTATTGTGTTGTGGTGTTGTGTTGTTGTGTTGTGATGTTGTAGTGTTAATATTTATAGTTGCACACTCTTGTGGGTGGTGGGGGTGGTGGTGGTGTTGTTGTTGTGTTGTGGTGTTGTGTTATGTTGTATTGTGTTGTGGTGTTGTGTTGTTGTGTTGTGATGTTGTAGTGTTAATATTTATAGTTGCACACTCTTGTTAATGGTTGATTTATATTTTGCAGGCCGGGACTTCTAGACAAGGTGGAGCCGAGGGTAGTCATAGTGTAGCTGGTGATGAGGATGATGATGATGATTATGAGGATTGATTGGGATTAATTTAACTTTGAAAACAATAAATGTGTTGTATAAACAATATTTATTATGTACATGTCGGGATACTTTTATTTATTTTATTATGTACATGTCGGGATACTTTTATTTGTTTTTATTGAAATATATGTGTTATATATGCGTGGGATTGAATATTATACTGCTGATTGAACATGGTTTTTAAATTTATTATCGATATTGTACAAGGTTTTTTTAATTTTCAAAATATTTTTTTAAAAAATATCGGTCATTTTTAGCAACAGAAAATCTGTCGCTAAAGATATATTTAGCAACGAAAAACGGACACGAGAAAAAAAATAAAAACAAAAATATGTCTTTAGCGACGGATTTTCCGTCTTTAAAGAAATATGTAGTGACGAAAAACGGACACGGAAAAAATTTAAAAAAATAAATATGTCTTTAGCGACTGATTAGCCGTCGCTAAATATACTTTTAGCGACGGATAAGCCGTCGCTAATTTTTTTTTTTAAAGTGTGACAGAAAATCCGTCGCTATTTTACCGTCACTGAAATTTAGCGACGAAAATTCCATCGTCAAAAGATCAATTAGGGACCCTTAATGCACAGACGGTTATTTAGCGATGGAATTTATTTTTTTCCATCGCTAAAAGTTATAGCTACGGAATTTCGACCTTTAGTGACGGATTTGTCTGTCGCTAAAGATCGAAAATCCAGTAGTGTATATCATTATTGGTTGATTTCTGTCCAGTACTCTTTAAGATTTTTATTATGCTTATTGAGGTGTAGTAGATTGGGAAAGAGAAATTGCATTCTACTATTATCTCTATCTTACAACAATGTCTCAAATTATGAATAGTGAAAGGTGATATGTGTCTGTGATATGTCTTGCTCAAAAGGTAGTCGTGTTGGATTTAAAAATTTGCTCGTGGATTAAGTATTATTTGCAAAGTGGGTCAAGTATAAATGTAGTTGAAACATTTGCTCGTGGATCAAGTATATATGTTGGTGAAAAATGCGACTAAAAATATTATTGCACATATAATGACTGACAAGTGAAAGAGCTCGTTTTTGTATTCCTCCAATTATTTTGCTTCGATTTATTTCTTTAATCTATTGGACATAGTGAGATATATTGATTTGAGAGATTGAATTATCTTAAAAGTGCAAGTATGTTGGTGTTGTTCTATTTCCTACTATAGAGAACCTGAATCGTATTTGTGATTACAAACTTACAATTTGTTAAAACCCCATAATATTGTAATTCTTTTGAAATTGCTACTCCATGAAGAATGATTTGAATTGCCACGGTTTATTATTGCATGTTAGAGGCCTGGAGCCTTATCAATGTCATTTTTTGTATAAACTTCGGTATAATTCTTCTATAATTGGGTTTATATATAAAATTCATTCTCTAACCTTAGCAATAAGGTTATAAGATGAATGGCAATAGAAAACTAAGATTTATAACACCAACTCTAGGAAGCAAACATAAGTTTGGGATTTCGAGCATCATAATTTTAAGGACTTGAAACTTGTAACCAAACGTTATGAATCCCAGTCTCACCTAATCTCAGTCTCAACTTTTAAGTCCAAGTCCGAGTCCCATTAGGAACCAAGCACTGCCTTAAGAGTATTTGTTCTACTAGTGGCTATAGCTAGTTTCTTCATACAATGACACCTTTACGTAAACCCATGGTCAAAAGCTCTTCTAGAATTTGGTGCTATCCTGATTTTCTGAAGAGCATCAGAGAGTTTTCTTGCCTCTATAATTTCGAAACCAGACAAGTTTCTTTCTTTACTGGCACTCAATCAAGGTATGAAGCAAATAAATTAAATAAAAACATCGAAGGGAACAAAGGAAAACTAAATAATGAAAACAACCTGCCCCAAACGCTGGCCCAATTCTCTCGACAATGGTTCGATCATAGCACATAACCTGATTGATACATGCGCGCAATGAATAACATAAATAACAAAGAATCGCTTATATAGTAACCATCTCGTACACAGACTTTTGACTCGTCTGAGCACTCTAAGCCCAAGCAGTTTGATGAAGTTCCCGCTGGAAATTCTCGAAAACAAGCCAAAATAGCCAAACTTCGAACGTCAAGAATAATAATAATCCAAAAAAATAAAAAAGGAATTTTACTATCACCAGCATTTCAGTGCATCAATCATTAGTAACCCAGTTCCAAGTGTTTTTCAGCATATCAGGAGACTTTCAAACCCAATATTATAAATAAACTCCACAAAAAACTCAGTGAGGCAAAACACCAAACACCTTACTGTTACATAACAACATCAAACCCTTGGCCCCATCCCCAAAACCAATCAGACCAAACCTTCAACAAGTATAGGCTTGTTGTCACCATCATCACCACAACCATCATCATCAACGCCATCCCCTTCCTTCTCTCCAACGTCGCCGTCGCCATCTCGACCGCAGCAAGCTCTCCCCTTCCCCTCCTCATCTCCACCCAACACCAAAACCCTAAACC
>NC_033798.1:20746599-20750265 GCF_001876935.1 Asparagus officinalis | reverse complement strand
ACCGCCGTCTCCGACACCTGGCAGAGATTCGGGGATCTCTCCGTTGGTGGGGCCGGGATCCTGGACGCAGGGCTTGAGGGAGCTCGCGGCGCGAGCGAAGGCCTCCATGATGGAGTCCGGAGGGAGAGCGCAGTCCTCGAGGCCGGCGTCTTCCAGGTCCGGCGGGCGGATCGATAGGCCCTGTTGCAGGATTTCACCCAACTCATCTGCGCTTTTCTCCATCGGAATTTTTCTTTCTCTTTCCCCCGCTTTTTCGATTAGGGAGGCGACGAAGTTTCAGCTGGCGGTTTTCAGTAAGGGCAGATGCCTACCAGTCCGTCAGAACACAATTGGGATGTTCGTTAGATTGAAACTGAACTTAAAGGGCTAAACTATAAAACTGGTAATTTTTAAGAGACGATTGCGACCAAACCCGGTGGCATCACCCAGCTGCTAAAAGACCGCCTGTTTATCTATTTGTTGTAAATAAACCCTCAGTAGTTCTCCTTTTTGCAAATAGGTACCTATATTATTAGCCCAAGCGAGAATCTCTTGCGTAGCAAGGAGGGCGAGGGGTCGCCCTGGTGCCCTTAGCTTTTTACGAACAACATTAGGTATAGGATTTTTTTCCCAAAGGAGCCCCTCAAATCTTTCATATTTGAGATTTTTTGCTCAAAGCTTTCATGTTTGAAATAATAGAAATGTTAGGGGCACACTCCAAGTCACACCTCCAACCACACCTCCCCCTCTCATTCGCTACAGTACTCCGGGCCCCACATGAGTTTTTAAAATTTAAAAACTCATGTGGGGCCCGGAGTACTGTAGCGAATGAGAGTGGAGGTGTGGTTGGAGGTGTGGTTTGGGGTGTGCCCCTAACACCACTCTAATTTTATTTTTTTTTGTTTTTTTTTATTTTTTTAAAATTTTAACAAAGCCATAAATCATAAATTATTTTAACAAAACCATAAATCATAAATTATTATAAAAAATATCATAAATGTAATTAATAACTTGAAATGAAATGACATAAATTACAAGTACAAAAAATGATAAAAATAACTTCTTTATTAATAATCGGTAAATCCTTTACAAGTATAAATTTATTTCGAAATTCGTCGCATCACAATAGATGAGTACATCCCAACTAGGTTGGCACCTACTCACCCATATCACTATCATTTGCAACTTTTTTCGAAATAATTTAATTCAAATTTAAAGCTAAGAAATAAAAATTACAATTTTATGAATATTATCTAATCATTATATCTATCTGCTAGTCCCAACTCTTCAAATTTATCTTCAATCATAGCAATCCGTTCGATGCCTTGTGTTCGCTTCTCGTATCTCCACCAATCCTGTAAGCACATCACCGCTTGTACAGTATACGGATCTAAGCATGTCCTGTGGTCGTCGATCAAACGTCCTGCTGTGCTGAAAGCGGATTCCGAGGCTACAGTCGAAACCTGCACTGATAGTAAGTCACGAACCATGGTGGAAAGTATAGGATATGAAACTGATCCATATACTTTCCACCATTGCAAAATATCTAAAGCATTTCCTTGACATCTAACTAAAGAAGCAGAAAAATATTCATCTATTTCAGAAACATCTAATCCTGATGAAGTTCCAGATCCACCAGTTAGTTCAGCTACCATTGCATACCTATCAAAACTTACACTTTTACCTCGACCTGTGCTCGAAGCTGAAGGTGCCGAAGCTGAAGACTGTTGTGTAGCTACACCATATCTAGCTGCATACTCATCATATAAGGTTTGAAAATAATTTCTAATAGCTAAATAATGAGTAGTAGCAGTAAGGGTGGATCCATCATCTAAGTCTATAATCTGTCCACCATACAATGATTGTAACAAACTTCGAAGGCCAATTTCCTTCAAGCATGGATCAATAAGAACACCAATACCAAAAATATGAGGAATAGGCCTAAAATACTTATTAAATTTACTCTCCATTTCAAAAATTATACTTCCAAAAATATCATCCATACGATATTTTGTAAAATTTTTTTGAATATTTAAAATTTGTAAAGCAGCTAAAGTAATAGTTGGATAATAACAACCAGATAATAACATAGTAGCATCATAAAAAACTTGTAACATCTCATTTAATTTACATATAACTGTCCATTCATCTTCAGTTATTCCATAAGCACTACCAGAGCTAGAACTAGAAGCATAAAAATTTATAAAATCATTTATAATTTCTTTATATTCTATTGCTACAGATAACATTGCATAGGTGGAATTCCACCTATGGTCAACATCTTTTGGAATTAGTCTAGGCTTATAATTTTTTCTTTTACAACATTGTTTCCATCTTTTAATTCTCATTTCAGAAGCATTATGCATATTAGTAACTGTTCTAACTTTTTCTATCATGGGTTTAATTTCAGAAAATGCACTTTGAACAATTAAATTTAAAATATGACAGATACATCTAACATGAAAAAGCTCACCATGACATGGCAATGACAAAGTTATTTTCAGAAAATCAACAGCTACATTATTATTACTTGCATTATCTAGTGAAAGAGTAAATATTCTTTGATCAATTTCTAGTTTCATAAGTTCTTCAACAATTAAATTTGCAACATTAATACCAGTGTGTGACTCTTCAATTGCAATAAAAGAAACAACTCTTTTAAACATTTTCCAACTTTCATCAATCCAGTGTGCTGTTATACATAAATAACCAGTTTGCACTCTAGATGACCAAATATCAGAAGTTAAAGAAAATTTGCAGTTTAAATTTTTAAAATAAGAAATTATTTTTCCCTGTTCCTCAACATAATATTTTAAAATATCACGTTGACAGGTTTGACGAGAAAATTTTGTAAATGCAGGATAAAAACCATCTCTAAATAAATCTTCAAATTCATCATCTTCTACTAATTTAAAAGGAAGGTTTTTAAGAACAATAAACCTGATTACGCATTTCCGGGCTCGGGCAGCGTCATAATTCCAACTGCCGAGGGTACCTGAAGAGGATGATTGGGAAAGCATAGACTGCCGGATATCACCTTGTAGATTTTGGCCTTTGTTGTGTTTTTCAATATGCCGTTTGAGATGGTTGGTGCCGCTCTTATGATGAGCTTTGAATATCTGGCCGCACAACGCACATTTCGCATTCTGAGAGATGATCCTACCGTGTTCATCCTTGGTGACGTCTATCTTCTCAAAAAAATTCCATACATCAGACCTCGGCCTTTTTGGAGCTCTTGGTGCCGTAGATTCGTCGCCACCAGATTCAGGATTAACACCGGTAGGATGAGGAGTTGTTGTAGGAGGACTCATCTCTGGATCGGTAGGAGTTGCATGTTGCTCTTCATAATCAGACCCAGAAGCCATTTGTTGGAAGTATTAGAAAATACAAAAGATTATAGGATAGTATATTAGTATGAGATAGTATAAGATTGTATAAGAGAGTAGTAGAGAGAGAAATAGATGAGTTTTGTTGTGAGAAAATGAATTGAAACCCCCCCTCTATTTATAGAAGCAGCCCCCTAGGTAAATGACCAAAAAACCCTCGAAAAATAGCCGTTTTTTGACCGTTTTAAGGGGCAAAACGGTCAAAAGACCAAATCTGGCCGTTAGGCCAGATTTGGCCCGGGCCGGGCTGGGCAACGGTCACCTTTGTGACCGTTATGGCCGGGCCGGGCCGGGTCGGGCC
>NC_033798.1:20733500-20746559 GCF_001876935.1 Asparagus officinalis | reverse complement strand
TACCTAACACCACTCTTGAAATAATCCCCCAAACCTTTCGTATTTGAACTAGCCCCCAGATTTTCATATCTTACAATTAATTCCCTAAAAATCTTTGAAGTTTTTGAAATTACCCTTTGCTAAATTTATCATCCAAATTATTAACCACGGTACCTAACACCACTCTTGAAATAATCCCCCAAACCTTTCGTATTTGAACTAGCCCCCAGATTTTCATATCTTACAATTAATTCCCTAAAAATCTTTGAAGTTTTTGAAATTACCCTTTGCTAAATTTATCATCCAAATTATTAACCACGGTACAGATTGATTGCTCAGAGATGAGAACTCCTCTCTTTTATTTTCATATATTACTTAGATCGAATAAGCATAAGCTATTAGTCTACTCAAAGAAAGCATAGCATATCAAATTATAATCTAAGCAACATTTAGATTCATATATAGAAATAACTAAGTTAAATAGTAATTATAGAATATTAAAAAGCATATGTTAAAACTATTTAAAGAAAGCATGACGTATCAATTCAAATTATTCTACCAATTATTATTTACTTGAGTATACTAAGCATGAACATTAAAGTGTAAAGAGAGCAATTCGAAAACTAATTAATAACTACACTAGCTTCATCAAATCCTAAATAACCCATGAAAATTACCTACTCATATTATTGTTTAAACTAATTGCAATAAAAGAAAGCATCTATATCTATCTATATCTATATCTATCTATACTATTTTATTTATAAAAGAGAATACTCATTGTTTGTTGGAAATTTGCAGTAAAAAGACAAAGAAAGAAAAATTGACTTGTATTTCTCTCAAAATCAATTACAATTTGGATTCCGATTACAAAAGAGAGGAGAATGAATTTGATTCTCCCCTTTGTTTAATTCTGGGTTCTTCTTGGTAGCGATGGAGTGCCTCCTTCGATTGCTTGTGTCGAACTTGCTCTCCGTTGACAATCCGAACATCTTGATTCACTGGAACGTGGTATTCTCCTCACGATTTGACGTTGTGGAGAACTTGCGTGGCAAGTCTAAAACTCTTGATGAGTTGATAACTCTGATCGAGTTTGAAACTCTTGAAAAAGAGTTGATTTGAACCGAGATTCGGTTCTCAAGCCAAGGCCGAAGGCTTCAAGGAATGCTCCAAAGGATGAATGCCGATCTCTCCCTTTGCTGCCAAGTCCCAGATCCGAGGCTGAAAACGCACAGTTGTGCTGTTTTAGAGATTAACTCTGCGTTTTGATGTTGAAAACGCAGAGTTGAGCCTGTTCTAGGCTGAAAACGCACAGTTTGTGCTGTTTTAGAGATTAACTCTGCGTTTTGATGTTGAAAACGCAGAGTTGAGCCTGTTTTAGGCTAAAAACGCACAGTTCGTGCTGTTTTAGAGATTAACTCTGCGTTTTGATGTTGAAAACGCAGAGTTGAGCCTGTTTTAGGCTGAAAACGCATAGTTCGTGCTGGTTTTAGAGATGAACTCTGCGTTTTAGGCTAAAAACGCAGAGTTGAGCCTGTTTTAGGCTGAAAACGCACAGTTGGGCCGTTTTAGAGGTGAACTCTACGTTTTAGGCTGAAAACGCAGAGTTGGGCCGTAACTTTGCGTTTTGATGTTATATCACAAGGATAACCTCTGCGTTTTGAGGTTATAATGCTGGTTCGACCTATGCGTTTTGACTCTGTAATGCAGAGGCGAACCTTAGGCGGGCTTGGCGAGCTTCAAGCTAAGTCCAATGTTCCGACGAAGTCCGGTCTTGCAGACGGACTTCAGAACTTAATTTGCTACGAAGAACAGGTCATAACTTTCAAACCGTAAGTCGGAATTGGACGAATTATATATGAAAATTAGCTATCTCGACGAGACGGGGCCATCCGAACCAAGCCAAAGGCTTTGGTTCGCTTCCTCCGTTTCGCCAAATTCCTTACGGTTTGAGAGATATCTGCATTCTAATATGAAGAGACCGTCAATTTGTAGTCTCTTTTGCTAGAGCTTTGCACAGATCGTCCTCTTGTAATCTTCGTCTTGGCTCCTTGAAAATATGAGAGTCGTCAGATTGTAACTCCCGATGTTGATTATGAAGGCTGTTGAATTGGGGTTTTCATTAGTTGTTGTGAAGGTCGTCAGATTGTAGCCTTATACGTGAAAGTCCTCAAATTGTAGCCTTCCGGAAGTCGTCAGATTGTAACTTCCATCATCGGTGTTTGATGGGGGATCAACTATCTATTGTGATTTTTAGACAGCCTACAGAACCCCCTCCAAAGTTTTCGAAAGTTCGCGGTTGACTGAGACGAATTTTCGGAATACTTTGGATCTCAACTCTGATCTTGGAGCTGTTGATTCCTTATCACAAAGGAGTTGTTCTCTGCACTCGCTTCGAAGGCAGCTTGGTTGAAGGGATTTTCCACGCAGGACCTGTGTGAAGGTATGCGCCATAATCCTGCTTCTGGAATGTGGGGGTAGACCCTACATTTTGAACTTGAGATGCGGGTTTCACCCTTGCATGTTGAATTTGGAATACGGGTGTGACCTCGGCGTTCGGTTTTTTGCATCGCGGGTCTGATCTCAACATTTTGACTTAAGATATGGAAGTGGCTTACGTGCATTTTTGACTAAGTCTTTGAGACTTGTCTTTGACGCATCTGTTTTAAGTCTCGACTCACATCCATTAAGCTGATGGGCCTGCAAACGTGCGTAGGATTTTTGGCAAACCCTCAGCCATCAACTGATTTGATAAGTCTTTACCGACTACCGTTTGAGTCGGGCTAGCATGTGGATTGTCTAAGTCCGTTCCACATGTAACGTTGTGCTAAGAGAATGAATCCACTTAGACTTGATGCTATGATTTTGAATA
Source organism: Asparagus officinalis (assembly GCF_001876935.1). NCBI lineage: Eukaryota > Viridiplantae > Streptophyta > Magnoliopsida > Asparagales > Asparagaceae > Asparagus > Asparagus officinalis. Next base: position 20,743,708 of record NC_033798.1, on the reverse strand, counting down.
CATAGACTTTGTCATTTTGACGGGAAAAGACTAACCGGCAAAATTAGGGATCAAGATAAAGTCTCCCATGCGTGTAAGGCATGGATTTTGGCGTTATTAATAACGACCTGCTACGATGTTGAATACGTAGACTTTGCCATTATTGCGGCAATAGGCTACCCGGCAGCATGTGTTAGATGCAGACTTATCTCTAGTTAGGGTTCGAGATAAAGTCCTCCATACATGAAAGGTATGGATTTTGGTGCTACGATGTTGAATACATAGACTTGGTCATTTTCGCGGGAACGAACCACCCGACGGCATGTGTTAGATGCAGACTTATCTCTGTTTAGGGGTCGAGATAGATTCCCTCAGGCATGAATCCTGGTGTCTTTTTCACGGCGAAAGATTAACCGGTAACGCGTGTTAGGCGTAGACTCATCTCTAATTAGGGATCGAGATAAAGTCCCCTATGCGTGAAGGCATGGATTTTTGGTGTCGTTTCTTCCTGTGTGGCTTGAAACACCGAAAGAAAGTTGGAAGTGCCAGAGGTATAGTATTAACTTGGCATGAATTTTCACCTAAAGTGAAATTCAAAAATTTTCTTTATTATCACTAGGATAATTCTAGAAAATCTTTAATCCGCTGGGGATTTTATAATGAAAACTTGCTATTCTTGTTGGAAAAAAGGATTAACAAGTTCATTAGGGGGGGTTGACTGTTAGAGGTGATATGTTAACATAACAGTATTTTATGGACCTATCGCTCTATTGAAGAGAGTCGATAAGTTGATTTGGTCGTCAAAGGTGTGGTGTTAACTTGACGGGTTTATGGACCTATCGCTCCATTGAAGAGAGTCGATAAGTGGATTTTGTCAGAGGTGCATTGTTAACGTGACAAGAAGAATTTGCGATCGGGCAATTTTGAGGACTTATCGCTCTATTGACGAGAGTCGATAAGTTGATTTTGTCAGAGGTGTAGTGTTAACGTGACAGGATTTGGGTTGCGATTGGAGCAACTTTGGGGACTTATCATCCTATTGACGAGGATTGATAAGTGGGTTTTGTCAGAGGTGTATTGTTAACGTGACAAGAATTTGTGTTGCGATTGGAGCAACTTTGAGGACTTATCATCCTATTGACGAGGATTGATAAGTGGGTTTTGTTAGAGGTGTATTGTTAAGGTGACAAGAATTTGTGTTACGATTGGAGCAACTTTGGGGACTTATCATCCTATTGACGAGGATTGATAAGTGGGTTTTGTCAGAGGTGTATTGTTAACGTGACAAGAATTTGTGTTGCGATTGGAACAACTTTGGGGACTTATCATCCTATTGACGAGGATTGATAAGTGGGTTTTGTCAGAGGTGTATTGTTAACGTGACAAGAATTTGTGTTGCGATTGGAGCAACTTTGGGGACTTATCATCCTATTGACGAGGATTGATAAGTGGGTTTTGTCAGAGGTGTATTGTTAACGTGACAAGAATTTGTGTTGCGATTGGAGCAACTTTGGGGACTTATCATCCTATTGACGAGGATTGATAAGTGGGTTTTGTCAGAGGTGTATTGTTAACGTGACAAGAATTTGGAGTGATGCAAACTGAATGCATACTCTGTGGGGATGATGATCGTCAGAAGTGTAATGTTAACTCGACGATGTGAAAGATTCGTTACTCTTAATCCAGTGGATTCCAAGTAATCAACCCCCAGTCTTGATTAAGACTTAGCAGGGGAATAAAAAGAGGTAGACAAGGCACATCACCTAGTGAGGCACTATCCATGAAGTCGGAATAGAGTCACATCACCAGGTAGGCCATTATCTGATGAGTTTGACTATCAGAGGTAACTGTTAACATGATAGTTTTGTGGACCTGCCATCCTATTGAAGAGGATTAGCAAGTTGAGGGACTATCAGAGGTAATTGTTAACGTGATAGTTTTGTGGACCTGTCATCCTATTGAAGAGGATTGGCAAGTTGAGGGACTATCAGAGATAACTGTTAACGTGATAGTTTTGTGACTTTTATGGTTGACAAAGGTATTTTATTGAACATGATAACTCAGAAAATTTATTATTCATAATCCAATGAACTATAAATAAACCAACCCCCAGTCTTGAACAAGTGCAGGGGGAAAAGGAGTAGACATGACACATCGCCTAGTAGGCCACTATCTAACGAGTTAGACTATCAGAGGTAATTGTTAACGTGATAGTTATTGGAGACCCGGCATCCTACTAAAGAGGATTAGCTTCAGTGGTCGTAGTATCTTCCGGTTCTGATTGGGAAGAATGAGCTTGGTCCGATTGCTCAGGAGAAGATTGGGCTTGTTAACGTGATAGTTATTGGAAACCCGGCATCCTACTGAAGAGGATTAGCTTCAGTGGCCGTTGTATCTTCCCCTTCTGACTGAGGGGATTGTGCTTGGTCCGATTGCTCTGGAGAGGCTTGGGCTTGGTCCGATTGCTCAGGTTGATCCTGCCTATTTTGTTCTTCAGCTTTGATCCTGGCAATAATTTTTTGAGCCTGCTCGCCTTGAGAGATTAGTTGTCTCCAAGAACGGCATTCTGCAACTCTTATTTGGGCTAGGAGGTCGGTTTGCAAGTTGTGTCGACAGGTCTCTACTAAGGTAGACTGTGTAATACCTGACGAACACCGGAGAGCCATGAATCGGAACCTTTTGACGAAGGCTTTGACGGACTCCCTCTTATTCTGCTTAGTAGCGAGAAGGGTATGGATGGAGACTTCTGTATCCTCTTCAAAGAATCTTGACAGGAAGAGTCTCTCTAGATCCGCCCACTTTTGGATACAGCCCGCAGGTAGTTTCCTGAACCATTCAAAGGCAATTCCCTTGAGGGTGCCAATGAACAATCGAGCCAGTATGGCATCGTTTAATATTACATTTCCAGTCTGTGACTTAAAATGATAAATATGTTGGTTTGGTGATCCCGTGCCGTCAAAAGTTTGTAGCGTCGGGACCTCAAATTTTGGAGGATAAGGGGCTGCATCCCATTCGGCAGGATAATGCCTGATAACTCCCTCATCTTGGAGCTCGCTTCTGTTAGCAATGGCTTTGAGGCGGGCTTCCAATTCTTCCATTTTGGCAGACTGAAGATTCTGCTCGTTCTCAGTCTCTCTTCCTTCATCAGAGGAAGATTCCAGGCTGTGGGCTTCTTGGTCAGAAGCCGCATCATCAACTACTTTTCCCTTTCCTTTGCTTGTGTGGGGTTGAGATGAAGACGCTTTTCCTCTCCGGGAAGATTCTTGCCTAAGTGGCGGATCTGTCTCCTGAGATTTGGCCTTGTCTGTGACGATTTGAGTCAACATGGCCATGAGTTCATTGATGGCCTCCTGCTGTGATTTGAGCATGGCCTCCTGCTCATCAACCCTCTTTGAAAGATCTTCAGAATGTTCTGCCATGTGGACGAAGCTCTCATGCCCAACGAAAGAGCTTGATGATTGAGACTCCGCAATGGCTGAGTGTTCATCATCGGAATAAGTTCCTCTGGCTAAACTCCGATAGTTGACAGGAGGAATGGCTCCTGTTCGCGGTAGAGATGGAACCCCCTGTCCGTTAAAGGATGGGACTGGTTCTTGGTAAACATGAATTTTAAATCCATGTTGATCATTTTGAACACGACGAATCACATCGTGTTCCAAAGAAGGAACACGAGGGTCGTGTTTAGCTTGATTAACGCAAGACCAAAGTCTGCGTTTTGCTAGTGAAACGCAGTCCTGCGATCTGCGTTCGGATTCAGAAACGCACTCCTGAGAGTTGCGTTCAGTTTGTGAAACGCACTCCTGAGAGTTGCGTTTTGGTTCTGGGACGCACTCTTGAGAGTTGCGTTCAGCCAGATCAATGCAGGTTTGATGTCTGCGTTTAAATGATAGAACGCACTCCTGAGAGTTGCGTTTGGGTTCTAAAACGCACTCCTGAGAGTTGCGTTCTGCCAAATCAACGCAGTTTTGAGGTCTGCGTCTTGATGTTGAAACGTGCCTTTGAAGGCTACGTTTTGATTGCACAACGTACCACTGAGTGCTGCGTTTGGCATAAACTGAGCCCACTCCTTTAGAGGAGGGGCTACTCGAGCAATCTCGGCTAAAGGAGAGAGATTCCTTCGGCGTAGGAGCAACAATTGGAGCTTTAGTCTCCTTGGAGACTTTGTGGATCTTGCGCATAGCCTTGGGGCTAAGGGATCCGGAGGAGAGGGCCTCCTCGTATTTGGCTTGATTAAATTTGATAATCAGAGTTTCAACGGTCGTTCCAGTGAGATGAACGTCGGATTGCGCCACCACTTCTTCGTCAGAGAAGCTTGTCCCCAGCGGAGTCGCCATCTTTTGTTTGTTGGAAATTTGCAGTAAAAAGACAAAGAAAGAAAAATTGACTTGTATTTCTCTCAAAATCAATTACAATTTGGATTCCGATTACAAAAGAGAGGAGAATGAATTTGATTCTCCCCTTTGTTTAATTCCGGGTTCTTCTTGGTAGCGATGGAGTGCCTACTTCGATTGCTTGTGTCAAACTTGCTCTCCGTTGACGATCCGAACGTCTTGATTCACTGGAACGTGGTCTTCTCCTCACGATTTGATGCTGTGAAGAACTTGCGTGGCAAGTCTAAAACTCTTGATGAGTTGATAACTCTGATTGAGTTTGAAACTCTTGAAAAAGAGTTGATTTGAACCGAGATTCGGTTCTCAAGCCAAGGCCGAAGGCTTCAAGGAATGCTCCAAAGGATGAATGCCGATCTCTCCCTTTGCTGCCAAGTCCCAGATCCAAAAATGCCAGCCCTTGACCGAATTTCCCTTTGTTGATAAGAGAAAATCCCCTCCAAAGCTAGCCGAAGATCTCTTCTTTGCTCCCCAAAAAGAAGGATCCGAACTCAGTTGAGTTTCTCACTATTTATAGGGGATTAAGGGTGGTAACTACCCCCTTAATCTGCTCCTCAATGGGCTGAGTGGGGGTGTAACCGCCCCCTCTTAAACAGCTTCCTAAATCGTGGGGAAAACGGTTTTGAAACCGTTCTGTTAGTGCTTTGAACGAGTCAAAACGCCAATCTGGGCGTTCTGGACCTTAACTCTGCGTCTTAGAGATGAGACGCAGAGTTGGATGCTTGTTGGGAGTTGAAAACGCAAGGGCCGCTTGCGTTCGGACCTTAACTCTGCGTCTTAAAGATGAGACGTAGAGTTGGGCGCTCGCTGGGAGTCAAAACGCACAGGCCGCATACGTTTTAGAGATGAACTCTGCGTTTTAGGCTGAAAACGCAGAGTTGGGCCTGTTTAAAGGCTGAAAACACACAGGTCGTGCTGTTTTAGAGATGAACTCTGCGTTTTAGGTTGAAAACGCAGAGTTGAGCCTGTTTAAAGGCTGAAAACGCACAGGCAGAGTTGGGCGCTCGCTGGGAGTTGAAACGCACAGGCCGCATGCGTTTTAGAGATGAACTCTGCGTTTTAGGCTGAAAACGCAGAGTTGAGCCTGTTTCAGGCTGAAAACGCACAGGTCGTGCTGTTTTAGAGATGAACTCTGCGTTTTAGGCTGAAAACGCAGAGTTAAGCCTGTTTCAGACTGAAAACGCACAGTTGGGCCGTTTTAGAGGTGAACTCTGCGTTTTAGGCTGAAAACGCAGAGTTGGGCCGTAACTCTGCGTTTTGATGTTATATCACAAGGATAACCTCTGCGTTTTGAGGTTATAATGCTGGTTCGACCTGTGCGTTTTGACTTTGTAATGCAGAGGCGAACCTTAGGCGGGCTTGGCGAGCTTCAAGCTAAGTCCAATGTTCCGACGAAGTCCTGTCTTGCAGACGGACTTCAGAACATAATTTGCAACGAAGAACAGGTCATAACTTTCAAACTGTAAGTCAGAATTGGACGAATTATATATGAAAATCGGCTATCTCGACGAGGCGGATGAGCCGGGCCCATCCGAACCAAGCCAAAGGCTCTGGTTCGCTTCCTCTGTTTCGCCAAATTCCTTACGGTTTGAGAGATATCTGCATTCTAATATGAAGAGACCGTTAATTTGTAGTCTCTTTTGCTAGAGCTTTGCACAGATCGTCCTCTTGTAATCTTCGTCTTGGCTCCTTGAAAATATGAGAGTCGTCAGATTGTAACTCCCGATGTTGATTGTGAAGGCTGTTGAATTGGGGCTTTCATTAGTTATTGTGAAGGTCGTCAGATTGTAGCCTTCTACGTGAAAGTCCTCAAATTGTAGCCTTCCGGAAGTCGTCAGATTATAACTTCCATCATCGGTGTTTGATGGGGGATCAACTATCTATTGTGATTTTTAGACAGCCTACACTCATGTCAAAGATTTCCTTTTTTTACCCTCTCAATTTTTTATAACTCACAATTATACAATTATACAATTATTCATAAAAGTAATGATTCATAACTTCTCATTAACTACGTACCTCTTCATTTTCTCAAAATATTTGGTCATTCACTAGAATATATTAATAGTATATAATGATAGTAAAATTCATAAATATATTATAATTTATTATAAAAAATTATTAGTTATATAAAATAGTAAAATTATTTATGTAATAAATAATTAAACATAATTATAATTATTATTAATAATAATAGTATAAATAAGGATTGATTCTTATATTCTAAAAAACATTACCTTATTTGATGATTAATATCGTCTTAGTAATAAAAAATTTAGACATTATAAATTAAAATTAATTTTATTTAGGAAAATTATATTTAATAAAAAATATTGGATCCTTAAAATTTATGAGACATACACTTTTTGTTGAAAAGTAAATGTCTCATGAATTCAAGGATCCAATATTTATATAAAAGTATTTTTAATTTATAACATTTAATTTTTTATTACTAAGATGATATTAATTATTGAACAATGTAATATTCTTTAGAACATAAAGTCATATAATTTCAAGAAATATTGTAGTTATTTAATAAATGTTGTAATAAAATATCTACATAGTATAAATATTTAATTATATATATTTATTTCAAAAGTTTTACTTAAACTAATGATTATATTATTATTTAATTATTATACTCTTAAATACATTGTTTCATAACATAATACTAAGCAAATTTAAATAACTATTAAATGGACGTTAATAATCATATACCTTAATCTTTTTTATTGATAGCACAATAAAATAATTTTATAAAATATTTATATATATTTATTAAATGATATATATATCTATACTACATATAAAAGAGGATTAGGGTGCTAAATTTTTTTATTGTCCTTTTTAACCCTCTAAAATTTGATAGTACCAACTTTAATTATTTTCTATTTGATTTATCTCAAAATCTCATTCAATGAGTCTTAATTAAATTAATAGTAGATCATTATTATGATTAGGTTTAATTACATTCTTCGGTTATTATATTCAATGAGTCTTGATTGCTCTTGGGCTCTTCCAAATTGCTTTATTTTTTCTTTTCTTCATAAACTTTTATTTCCTATAAAATCGATAATAGAATTATATCAATGATTATTCGCATGAAAATTTAGATGATAAAAGTGTAATAAAATTTACTAATCATTCATCTTTTTTTAACACTGTAATATCCAAGGTGATTATTAGGATGCATATAAATAGAAAAGTTTAAAGAAAAAAAACTCTACAGTATGACGCAAGTATAACACTAGTTAATACAAATTATAAAAAATAAATTGAAATCGTATCTCTTCACCCATTCACATTCTATAACAGCCTAATTAAAGTGCCCATCAATCAATCAATTAAATTGTGATTTTATAACTTCTCCATTAAACCCATGTAAAACTTATCAATTCCATCAAACTCATTTAAATTCTCCTCTCATAAGCTCTTCCCTACCATTACATTGTATACTCATGTTATTTTTTTAGTGTTTATTTTATAGTGTTTTTAGATTTTTATGTCCTTTTTGTGTCATTGTTTGTTGTTTATTCTCTATTCATTATTTTCATTTACTTGTGTTGTGTTTTTATTTTTTCATTCTTTTATACTTACTATTCTCTTTTCATTATAGTGTATTCACATAGATTATTATATTTACGATGTATATTTTTATAGTCATTTATCAACTTTGTCTAATCATGTTCTGTTCCATGTATTATTAGTGTTTATGTTCACATGTTCATCAATCATTCATGGTATGTTTATCTATAATATATTGGTGTTTTATTATACGAATTTATGCTCTTTTTATGTTTCCATTTATTTATAAATCTATTTTATCTTCCATAGTTCATGTTTTATGTATTATACACCTTTATTTATGTATATTTATGCTGATTGTATTTATGTGATTTTAATTATTATGTAATATATTGCTATATCTGAATTGATTTTATACAGTAAGGATTATTATTATTGTTTCTTGTTTACGTTTATTATTTTACTTTATGAATATTACTAATTAATATTTCTAATTTATCATATTATTTATGTTCTTTTTATTATGTTTTATATAATATGTTTATTTTGAATCGCTTGTTTACTCTTACGTCTATTTTATCATATAATATTTTGTGACTATTTCCATCATAATTTATCTTGTTAGCATGATTAGTACTATGAGTATTCAGACTTTTTATATGCTTATTATTATGTATGTATTATCATTTTTAACGGCTATTATATATGATGATTTTATTTGCTATATTATATAAACATGTTTAATATTTGACTTAGTATTGTGTTTTGTATGATAATTATTTACTGTTATACATTCTCAAAAATTATTGATCATGACTACAACTATTTTTATTAAAATTATCATCATGTTCTATCTTTACTGTTTGCTATTTATTATTATTATATCTATATTTTCTTACTTGTGCTTATGTTTTAACTGCTTTAAACATATATTGCTATAATACTATCTTTAAATCTTTTTAATATAGTTGCAAATTTTTATCTTCAGAATTTGTGCCTTATATGTCTTATTTGGTTAAATGTGATTTGCTGATTGTATTCATGTGTTTTGTTTGTAATTATACTTTTTGTATATTTTGAATGTCTATTCTACTAACTAATTGTATGATATTTCTATTGTGATTTGATTTTTATTATTTTCATGTATGTTGTCTATTGTGTTTGTCTAACCTATATGCATGTTTGATTCTTTGCTATTTTGTTTTGCTTACATACTCGTCAAATATTTCTTTTGCTTTTGCTTGTATATGATTCATCTGTTATTTGTATTGTATTTTTATATTTTTGTGTTTTAGTATGTGTATTATCTAATTACGTATGAGCAATTTATATTTTGTTGAGATTCTTTTGTCTTTTATCTTCTTTATGCTCTTCTTTTAATTATTTATATTGTTGAGTTGATATGTTTTATCATATATTCTAGTGATTGACAATTGTTTGAATTATGTATTTATATTTTATATCATATTTTTGTATGCTATTTGTTATATTTTGCCAATTCTATGTTATTGATTATGTTTTAACACCGTGGTGTGTTGTCTAATGATACTATATAAATAATATTATGTTGATATTATATTTTTCTATAATTGTATATTTACTGTTGACTTCTTTGCTATTATGCTATGTTTGACTGATACTTATATTTTTGCATGTGCCTAGATGTTGTATTATTTTATAATTTGATATGTATCAACAATTTTATTTACTATATACATGCTTATTTATACCTGTGTAATCTTTTTTCAATATATTTTCACTCTCTTTATGTTATACTTACATCATTCTTATTATTTATACTACATACCAGACTTTCTTATGACCTTATGTTATATATATTCCCTTGATGATTTGTGTGCTTTTTATACTTCTTCTTTATCATTATTCCTGCTTATTTTATATCCTCTGACTATACATTATTGATTTATACTATATACCTTTTACTATTAAATGTTATCATTATATTCTGCTTGTTTGACTTTGTATTTAACTTGCTCATATAACTTATATTTGATATTAATGCCTAATGCATTCTCATAACATGTTTCATGCCTTATATATACAATATGTGAATTTACATTCATATTTTCTCATCTTCTTTATTTATAGAATATTATACCTAAATGATGCTTTGTATAGAATATTTTTATTACTTTTCTATATATGTGCTATAAATGTTTTATATTTACTTTATATGATTAAATATCATTTTGTGTCTATGGTGATAAGTTAGTGTTTTATTATAGTGAATTATATATTTATATTCATATATCTCTAGTGTTTTCATTATAACGAATTGTATATTTATATTGTGAT
>NC_033798.1:20716000-20728500 GCF_001876935.1 Asparagus officinalis | reverse complement strand
GTTGTTGATAAATCTTCCAGGCTCACACCAGTGGTTGGTGTTGCCATTTGGGTTAGTTTGTAGGGCCAAAAGTGAAGTGTGTATATCACTTTGGTCAGTGGGTATTTATTTCGTCACCCGAGTTTTGCTTGAGTTCGGACCAGGCAGAAAACGGTTTACGTGTGGTCCTTTGGCCGCATGTGTAGCGGGATTGGATGCACGTAGGGGATTTGTGAACAGTCAGTTATCCGATAACATGAACGTTGACTCTATGTAAGATGTGGACCAGTGAGCTATTATAGGATAGCTAGCTATATAACTTGGATTACCAGTTGATTTTAGATCCTTCAGATTGCTATTATAGTGGTGGATTGCATTTAAATTATTAGAATTTTAATACTATGCTTCTGTTATTATTACTGTTATTGCATTGGTCATTCGACCGTTTCATTTCTCCCTTGTGGGATCTTACCGTGTGCCATGCACGCTAACGTACACCTGTTTTCTCTGGTGTATATCAGACTTAGATGAATGACATGTCCAGCTTGGAGATACGCCAGAGCCTGAGTATTCTCAGTAGGAGTGCTCTGCAGACAGAGCAGAAGAAGAAGTCGAAGCATAATCTTTTCTTTTATTAGTTGATGGTCGTAGTTTACTTTTATAGTTCTTTCTATTTTCATTGATCGATGTATTTTGTATCTCTTCAGCATTCAGTTGGATAGTTTGTATAAGGGCATGTTGACCCGAATATTATGTCTGTGATGATATTTTAGTTGTGATATGTATTATTTTGTTCTGAGTTGTTTATTATATTCTCGCTACGTACTGTGATCGGAAACCCATGCCTTCGTTTTATATTGTTTGACGCGTAGCGTATTAGATTGAGTAGAATGTCTAGTACTTATTTCTCCTCAGTCTAATACGTCGTAGGCTTGTTCACGTTCTGATTCCCTGATATTTTGGGAAGCGGGGCGTGACACTTTGCATTGGATGGTCTTCTCTGACTTAGATAATGACATTCTTCATCTTCTCTCTGACTTGAGCTGAGTTTGGGACGTATAAGCAATTTTTGACGCATACAGCCTCCTAGTGCCGACAATGACGAATCCGTGTAGATAACAAAAGTCTTGTCACTACTCGGGATAATCAACACTGGTGCGGTAGTCAACTTGGACTTTAAAATCTCAAAGGCATTCTGACACTCTGGCCCCCAAACAAACTGAACACCCTTTTTTATAAGGCGTGTCAGTGTGGTAGTAATCTTGGAGAAATCCTGGATAAATTTCCTGTAGTAACCGGCAAGCCCCAAGAAGCTACGAATCTCTGCAACTGTCTTTAGAGGATCCCAATCAAGAACTGCCTCAACCTTAGATGGATCAACTGTAATACCCTCCTTGGTAATAACGTGACCCAAGAATCTAACATCTGAAAGTGAAAACTCGCATTTGCTAAACTTCGCATACAACCAGTGCTCTCACAAAGTCTGTAATGCCAAACGAAGATGCTGCTCATGCTAGGCCTCTGACCTCGAGTAGATGAGGATGTCGTCAATAAAAACAATCAAGAACTGGTCCAGATACAGATAAAAAACTTGGTTCATCAAATCGATGAACACTGTGGGTGCATTAACCAGTCCAAATAGCATGACAAGAAACTCAAAGGACTCATACTGAGTTAAAAATGCGGTCTTAGTCCAAATAGCATGACAAGAAACTCAAAGGACTCATACTGAGTTAAAAATGTGGTCTTAGGTATATCCATCTCTCGGACACGTAACTGGTGATAACCAGATCGGAGATCAACTCTTCGAGAAATATTATGCTCTCTGCAACTGGTCGAATAAGTCATCAATCCTCAGTAACGGATACCTTGTAAAACCTCGTAAATTTTGAAATATTATGAAAATAACATTAAGTGAGTTTTTATTATGATAAATATCATTTATTGATGAATGAGTACGTTAGTAATCGATTTGAGATTGATTAAGTATGTATATAAGTGTAAACGAGTGAAAACATGCACGAGTGCACAAAACCTGTAGGCAGGATACATCTCTGGTCGGCTGACCCATGGCAAGCCATCTGTTGACCGATAGGGGCTTATCACTCGACCGATGGCAAGCCATCGGTCGACCAACGGGTGCACATGAGTAGATTCTCAGTCTGTTTTGATTTCAGGTAAAATTGTTTTGGTTTAGGTTTGTTGGTATATATATGAGTATATATACTCGAAATTTCTCTTTTTCTTCATATTTTCACATGAACAAAAGCCACCCTCCCCCTCAAAAACCCTAGAGTTGTTTTTGTGAGTTTTGAGAGCTTTGTGAAGCAAATACTGAGAGGAGGCGAGGTCCGCGGCTTTGGTGAAGGAGGATCATGCCCACGCGTGTTTGGTAATTTCAACACAATATTTGAGGTGAGTTTCATCTCCTCCAAACCCATCCCCTGTTTTTATTTGGTTTAGTTTGGATTTGTTGGATTTCTAAACCTAGTTTATGTATAAAGATCACACCTTTTGAACTATATGATATGAAGATCTAATCTTGTTGATTTAAAAAGATATAAAACAGATTTCCAGATGTGGGTTTGAGTTTTGAACGTGATTTGACAAGAGTTTTGATTAAAGTTAGTCGTTTTCATGATGATCTTACGTATATGAACGTGCTAGGGTTTTTGATTTATTTCCAAATTCATATTTTTAATTTCATGCAATAGAATAAACCTTAATTTTCCTTAAACCAGTTTTAATACATGAGTTTTACTAAAAAAATTGATTTTTAAGTGAATTTATGAGAATATCAGTTAAAGGCTGAAAACTGTGTTTTTACATCTCGTCGGTCATCCGATCAAGGATGATTTGTCGACCGATGATTTGTTAGCAGGGTTTTGTGTTTATTCTGATTGGTCGACCAGTTATGAACCACCAGTCGACTGATCAAGGTAGTTTTGTGCACGGTTATCCAAGCCATTAGTCAACTGATGGCACATGATCGGTCGACTGGTCTGGGCTGTTTTGTGCATTTTAGTTTTAATTCACATGTTTTCGTTCACACACACGAATTACGAGTCATACATCGAGATACGTACATTGTATACGAGAGTACACGGACTGGATTTGATCACGCACGAGCATTTAGAGGTGCGTAATTCCATATTTTGATTTGTCATGATAGATAGTGACATATATTATATTTATGATGGTTGGATGCTTGAGAGGATTAGTTGGCATACCGCAATGAGTCCGCGGTAGACTACACTCAGGGTGGCTAGTTGGTATACTACAATGAGACCGCAGTAGACTACACTCCGTTGTACATAACTATTTCCGAAATTGGGTGGTTAGTTGGCATACTGCAATAAGATCGCAGTAGACTACACTTCATTTAGCATCATTATTTCTGATAGATGATTACGTAGATTGCATTCATGGTCCCATGTTAGATACCTGATAGTAGAGTATAAGACTGAGGTATCATTTACGGCATATTCTATATGAGTTTTCCTTGACCTGGATATTTCACTTGTGACTGCGCCACCTAGCCGAGGGTAGTGTGAGGATTTTGACATGACTTGTATTGTTTAAGGTTTGGAGTTGTATTTCTTATATTTATTATTTTATTTGTTAGGATTTGGAGTTGGTATTTAGAGATTCACAATTTGAGATACAAGGTATATACATGAGGGTTTCCTTGTTTGGATTATTTCGCTCGAGATACAAGGTATATACATGAGGGTTTCCTTGTTTGGATTATTTCGCTCGACGTACCCATTCTCGTGTTGTGGATTTCTAAACATACATGAGGGTTTCCTTGTTTGGATTATTTCGCTCGACGTACCCATTCTCGTGTTGTGGATTTCTAAACATCAATTTCCGCATAGGTTAGGATAAATATTTTATTTATCTCTATGTACTAACTTGTATTTTCATATACTCCTAACCCCCTACCCCTGAGGGAGGTGGAGAAGATTTCGCTAGCGCTTTGACACTCGTTGATTCTATCTTTTTAGGCAACGAGTCAGGCGCACAGAGAGTCACAAGTTGATGGAGTCTCAGCCTAGCTTCCATCATTATTTATTAACAATAGTTATTTAGAGATCCACAGTAGTTTATTATTTGTTTTCAAACATTAGAGTTGTATTTCATTTTGTAAAGGCTGAGTGCCTTAGTACTATTTTATTTGACTCTAAGTATTGAGATATTTCACATTTGTTTCAATTTATTAGTTGTATTCTCTTTTATTAAGTTGGAACATGATTATGATAATTTGGATATCTCATTTCCTTTATCATGTTCATTGCATTATTATTTCATCTGCTCTGTACCTGCACTTCTTATGTTTGATTCCACTAGAGAGAGATTACTGTGATGGTGAAATGTGTTGTTATACAGTGTGGGTGCATGGCAGGTTTAACATTCTTGGGTTCACCCTACACTACAGTCTTGTGTGAAACTAGGAGCATCACATACATGTTCCAAATGGTGACCTTATTTAACTCATGATAATCAATACACAAACGGTGGCTACCATCATTCTTCTTCACGAAAAGGACTGGTGCTCCCCACAAAGAATGGCTCTGGTGAAAAAAAATCCTTGAGCACTGAGCTCCTCTAACTGAGTTTGTAACTCCCTCATCTAGACAGGTGACATACCATAGGGTGCACGGGATATTAGGCAGTGCCTGGCTACAACTCTATGCAGAACTCTACCTCTCTCACTGGAGGTAATCCAAGTATGTCCTGAAAGACATCCTGATACTGTGAGACTAGTCTGGCCTTGCACAAAATGGCACCTTGATCCCGCTGCAACGTCTCCTCAATGTATGCCAAAAATAACTCTGCAAACTGGTTCCCTTGTGAGGTTACTACAACTAACTCAGTCCCATAAGATGCTCAAAAACTGACTATTTTTGCAAAACAGTCGATGCTGACATGGTAGGAAGATAACCAATCCATACCAAGGATCACATCAAACTCAAACATACACAAGACGATCAAATCAACTATGAACTCAGAACCGTCTAAGATGACAACACATATCCTACAGATACTCTCTAATAGGGACGCATCACCTAAAGGAGTAAAAACTGACAAAGGAATGCCTAAAGGTTGTGCAACTAGCTGAAGCCTATCCATGAATGCCAGAGATATAAATGAATGTGAAGTTCCCAAATCAAAAAGAATTCGGGCTGGAAAGGAGTTCACAAGGAACATACCCTCTACCACGGCCCCGCTTGCACCATAATCATATGGCACCACTGTATACACTCTATCTATAGCGGTGGACTACAGTGTCGAAGTCTCTAAGGCATACATAACCATCTGTCCCTGTGGTAATTCCTGGATAGCATGCACCTGACCCTCTATCCTCAGAACTGACAGTAGTGCCTCAAGTCTCTGCTGCTGGCCATGCCCATGACCTTGCTATTGACCCTGGCCTCTACTCTGCAAGCCTCTTGCTGGTGCTTTACGACAATCCTTTATCCTTTGACCGATCTTGTTACAGTTATAGCAAGCACCCTGAATCTTGCGCTGTTGCAGCACTTTCTAATCCTGTGGTGGTCCCTTCTAACAAGAACCCTGCTGTTGTTGGTGCTGAGAACCCTTGCTCTGCTGTCGGGGGTCCTCCGGGCCCTGTTGTTGACCCTATAGTTTTGATGATGATTTGTCAAACAATTTATAGCTAATATATTCTCTAGTTTTGTGTTTATGTTTCTCTTTACAGGTATTTCAACACACGTCAATCAAGCGTTAAAGATTCAAGTTCATATGTGTGGAGTTACCTAGGTATAAGAGTAGTTTACTTACATATATTGTATGTTTATATTTAAGCTCAATATATGTACACTTAACACGATTTTTGACGTTTTCTAGTCATATGAAATATATCAGATTCCGGTCGACCGGCGCGGTCGACCGCCAATGGTATTTTTCCTTGGCATGGATTTTTTGTGCTCGTGGTCGACCGTGACGGTCGACCGTGAAAACATCCAGAGACTTTCGCGGTCGACCGCCGCGGTCGACCGCCAACTTTATTTTCTCATACCCTGTGTTTTTGAGCTTCACGGTCGACCGCACCGGTTGACCGCCGAACTGTCAGTTCACTTCTAACGGTTAGTTTTTACAGTTGTTTTCAAATTGGTTTTTTGATCTTTTACTTATGTTTTTGCTAATATATTGGGGTGCTATAAATACCCCATTGCTGCTCTCCTTCTATAGATCCAAGAAATCCAAGTTTTGTGTTTAATAAAAATCTTAAGTGTGTTTAAGAGCTGTTTAAAGTTGATTTCATCAATCTGTTTTCAAGAGAAGTTTTTCTACAACAAGAAATGGCCTTCAAATCCTATTGGGATCATCATCTACTATTCTTCTTGTTTGAGAAGTCTTCTAAACTCTTATATAGCTTGTTATTTTATTTTTATTTCATTGAACTGTCAGTTCACTTCTAACGGCTAGTTTTTACAGCTATTTTCAAATTGGTTTTTTGGTCTTTTACTAATATTTTTGCTGATGTATTGGGGTGCTATAAATACCCCATTGCTACTCTCCTTCTATAGATCCAAGAAATCCAAGTTTTGTGTTTAATAAAAATCTAAAGTGTGTTTAAGAGCTGTTTAAAGTTGATTTTATCAATCTGTTTTCAAGAGAAGTTTTTCTACAACAAGAAGTGACCTTCAAATCCTATTGGGATCATCATCTATTGTTCTTCTTGTTTGAGAAGTCTTCTAAACTCTTATATAGCTTGTTATTTCATTTTCATTTTATTTAGCTATATTTATTGAGTTTCATTCACTGTTATCACACACACTTATTGAGCTTAATATTTTCATACCATATAGTGTGGGTTGTGGGGTGTGATTTAGTGAGTGTGAGCTTCATTGTGTTCTCACTTGTTATTTGAGAATAAATCATTGTATTTAACTTTTATTTGTGATAATCACTTGTAATACACTTGTACACCGAGAGAAGTGTGAGGCGAGACACGTGGTTGAATCCAATAGGAGTGGCGTCGGTTGACGAACCTAGGGAGAGGTTATAACCGAGCACTTGAGGAGGAGGACATGGGGTAGGTTCCTACACTTAGTGTGTAAATTATGATTACATAGTATTTGTGTAGTGTGAGAGTTTTCAGTGATCTTGTAAACCGAGTGTGTAGAAGTTCCGGCTTCCAAACCGGATTGTGATAGTGGATATCTCCTCGAGGTGAGGAGCAGGGACGTAGGTCGTGGTGACCGAACCTCGTAAACATATCGTGTGTTTGTGTTTTGCTTAGCGTATATTCTTATTTGTGCTTATTCTTATTGTTCTTATTCATATCTATCTCTTGTAAGAATAAATTGATCTACATTTTTAATTGGAAATCAATTAGGATTAGATTAGTATAAGACCCTAATCACCCCCCCTCTAGGGTCTAACAATTGGTATCAGAGCTTGGTGCTCCTTGATTTAAGGACTAACCGCCTTGAGTTAAAGATCCATGTTATTGTATTTGTGCTAATCTAATTTTGATTACATTGTGCTTCTTGCATTTCATTTTATGGATATGCATGATTCATCTTGTTTAGGATATGCTATTAATATTGCTCCTCGTTTGGATATTTTTCCCTATGCTCAATGGCGTATTAGATTCAAACTTTTCGTTCAATCTAAACAATTTGATTTATGGAAAATTATTGAGGATGCATATGTTGTTCCCATTTTAAAAAAATTCAAATGGTGTGAAAATGATAAAAGATTGTTTAACATGAATAAGCTTTTGTTAGAATATTTGATTAACGCTTTCCACTCATCGTTTCCTAACAAATTTGCTAATTTTGATAGTGCTTACTCCTTATGGAAATTTATTGAAGCACATGAAGGGAAATTGGAGGCTGTTCAACAAGCGTTGGAAAATCCCGCTTTGAGTTCTAAGGAAGCCTCATCTCCATGTACAATACCACTAGGTGATAACCCTAGTGAGGTATGCGATAACGATGATATTATTACTTTTGATGAACTTGCTCTTGAGTTTGAAAAATTACACAATTGCGATATTGATGTAAAGAGTAATTATGTTAATATGAAATTCACTCATGAAACACTAGCCACTAAATTTAATTTTATTGCAAATGAAAATATAATTTTTAAAGAATGCAATGAAAATTTGAAAATTAAAAATGCTAGTTTGCTTCATGAAAATCGTGATGCTATGTTAGAAGTAGATAAGTTGAAATCTATTATGAGTAATCTTGTTTATCCTACTTCTAGTAGCAATTCTTGTATGCACAATGATGAGTTAAATCAAATAAGAAAATGAATATCTATTTTAGATTCAACACTAAACACTTGTATTGCTAATAATAAAAAGCTTATGGACTTATGTGCAAAGCTCAATGTTAATTCTTCTAAGAAACCTATTCACTCTGCACATATGTATGACAAAATTCACAAATGTTCTATTTGTGATCTTAAAGGCCATTTAGCTCAATTTTGTCATAATGCACCAAAAATTGACAAGCCTATTCATGATTGTGCATCCCATCAAGCTTCTTCATCACATACACATGTACACACACATAGTGTAAATCATAAACATGCTCATGTGTTTAAATGTGATTATTGTGGTCGTTTTGGTCATTTGGTCATGTTTTGTTTCGATTTGAAAAGAAATTCTCGTTTGCAAAATAATTACAAGGAAAAATCTATTTTTCAAATGAACCACGTGCATTCCATTTTGGTCAACGTAAACCATTCAAACCTCTACATTGCACAAATTGCAATCGTATGGGTCATGTTTATAATTTTTGCTTTGATCATATCGGTGCAAAAAACACGCCCAAGCGGGTTCATAACCCTAGGGCCTTGGATTTAAATGATAGGGGTCATATCCCAAAGTTTAGTGGTACCAAAATAATTTGGGTACTAAAATGATTTTTATATCATTTTTTGTTGTTTTGTTCATTTTTGTTTTTGCTTTTGGTTTTTGAGTATAAATTTTTTTGTTTAGCTAAAATAAATTATTTGTATGATTTTATAGCTAAAAACATTTATATATATTTTACAAAACATTTGGTATATTATAAAACAAATTTCTTAAAAGTCTAAATTGAAAAATGTCTCAAAATCCAATTTTTACATTGCATGTGCTCTTTATCTTCTCGCGGTCGACCGACCCGGTCTACCGACGAAGTCTCTGTAAGTTGTTTCGGTAGACCGCGTCGATCGACCGCAAGAGATTTTTCTGTTTCGATTTTTATTTTTTATCGGGTTTCGGTTTTTCTTTCATAAATGCTTTGAACCCAAATTCGTCACCACCATTGATCTGATCTTTGAACTGATCCTAGCCTCTTGTTTCATCTCCATCTAAGACCTGACTCCTCATCTCTCTCCTATTTCGAAATTTTCCCTAATCTGGCAAATTTCTCCCACGGTCGCCTGCATTCATCGACCGCAGCTCTCTTCTCTGTCGATCTCAGTCAGATATTGCTGGGTAACAACCTCTTTCTCATCTTTTGATTTCATTTATTGATCTAGTGTTTATATTCTCAGTCTAGGGTTTTGTTTTAGGGCATTTCTCATCTTTTGATTTCATTTATTGATCTAGTGTTTATATTCTCAGTCTAGGGTTTTGTTTTAGGGCAGTTTACTTATTGTGCTCTAATTCTTCATTTCTAGGGTTTTGTTTTAGGGCAGTTTACTTATTGTGCTCTAATTCTTCATTTCCAGGGCTTTTAAATTTCCGACCAAATTTCTTTCTAACCCTAGTTGGTTATATCTGTCAACATGCCTTCTAAAAAGAGATCAAAATCTGAATCTAGTTCCTCCTCTATCAAAGCTTCTCATTATGAGGATTTTCTGTTATATAAATTCCTAGTTAAAAAATATAGGGAGTTGTGCAAACTAAAAATCCTTCCAACCAGATATATCAAATTTGATCAATTGGCTATGTATGACACTCATACCATTCTTCATAATGTTGGATTGGCTAGGTTGTTAGATGAGGAACGAAAAGTTCCTTATTATCCTTTTTTAGTTTATCTATTTTATGCCAACTTGTCTGTATTATCCTCTGCTAATGGTCTTCAGACCATTAGTACATCTGTTAAAAATGTTCAAATTTCTTTTTCTGCCAACGAACTTGCGGGGATTCTAAAAATCCCAACAGGTGATGTTGACCTTATGTCTATTGAACTTGATGATCCAGCTGTGAACCACCTCATGTTTAAGTCCGGTTGCACTTATCCAATGAATAATAATTCTCTTAATCCAAATGCCAAACTCATTGCTAGAATTATTGCTCAAAATTTGATTCCTAAAACCGGTAGTTTCGATCATTTTGCTTCTGACAAGATCAATGCTGTATATGTCATATTTGCCAAAATAAAAGTAGTGACAAGATCAATGCTGTATATGTCATATTTGCCAAAATAAAAGTAGATTGGGCAAACGTTTTTCTCAATAACATGGCATCGAAGCATTTCAAATTTCTACCCTTTGGCTCCTTCATCACCATTATCCTTCAACATTTTGGTGTTGATCTCACCCATGAACCCAAAATTGAATCTAAGAAAGACTTCTTTGATAAGGTCTCACTTTCCCGGATGCAGATTTCCAGTTCTTTATCTGATCCTATTCAGTCATCATCTTCTTGTTCTCGGTCTAGAGCTTCTTCCTCATCCACTTCTGATATTTGTGACCGTCTAGATCGTCTTGAGACTCAGCTCTCAAGTGTTCAGAAGCAAGTCTCAACTATCCAGAGGGATGTTAGGACCATTCTATCCTATCAGTATCAGTCTATTGGGATTCCGGATCCCTCTTCCAGTTCTGAGTCTGATTCTGAGGAGGGCCCTGCTGATGGCTCTGGCTCTTCTAATTGTGATGGTGATGGTGATGGCGATGGTGATGATGATGGTGACGGTGATGACTGATTTTGCTGCTTATTGGAGTTTTTTTATTGATTTCTATGCTTATGGTGATGTTCCATTCTGAGTTGTAGAACTTGATATTTATGTTTGAGTGTAATAACTCTATATTTGTGTGGAACTTTGTGACTTTTTATGTATGGTTTGCAGTCTTGTGGAACAAAATATGTCTGTGGAAAAACTATGCAGTTTCTTATACTTAAGTGATATTTTGTGATTTATAGTGTTAGTGTATCTTTTCTATGAACTATGCATGATGGAAACAATTTTCATGCTTTGTTTGTGGAAAATATATTGCAAATGATGAGTTCTTTGGTTTATATATTGTTTATGGTTGCTTTTTGGATGAATAATTTTTGTTTAGCTCCTATATATGTTCTTTAGATGTCATTTATTCAATTTGACAGGGGGAGCTTTTGGCATACACTTAGTTTTTTTATCTGTGCTTATATGCAGAGGGAGCGTTGCTCCTATTTTTATTTTTCCCTTTTTGATGTTGTCAAAGGGGGAGAAAAATCCACATATGGTTTATATATTTATTCATATTCATATATGGTTTATGTGATTATTCATGTATAATTTTTTCATGTTTGGCTTATATGTGGTTTATCAGTTTATAATTCATATTCATGTATAAATTGTTTGCCATCATCAAAAAGGGGGATATTGTTGACCATATAGTTTTAATGATAATTTGTCAAACAATTTATAGCTAATATATTCTCTAGTTTTGTGTTTATGTTTCTCTTTACAGGTATTTCAACACACGTCAATCAAACGTTAAAGATTCAAGTTTATATGTGTGGATTTACCTAGATATAAGTTTAGTTTACTTATATATATTGTATGATTAGATCTAAGCTCAATATATGTACACTTAACACGATTTTTGACGTTTTCTACCAAATAAATGATTTTTCATCAAACGTCGTTACAATATCTTTTATCTCATGTTTACAACTCTTTCATACTCTATTATATATACATTTTACTTACATATATTGTATGATTATATCTAAGCTCAATATATGTACACTTAACACGATTTTTGACGTTTTCTATCATATAAATGATTTTTCATCAAACGTTGTTACAATATCTTATATCTCATGTTTACAGCTCTTTCATAATTCATTATATACATATAATACATGCATAATATATATATACATATTTACAAGCCTTGTGTTAATTTTCATGTTCACGAAAAACAGGTTTTCTGAACACTTTTCAAAAACAGGGAGTTTTTACAAACAAAAATTGATTTTCCAAAAATTCCTTTTCAAACATGTTTATTTCATCATTTAGAAACTTTCCCCAAAGTTTCACTATTTTTGGAATTGATTTGATATTTTTAATGAATTTTCAAAACAGCCCCAAAACCTGTCAATATGCAGCATATCAGTTTTCGGTCGACCGGTGCGGTCGACCGCCAGTTGTATTTTCCTGAGCTCAGTTGTTTTGTGCTCGCGGTCGACCGCACCGGTCGACCGAGAGAACCTCCAGAGACTTTTCCGGTCGACCGAAAATTCTGTCGGTCGACCGCCAGCTTTAAATTTTTATTTTCTGAGTTTTTGAGCTTCGCGGTCGACCGGACCGGTCGACCGCCGAACTGTCAGAACT
>NC_033798.1:20654436-20715975 GCF_001876935.1 Asparagus officinalis | reverse complement strand
CTGAGTGAAAACGTCAAGACACAAGATAGCGACGAAAACTTGGGTGAAGTCCCATCAAAAACATCTGAGCCTGACGCTCCACTATCTGTCACGTGCCAGTGAACCTGAGTAAACTCATTAATTTGTTCTCATAATCTGCCACTGACATGTCTCCCTGTTCCAGTCGAGATACCTCTGCCTCCTTCCCGGCCTTTGTCACAGAAGATATATACTGATCATCAAATAAATAGATAAAATCCCCCCCAACTAAGCGTCATCCACTACTCTAGTATAAATTGGAGTCTATACCATCCTCCGACATCGCCCTTAAGGCTAAATGCTGCCAACCTCTGCTTCTAGACTGGATCGACGTTAAGCAAATCTAAGATGTTTCCCACATCCTCCTTCCACTTATGGGCTACAAGTGAGTCCGATGAACACTGAAACTTTGAATCCCTCAACTTCTGATATCTCTCAACCAGACGAAGCCAAGCCTCCTACTCTACGGCTTTGTCAACAGCTGGTAGTGGTGTAACCGCTGGTGATGCCTCTACAATAGGCGCAAGTGTTGCTGGCAGTGGCACCACAGGAGGTGGTACCACTAGCGGTACTGGATCTGCTACTCAATCCTTGAGTTCTGCCAGTCTGACTGCAATCGGCGCCAGGAGGTCAATCAGATTCTATGGAGCATGCTGCGGTTCGGGCTCTAGCTCAGCTTGCCTAGCTCCTCAGTTACGAGGTCTACCTCGAACATGTCCTCATCTTGACATCTATAATTTCAGGAGGAGAGCTTATTAGACACAGTACATAAGATCACAAACATTAATAACATAGCATATAGCAATAGGAAAGCATAAAACATAGTATTTTTGAAAATACTTGTAATCAAAGTAACATAAGCATAAATTTTTTTTGAAAATTTTTGAGTTATGTGTATTACGGTCTCACACAATCTAGGAATCACTAGCTAACTCTATACATTAGCCCTAAGGAAAACTCTATACTAGATCCACGACCCGACACAAGATACCCTAAGGATAGGGGAAGTAGAGCTCTGATACCAACTATGATGCCCCTCGTCTCACACATGTCTGCTGTCCAAGGTGAACCCAAAGATGTCAAACCTGTCATGCACCCAACACTGTGCATAAATATGTTTCACTGTCACCATCAATATCACTCTAGTAGATGTCAGATGTAAAATAGTGAGGGTATACGCAGATATAACAAAGGTGAAAATACAAGGAAACAATATAGAGAAGAGGTATTCAACGGTACCTATAATTATGTCCCAACAGAAAAAAAAGTACATCTGATAAATTGAAATAAGAACAATGAGTCTCTAAAGCATAAGAATCAACTAAACTGTACAATGGCACTCAGCCTAAAAAATGAAATACATCTCTAAAAGACTAAAATCATGAATAGTCTAATGTGGAGCACCAACTAGTTACTTATGGATGATGGTAAATTATGTTAAGTCTCCGTCAACCTGCGACTCTCCGAATCCCCGACCCGCTACCTGAAAAAAGTGGTAAATAACGAGCATCAGAGCGCTAGTAAGAACATCTCTATCGCCCTCAGGGGAAGGGGTAACACATGTAAAACTATACTCTTTCATATAGTGCTATACTTGTTAGACCCTAGAGGGGGGGTGATTAGGGTCTTATGCTAATCTAATCCGATTTATATGCCAATAAAAATTAATTAATGAGTTATCCTAGCAAGTATGAAATACAACAAGTTATATGAGCTCGAATAGGCAATATGAACAACAAGATATATCCTAACAAAGAGATATAGGCAATGTATGTGCAAGGATATAAAACAAGATATATCCTAACAAAGAGATATAGGCAATGTATGTGCAAGGATATAAAACTAACACAAGGGTAACATAAACAAATGAAATAGTGGATGAAATAAACAATGAGAGAAAGGCTATAAAGATGAACAAATATAAGTGCTAAGCCAAACTCAAATAAGCAATATGATCACGGAATTCGGACCTTCCGTCCTACGTCTCCACTCCCCACTCCTGGGGAGAAATCCACTATCACAACCGGGTTTTCTACGTTCACCCGAATAACGTTTACACCTCACACTCGGTTTTCTAGCTAACCGAAAACATTACAATCAACACTCTTGCAATCACACTCTACACCCTCACAAGTGTTGGACCTAGCCGTGTCTCCCTCAAGTGCTCGGTTACAACCTCTCCCTAGACTCGTCAACCGACGCCACTCCTCTTGGAACGATCCCCGACTCTCGCCACACACTTCTCTCGGTGTACAAGTGTATTACAATGTGTATCTCACAATTAGGCTCAATTATAATAATTGGTTGTTCTCAACTATGGATGAGAACACAATGAAAGCTCACACTCAATGTTACAACTCTCACAACCCCAAATATATTATGAATGCAAATACAATAAGCTCAAGTGGGTGTGTGTAACAATGAGATAAATCAAATCTAAACTCAATATAAAACTAGCTTTAATAGAAATGATAATCATCAAATAATTATAAATAAAAGCTAGAGTTGAGTTTAGGAAAACTTCTCTAGATCAAGATGGAGAGATGGAGATTTGAGCCCAAACAGGAAGATGATCTCCTCCACTTGTGAAAACTACTTTCACAAACCAAACAAACACTAAAACACACTTAAACCCTTGTTTAAAACTCTTTAAACTTGTTTTAGAACATTTCTTGGGTTCTCTTAAAAGAGAACATCAATAGGGTATTTATACCCACTCAAAATCTCAGCCAAAACCCCAAGAAAATGATAAAAACAACCCCAGAAAAAATCAGCTTAGAAAATAGCCGTTGGGAACCAACAGTCATATCGGCGGTCGACCGAAAAAATTCGCGGTCGACCGCGATCCAGATCCCAAGCTGAGAAAACGAGCAGAGACTTCTTCGGTCGACCGGTACGGTCGACCGATGGAAATTTTGAGCTCTCGGTCGATCGATGGAAGAGAATAAGTTCTTGTTCCCGGTCATGTGATTGGAACAACCACTATCTAAAATCCATTTTTCCTTTTTATTAGGTACCTGCAAAATAAAAGAAATATGTTTTGGTACCCTTTAACTTTTAGGTCCATGAGATTAGCATTTAGGAAACCAAACCCAATAAGAATTTGGTTTACCTACATTGTATGAAAGATAGTTTTTAGAATCACAAATATCCTTTTTGTAATTTGATAAGTATATCTTTCTATCACTTAAACATGCATTTTTAGGAACCCAAATGTAGTTGGATTTTAAAATATTCTTACATGCAACTTTCTTCATATGCATTTTTCTATCATTATGTGAAAATACCTTAGAACTAGCATGCATAGATGTATCACTATGTGCATGATAATTACTTTTCACAAATTTAGAATATAAATAAGCATGATTTTTCTTTTGCATAGAAGAGTATATTTTCTCATTACTGGAGTTAGAAACATATCCTAATCCCTGTTTACTCGTAGCAGGTAATTGATAAGAAAGTAGATTATCTAGATTCTCTTTTCCTTTGTTAAATTTACCTACATTCATTGATATAGTTTCATATTTGGTTTTAAGACTATTAACATCATCATTCAAATTTGAAATACGAACTTTAAAGAAATCACATTCTTTTTTAAGAAGTTGATTGTTACTAGATAACTTGTAATTTTCAGAAAATAACTCTTTATTCTTCTCTTTAAGATCTTCTATTTGTGAAGCATAAGGAGAGACTAAAGTGTTATTCAAATTTTCATTTTCATTTTTTAATATTTTAAAAGAAGAATTTAGTTGCTTGTATTTCAAAAATAATTCGTTAAATGCGTCAAGTAACTCATCATGATTACTTACTTGATCATCATCAGATTCATTTGCCATAAAGCACATATTCGCTTGATGATCTTCTTTTTCCTCTTCTTCATCTGAAGATGACTGGTCACTATCATCCCATGTTATCGACAAAGCCTTCTTCTTTTTGTTCTTCACTTGTTCATTCTTGTTCTTTGTGAACCCGTTGAAATTGTTAGAAGACTTCGACTTTAACTTTTGTTGTAGGGGACAATCTTTCTTGTAGTGTCCTGGCTTATTACAACCAAAACAAGTGACTTTGTTAGTATCTTTGAATTTACTAGAAGAGAACTTACCTTTCTTCAAGAATTTTCTGAATTTGCGTGTGATTATTTCAAACTCTTCTTCGTCATCGGAATCCTCATCATCAGTAGATGCTTGGAAAGCAAGAACCTTCTTGTTCTTATCTTCATTATCCTTTTTCCGATCTTCAAGTTGCACCTCGTATGCCATCAAATTCCCTATCAAATTTTCTACTGTCAATGTGGATAGGTCGTTGGCTTCCTCTATTGCGGTAGTCTTCTTTTCCCAATCCGAAGTAAGAGCCCGGAGGATTTTCCTAACCATCTCCACTTGTGTGTAGACCTTTCCTAATGCAATTAGGGAGTTGATGATGTCGGTGAACCTTGTGAACATTTCACCAATTGTCTCCTTGTCTTTCATCTTGAACATTTCAAACCTGTGCACTAAAACAAAAAATTTTGATTCTTTAACCTTAGAAGTTCCTTCGTGGGTTACCTCAAGTGTGTGCCAGATTTGATGTGCAGTGTTGGAAGTAGACACACGGTTGAATTCATTCTTATCCATTGCGCAAAACAATGCATCCATTGCCTTGGCGTCAAGATTCGCATTTGTCCTTTCCACCAATGTCCATTCAGAATATGGAGTAGTAGGCTTGTTGTAATCAGACTCCACTATGTTCCAGAGATCAAATCCTATCGATTGAAGGTAGATCTTCATCCTACACTTCCAGTAGTTGTAGTTGGAACCATCGAAAAGTGGTGGTCTTTGAGTAGAATGTCCTTCCTTGAACTGTGATGTAGATGGTGTAGCCATTGTTATCCTTGATCAACCCCAAAGAGTAAGAAAGATCAAACCAATGTGTAGACAATCACAGAAAATTGCATACGCAAACACAAGGATTTATACTGGTTCGGTCCTCCAGACCTACATCCAGTCCCCAAGCCTCGCTTGAGATTTCTCCACTATTTCCACTTGCAAAACCGCAAGCACTTGCAACCCGCAAGCAAACAGTACAACCTTGACAATCTTTAATTGCCAATGCCACAACAATCTCTTCTTTCAAGAGATTATCAAACTGAAACAAAATGGTACAACTCTTTCTCTTCCTATAAGCCTTGATGTGTAGATGTGAGTGACTTGCAATAGACTATAGGAATGGTTTTTGTTCTAGGGTAATGGAGTTTTAATCAAGAACAAAACTGAAAATAACACTCAGTTTTTCTCTTCAAAAATGGAGTTAAGAACTCAAGAAAAACTCAAGTTTATGGAAAGGAATCTTTTTTTTAACTTCAGAACTTAACACCTATTTATAGGCACAAGTTTAGTTCAAATTATTTAAAAAATAACTGCAAAAACGTTCATAAAACGTTCATGTTAATTTGAAAATATGACTGTTAGAAGTAACTGTCTGGTCGACCAGATTGAGGCCTGGTCGACCAGAAATGCTTCCTGGAACATGTATCTGGTCGACGACCAGACAGAGAAATTTCTGAATCTCTGTATCTGGTTATTATATCTGGTCGACCAGACATTTCTTTGGTCGGCCAGAAACTATGTTATACATATTTTCAATAGTTTAAAATGTTATTTATTCGTTGATTAGACTTAGGATTATACTAAGAACATTTTCTATGATTTTCTAAGTGATTAGCGTGTTGTGTGTGTGATCAAGGCTTGTACAAAGATTCTAAAAGAAAAGACAAAATTACATCACTCTTGTAAAGTATATTTTCTTCTTGAAGCGCGAAGTGACTTGATTAACTTTATCTTTTTGATCTTTGATATAGCCTTAATATCTTGATTGTTGCTTTGAGATGTATATCTTGAATCTGCAGTAAAATATGTTAGATAAACAATGATTTGTTATCATCAAAATACAAGAGATATTGTAACATCAACCATGTTCCCAACAGTTTTTGGATAAGAATGATGGATTTGATCATATATTCAGTCAATAACAGCCTAACCATGTTTGTGGATGATATCAAGTCAGTTGGGAATCCCTGGAACAGATAAATCCTGAGAAAACAGCTCAAAACCATCAAAAATGCGTCCGGATGTCGAAACAACACGACGGGCCCTGCTGATCCCACGGGGGGGGGGGGGTGCGGGTCTACCGCGCTTGTGGTACCGGCGGATCCCACCTCCGTGCTAGCGCGGCGTCGGCCAGTGTCGTCCCGCGGCCGCGTGTGGGTCGCGCCAGTGTCGTTTCCCGCGCAGCTGGGTCCGCGCCTCTGCAGAACTTCTTTTTTTGGCGCTTTGCTTTCCGATACTTGTTCTTTTTGCCATTTTGTGTACTTGCGTGTTGACTGACATGCACGAACTGATTGACGCGCGCGAGCTGATGGACGCGCACGTGTTGACCGGCGCACGTGTTGACCGACACACGCGTTCGGACAATTGGAGGTGGCTGGTGAGTGCACGATACACAGTTGGTTCGCCATTCTAGCTCATGCACTTGTCAGCGTCAGATAATCCTCCTAGCCTCGGATAACGACGTTCGTCATCTTCTCTCCGTCTCGAGCTATGTACGGACACCTATAGGGATTTTGAGACGCCTACAGATACCCCCTCTAAAGTATTTCAGACTTATTTTTTTATAGAAGAGTCTGGAATACTTTGGATAAGATAGGCCATTTCCTTAATCTCGTAGAGGGACATGTGACCTGTTTCAATTCTTGACTTCTTCAGCCTTTAGTCTATTCAGTGTTTTGTCGAATAGATGAAGTTATTCCGGCACTGTGTTTATCGTCTGACCGTTGTCGAAATCTTGAACTGAAGTTGATGCGTAAGTTTCTGAATTTAGCTCGTGTCATTGAGTTGACTTTGAACTGATTATCTTCGTCAGAAATTTATATCTCAATATGATTGAACTTCCTTGAATCATCCTTTGCCTTATTTTGGCAAAATTGCTAATGCGTTGACCAGCATCGACCATTACCGTAGCGCGTTGACCAACGTTAACCTTTGTTGTAACACGTTGATCGACGTTAACATAGTTTATACTAGTACGTTTACTAAAATCTACACAGTTTAAGCTCTTAAGGTGTTGGAGCGTGGCGGTCCTAAATGTTGGGCTGCAAGACCAACTATTAAAGCCGATTCATCTGCATGTATGGATCTTATCCCAAAGTTGTTGGATGCTCAAGTCACGAGAGCAACTAATGAGGTTGATGTGTCAATGACTCTCATATTTATAGGATTTTTGGCAAACCCTCAGCCATCGATGGGTTTAATGAGCCTTTACCGACTACCGTTTGAGTCGGGCTAGCATGCAAATTGTTTAAGTCCGTTCTGCATATAACATTGTGCTAAAAGAGTTAACTCTTTTAGTGCTACGATATTGAATATGTAGACTTCGTCTTTCTCCTGTGAAAAGACTAAACAACAACGTGTATCAGACATAGACTTAGGATTTTTGGCAAATCCTCAGCCTTTAACAGATTTGATGTGCCTTTACCAATTATCGTTTGAATCGGGTTTGCATGCGGATTGTTTAAGTCCGTTCCGCATGTGACGTTATGCTAAGAGAGTTAACTCTCTTAGTGCTACGATATTAAATACGTAGACTTTATCCTTCTCACGGGAATAGACTACCCGACAACGCGTGTTAGGCGCTGACTTATCCCTACTTAGGCTTCAGGATAAAATTCCCCAGACTGGAACTCTGGTGTATTCTTCAATCGGTGAAAGACTAAACCAGCAACGCGTGTTAGGCATTGACTTATCCCTGCTCATGATTTGGGATAAAATTCCCCATGGATAAAAGGTATGGATTTTTGTTGCTACGATATCGAATACGTAGACTCGGTCGTTTTCACGGGAACGAACCACCCAGCAACGCGGGTTAAGCGCTGACTCATCCTTACTTAGGTTTCGGGATAAAATACCCCAGATTGGTATTCTGGTGTCTTCTTCAATCGGTAAAAGACTAAACCGGCAACGCGTGTTAGGCGCTGACTTATCCCTACTTAGACTTCGGAATAAAATTCCCCAGATTTGGATTCTGGTATCTTTTTCAATTGGTGAAAGACTAAATTGGCAACACGTGTTAGGCATTGATTTATCCCTACTTAGGTTTTGGGATAAAATTTCCCGTGCGTGAAAGGCACGGATTATAGAGTTGAAGGATGGTGTCTTCTCTTGGGGCAAAGACAAACCCGAAATGGGAGAGAAAGAATTTTATATTCTATCTCCCAAAAGCAAAGAGGAAGAATTTTATATTCTATCTCTAGTTGAAAAAGAGACTCAAAGTGGGATCTCTACCTCGAGAATCTGAAGAGTAAAACTAAGAGTGGGATCTCCACTCTGAGAATCGAAAAGATTCGAATAATCCTAACTGTCGGAAGGTTTGATTATCGAACTAAAGGTGGTTTTCTCATTTATCGAGAGTGAATTGTGGTTTTGGCTCTAACTGTAGGAAGGTTTAACCAAATGGGAGGTTTGAGACGACCCTAACTGTAGGAAGGTTTGATTGCTCGATTTGAAAGTGGACCTCTCGTTTATGGAAGGAATCGAGATGAGATTTTGGTTTTGGCCCTAACTGTAAGAAGGTTTAATCGCTCGATTTGAAAGTGGACCTCTCGTTCATGGAAGGAATCGAGATGAGATTTTAGTTTTGGCCCTAACTGTAGGAAGGTTTGACCAAGTGGGGAGTTTTGAGATAATCCTAACTTTTATAGGTTTGATCACTCAATTTGTGGACCTCTTGTTCATTGAAGGAGTCGAGGGGGGATTTTGGTTGTGGTCCTAACTATAGGAAGTTTTGACCAAATGAACAGTGAAAGTGGGAGTATAAATCATAGTGGGAGTGTTGACTCATACAAATCACTCAAAGGGGTTCCTAGTGTTAAGTGACAAATACTTAACACAGAGGAGTTTAACAGTCATCAATGATCAAGATGTTGAAATTCCAAGTACTATGTTCAGAATTTAATAATAGAAATGTTGAGTGCACAGACGCATCGGAAGTTTGAGTGGATTCAACTGAAAGGAATTTTTTTGGTCCCACCGTCAATTAGTCTGATCGGTGGTGGAAGACTGTGAGTCGTCAAACACACATGAGAGTTTTGTGAGGGAAAATTGATCTAACGAAGTGATCAAATCTCATCTCAGCAAAAGAGTGTTCGAAAATCACAGTGAGAGTTTAGTGTTTATCATATTGTTTGTAATGATCGGGTTATCCCTAAGAAAATTATATGTAGCATTCTTTCGGGAACTTCTCGTTACATGAATTATCCACCCCTAGCTTCCTTCGAGAAATTGGGTCTAACATTACACTTAGTTGGGTGACCGGGTTATCCTTAAGAATACCAGGCATGGCACTCCCCAGGAACTTTCCGTGAAAGAAAGGAAACAGTTTAGACTCATATACCTATTGGAGTTTTGAGAAGTAGTTTATACTCGTATACTCTTCGGAGTGTCAGAAGGAGCAGTTTATACTCTTATACTTGTCGGAGTCTTCATTCGACTTAATTAAGCATTATGACGCCGGCTTCAACCAATATTTAGATGCTATTCTTGAGAGCGAAGCAAGCCTTGGTAGGATGAAGGATCCTCCTGTGGTACGCACAGTACTTTGGATCCGCAGTGTTGTCAGTTTTCTCCTGATTTACGATAGGTGACAGCTTGATCTTAATATTTTCAAGGAGGGACTCGAAGATGGGTGGAACGTCTTCGTCTTTGAAAGAGTACTCTTTTTAGAGTCTCGGATCCGAAGTCTTTTGCTGCCTTCGGGGTTATTGTTGCGACGTCTGATTAACGTCAACAACTACTACAGGTACCTTTCCCTTACCACGGGAGGCAAAGTTCGAGATTGGAGGATTAGCCGTCGGTCAGCTCCTCTCGGCTTTCTTCCTTCTTAGAAAGCATTCGGCCCGCTCTCTACGCATCTTCAATTCTTTCCAGGTATTGGAGGGTGCTACTCCCATAACCTCCAACATGTCCAAAGAAAGGTTGTTGTGATAGGTTTGGAGGATGAAGTCCTCTGTGATCGGATCTCGACAGTTCATCACCTTATTCTGAAAGTGCTTGATGAAGTCGTCGACCGTCTCTCCGTCTTCCTGTTTCTCCTTGAAGAGCGTTCTGATTGATATCTCGACATCATCATCAAAGAAGTGGGTGAGAAACAGGTTCTCCAGGTCGTCCTAGCTGTTGATGCTTCCAGGCTTGAGACTGCAGTACCAATCGAAGGCGGGCCCGGGAAGGGTACTAACGAATGACGGAACCACAGGGATTCATTCCCAGAAATCATGCCCAAGTGAGACTTGAAGTAAATCAGGCACTGAGTGGGCGAGCCCTTCCCATCAAACGGTGTGAAGTTGATCAGGTTGAATTTTGCCGGGTACAGGATAGAATCCCACTCCCTTGGGTAAGGACACGGAATACCGGTCCTTTTCACCTCTCGAGCAGATATTAGAGTGTTGATTTTGCTCTCGAGTTATTTCATTTTCTCATCCTTGCTCGTATCAGGCCTTGGACGATTCTTAAGAGGAACAACGGGGCTACCCCCAGTGTTATCATCTTCAGTAGGACCACCCCCAACGTTGTTGTTTTCAGTAGGGTCACCCCCAGCGTTTTGGTCAACAGGAGGGTCATCTGCATTGATGTGTTCATCCACGTCTGAATCGCTACCTGTTTGGTTAGCAGTGTTGCAACGGTTGGATTCACCAAATTGATTGGACAGAGCCTGAATCTGTTGGTCAGGCTCTTCCTTCATCCGCTGCATAGCCATTTCTATTTCCATATTGAATGCCTCTTTCTGCTTGGTTAGAGCATCCTCGAGAATTTTAGCGATTTGCTCAGTGTTGATCATGAATGCCTCATGGGATTGTCCTGGGCTCGACACCGTTTTGTCAGAAGCGACTACAGAGTTGATATCTGATACTTCATCATCCGAGGATAATCCCCTTTGCATTCTCTGATAATCTCTTTGTCTAATAGTTCCCAATCGCAACCGAGTTAGACGATACGATATAAGCGGGTCAGAACTAGAAGGTCGAATCGACTTTCCCTTATCAGCCATATTTATTATGACTTCTGAAAGTTCGTCACATTGAAAAGCCGATTGTTTCTTGCGGAAACGTTTTAGCTTGTACTTAGTCACTCCGTTAGAGATCCTCTCAAATACCGAGACCCTCTGCGAAGCGGTCTTGGGGTAGCTACATGCTGATAATACTGTCCTGATTATCTTGGTACACGGACAATGAAAATCCATCTCCCGAGAATCTCTCTTTTGAGGTCTGTTCGTAGCCACAACCCGATAGTACAACTCATCGGCATAATGACCGGAGCAATCTATCGCGTGTTGGCATGACTTCTCAGGTATATAATGACCGGAGCAATCTATCGCGTGTTGGCATGACTTCTCAGGTATAACGTCGTCGTCTGACGAAGATGTTTCCTTCTGAGGACTTATTGCCGTGTTGGCATGACTTCTCAGGTATAACGTCGTCGTCTGACGAAGATGTTTCCTTCTGAGGACTTATTGCCTTAATGGCGTTCTCAAGAGTCACACATTTGGAGCCACGCTTTCGTGGACGTGGGATCTTAACAGGCTCTTAGACACTGACCCGCAGTCCAAGGTGGTCAGTTACAGGAGTTTTCCCATTATAGAAAGGCTCTGACTTGTTGTGAGGGCGTGTGCGACCCCCAGCTCGAGTAGTTGCTCGGGGTTCAGTCACCGGACCTAAGCGCTTTTTGATCGAAACTTTGCATCGATCCTTGTGCAAAGGACCCAAACGATCCGCCATTAGCTTCTTTCTTTTGAACAAGTCCACGTTGCCACAATGCTTCACTGGAAGTATTGGATCAATGAGAGCAGAGGCGGAACTCGATGGAATAGGTGCAGAATGTCTCCTGTCTTGGCCCTAGATTGGGTCAGATCCACGGTTGGGAGGGTCAGACTTGAGTGACTCGCGGCATGGAGGGTCAGACTTGAATGACCCGCGAGCTGAAGGGTCAGACGTGAGTGACCCGCGGTATGGAGGGTCAGACTTGAGTGACCCATGAGCTGCAGGGTCAGACTTGGGTGACCCGCGAGCTGGAGGGTCATATTTGGGTAACCCGCGACTTAGAGGGTCAAACTTGAGTGACCCGCGACTTGGCGGGTCGGACTTGAGTGACCCGCGGCTTGGCGGGTCAGATTAAAGTGACCCGCGGTTTAGAGGGTCAGATTGAAGTGACTCGCATTTTTTGATCTTTTCAGACGCTATTTCGTACTCTGGCCTCCAAGTTTGATGCAGTCTTGGTTGTTTCTGTTAGATATAGGTGTCCTGTAGGCAATAATTATAATTGTAACAGGACCTATATGAATATAACATCCTTGTTCAAAATAATAGTATGCTATTTTGGTCAGATTTATCTGGTATTTTAATACAGATAAAGTCCTTAGAATTATACTAGACTATTAGACATTTCGGATATGATCGTAATGAAGAGATCTGATTTGTCGCTAACGTATATTCTAATATGTTCCTAGTCGATGAAGTGTTGACATGGGACATCATCACTTTGGTAAGACTAGTGTATACTCTATTTCTCCTTTGGAAGGACGATGATTCATCTCTTAGATCATTGATGTAAGACATCAAGATACAGTATACAGGCAACTCATTACTGAATGAGTTGACTGAATGACTCATCGAGAACATCTAGTTGGTAATTATACTTAACTGTCAAATAGAAGTTCTCAAGTGATATAGTACATAGTAGTCTCATGACCTGAGGCATGAGTGTAATATCTTACATGTCAGTATAGGTGTACTTAGACTTTTACCTAAGCACAGTTCTCATCGAGTTGTGCATAACGGTTCTTGTTGGGTACATCCCGAGGCATAAGTAGATATTGAGATGCCAAGATGGGATTCGTCTCTCCCAGTATAGGGGGTTGATGTCATAAGCTTATTTGATATAACTATAACCTAGAAATCCTTGGCCGAGGTAAATAAGATAAACTGATTGTCACTTTGATCTTATAGGTTATGAGTTTAATATCAACAAACACTAATTGAGCAATTAGGGTTTGACAGTTTTCTACCCTAGGCTTAATAGTTTGACGAAGAGACCGGACTGTACGACATTATCACTGAGTGGTCCTGATAAAATTGTGTAAGCATCTTGCAGACATTTATCACAACTTATACCCGGGTAGTTTTCATGTGTAGCTAGCACCTCTGTTGTACTTGTGGATATGATCCACTGCCGAGTCTTAAAGTTGGGCCCTAGAGTCACACCAAGTGCGTACTTGAATCCTATAAAATATAAATTTATAGAGTAATGTGTATGATTGATACATACATGATTTTCACCGAATACGCATAAACGGTTATATGTATCGGTAAAATCAGAATGCTATGTTGTCACGCCCCGCTTCCCAAAATACACGGGAACCGGAACGTGAACAAGCCCGCGACGTATTAGATCAAGGAGAGTAAATAAAAACATTTCTCCTCAACCTAATACGCTAAGCGTCTAGAAATAAATACAATACGAAGTCACAGGTCCCCGATCACACATAGCAAGAATATAAAGACAACCCAGAATAAGAAATAAACATATCATCAATGGTAAATCATCCCAGACATAAAATATGGTCCAACATACGCCTTATATTACAAAATAGTCAACTAGAAATAAGAAATACATAGTCCATAAGAAAATACTGTTAAAATACTAAGTCCATCATCAACTAGAAGAAAGTCGGTATAAAGAGTTTTAGTGTCAACTACTACTGACGGAATAAAACACTACGCTTCAGCTGGTTCTTCTACTCCTTCTGCAAGACACCCCTGCCTAAGAATCTTTCTGGCTCCTGTACGATCCGCGTACTGAGGCTGCTCATCTCCTAAATCTGACGTACACCCAGAAATAGGAGTACGTCAGCGTGTTGAAACACACGGGCAAGATCCCCCAAGGCAGGAACAAATACAATAATAGTAATGATAAAACATGCGTAGTCAATGCTATAACAGAAATAGAAATAGAACATGTGATGATAATAATAACATTAGAGGCATGCAACTGGAATACTAATAATCAGAAGAATCTAAAAATCAATCAAGTAACAAATCAATGCAGGTAGCGATCAGAAACCATCAAGCAACAAGGTCATACACTAGATGGAATTAATACTTAAAAATCTACAACTCGAGACGTAGTACGTCGAGTGAAATAATCCAAACAAGGAAACCCTCATGTATATACCATATGTCTCAAATTATAGATAATTAAATACTAATCCCGATCTATGTATGAAAGGAGTACAACCGGCCTATATCTCACAAGAATCATACTTAGCCAAGAATCGATGCCATGTAACTAACTATCACATCACTCATCTCAAATAATCAACAATCTGAATATCCCTGCTCCTCAGACCCACCCCAGGCCGAAACAAGGCGCTGACGCGAGCCTGGAAAATAAATAATAATCTCGATATCACCTCACCTCAGACCCACCCCAGGCCGAAACAAGACACTGGTGCGAGCCTGGAAAATAATCAACAATCACAATATCACATCACCTCAGACCCACCCCAGGCCGAAACAAGACACTGGCGCGAGCCTGGAAAATACATCAACAATCTCATATCACAACTCCTCGGACCCACCCCGGTGACTACACAAACTTCACCAGCGCGAGCCCGGAATATACATCAACAATCACAACCTCAGACCCACCCCAGGCCGAAACAAGGCACTGGCGCGAGCCTGGAAAACAATCAATAATCATAACCGCTCACATGGACCAAGACTTCTCACCTTAATTCTCATAATTCCAAGTCAACTATACCCGAGATTCTAGATCCTAACTGTGTCATACAGGTCACTATAGTCAGGTACTTCTCATGATTCTTAACATGGAATAATAAACGTAATTACGTTAAGCGTCAAAGTCATAAAGTGTGAACAGGGCGTCATGATCACATGTAAGAAACATACGAAAGTAAAACTACTATTAACAATGCAAGATGAAACTACCATTATAAAATTCCAAGAATAATTTACTTTAAAAATTATCTCACATTATAAAATTCTAGAATAACCTTCTTAAAATATATTTTATTATTCTTTATAAACAGTAATACTTTTAATTTTATAAATAATCTAAAATACTCTTTTTCTAATAATCTAAAATACTCTTTTTCTTAAAATAATATTCTTTTAATCATAACAATTATTCAAAAATACTCCTTATCCCAGGTAAATTATTTTCTCGGAATAATTCCTTTTAAAATATTTTCCTCATTATAAATAAATCTAAAAATACTCTATAAATATATTCTTCTTTTCAACAACACGAAATTAACCATAAACTATATTTTTGACATACCTATTCATCGTTTCGCAGAATATATTCACCGCAAAATTATCAACAACCACACAATTAAAATCATATCAACACAAACTAATCTACACATATACGTAATAAATTCATAATTGAGATAAAAATATAAATTAACAAGACAACGGCAAGAGGGATCTTGCCTACGAGATGGTGCGGATCTGTCGAGCGGTTGCCGGCGAGGAGGAGGTGTTCGACGACGTCGTCGGGGCTGCTCGGGGTGTGGGTGGTCGGATCTGGCCGAGGCGGAGCGGCTGACGGGGTTGAACGGCGCTGTGAGGAGGTCGACGGCGGGACGGTCGGTGGCGCTGGCGGCTGCAGGCTGTCGTGGTCTCTGAGGTGCTGGCGGAGGCCGAACGGCGGAGGAGGAGCGCGGGGACGGGCGCGGGTCGAGGGCGGTTCGAGCTCGGGTGCGGGGCGGTTTGGGTGGTCGGGTTCGGTGCTGGGAGGAAGAAGAAGAAGAAAGAAATGGGTTTCTTTGGGTGAACTGATGGAGAGAGAGAGGAGGAGGAGAGAGGGTGTACGGGTATGCTTGAAATAAGAGGAGAGAGAGGATTGGAGAGAGAGAGGATTGGAGAGAGAGAGGATATGCACGTGATTTGGGGGGAGAAAATCAAGGGAGTAAATAGGAAATAGTTAAAAGGTGATTAGGGAATTGATTGAGGAAAATTTTGGAAGGAATTCAAATTCAAATGAGAAAATAAGAGAGGGAAAATTCGAAAATCTCACCTAATATTCTGAATTATTTTAATAATTAATAATTAACCAAAAATCTTTTTATTAATATTTATATACTAATGTACTATACTCAAGTTTACATCAATAATAACAAGGTCATTAATAATATTAATCACCAAATGATTATATATAAAAATCACTAAACCGTAAATTAATATTTAGCAGAATTAAAAATACAAGACTATATATTTTATTATTTATTTATTTTGAAAACTCAGAAAATTCTAGAAATTAGGAAAAGTATTAATAAAATATTTTAAATACGAGAAAATTTTATTTAAATACGTATCAAAATTCTCAGTTGTTACATATGTGCTTAAGAAATGAATTCCAGTATTTTTCCCATAAAGTTAACTTTTAGTCAACTTGTTGACTTTTGGTCAACTCATTGACTTTTTGGTCATATGATGACTTATTAATTAATGATTAGAAAATTATAAAATACCGTATTGATGTGGTATTTTCATTTATGAAATAAGAACTTCATTATACCTTGATTAATGAGTCATGAGATGGGTCATTAAGGTGGTATGGTTTGGGAACATGATTTTAGCACATAGTTTTGATTCTTCATGATTCATTGCATGACTCATGAGATGAGTCATTGCATGACTCATGAAAGAATCATTGTTTTGATGACTCATGGTGTGACTCATAGGATGAGTCATTCATGTCATGACATATTCTTCCTCTATAAATATGAGCTCTCTTTCTTCTTTCATGGTTAATGAAAAAAATGAAATAAAGGGTTTATTCATAGTTGCTTTCCATAAAAGAAAAAGAAGAGAGATCTACCTCTTACTAAACTCTAGCAATCTTTGAGTAAGAGGAAGTAGTAGGATTTTAAAGTACCCCGGGGTGGATATCTTGCATTGTGTCTCAAGAAGACTCCGATTTTATCAAGCTCACTTTAAGACTTGGAGATCCACTACGAGGAGATTTACTACTACAAGGAATAAGAGTTAGGGGTTGTTCGATCTTTCATCGAATCATGCTTCAAAAGTATGACTTTATAACCCTTGTATGCTCTCTTTAATATAGGGATTATGTTAGATTTAATTAGGATGGTCCTATTATGTATTTCATGCTCTCTACATGCTTAGCATAATTATACATACAGTATTCCGCTGCGTAATTTGCATGTAATTAGCATGAATTTCTTTCAGTTTCTTGGCTATGTCCTTCTTCTGCATCTTTTGTGCCGTTTGCATAAGAATTCGCGCGTGCGCAAGCAGTGCGTGGCGCTTCTGGATGCATTCCTCAAGGGTTAAACGGGTCCTTCTGACTTCGATCCATTCATTCGTTGAGGACTTGGAGGGTTGGTCATTCGTCCGTTGTTGGGGCGCTCGACGCTCCTTGAATTTCAGATCCGCTTCATAGCGGATCCTATCTACAGGCTCCAAAGCCTTAGCGAATTGATGCGCGAGGCGTTGGCGCTGCCTTTGACGAGCTCTTTTTGATAAAGTAGGCGCGCCTTCAGTACTCAACTCCTTGATTGAGGAGGAGTTCAGATCTGCAGATCCGGTCTTGTTGGAGGCCAGAGGGGTGTTGCATGGCGTGATTACGATAGCAATGGGGATGTTAATCTTCCTGCACTTGCGAATGGAGGAGGATCTGGAGGAGGAGGACGACAGATACTCATTGAACTTCTTATGGTCGAACTCTTACTCGATCTCCTCGTCAACCGGGATCCGGATCCATGGTTGTGGCAAGATAGCTTCGGCAGCAAAGCTATTGACTCCCACTATGGTCGCCAGCGTGTTTGGGTCAAAAGTTGAATTCTTCATTGCCATTGAATCTATTACAACTTTGGTTGTTACAATAAACTCAAATAAACAAGAAAAGGTCGATGTTTTTATAAGATCTCCTTATACAATAAAAATACAAAAAAGTACAACTCTTGTCAAACAGTATAACGGACATTTATCACCCGCTGCTTGCGTGGGATCTTTACCTGTGCCGGGGACGTTGATATCCATGGACCGCCGTGGATCAGATCCGGTTGACAGATTATGGAATCAAAGCTCATACTTCACGAAGAAAGTATTCACTGCAGTAATAATCTCGACCAAGCGAGATTACGGCTCTTCTCGAGATTAAGACTAAGCTTAAATCCGGAGGAATATGGTACATGTCTCAGATCTCTCGAACTCCACTCTTTATGCACAGAAACTCGCTAAGATCTGCTAACCCTCACTGGAAATTCGTGGCTCCACTCTCTAATTCGGCAGCGTTTCTCCCTCTTGATCTCCTCGCCAACCGGGATCCGGATCCATGGTTGCGGTACGATAGCTTCGGCAGCGAAGCTATTGGCTCCACTGTGGTCGCCAGCGTATTTGGGTCAAAAGTTGATGTTTTTATTATCATCGAATCTATTACAACTTTGGTCGTTACAATAAACTCAAATAAACAAGAAAAGGTCGATGTTTTTATAAGATCTTCTTATACAATGAAAATACAAAAAAGTACAACTCTTGTCAAATAGCGCAACGGACGTTTATCACCCGCTGCTTGCGTGTGATCTTTGCCTGTGCCGGGGATGTTGATATCCGTGAACCGTCACGGATCAGATCCGGTTGACAGATTATGGAATCAAAGCTCCTACTTCACGAAAGAAGTATTCGCTGTAGCGATAATCTCGACCAAGCGAGATTACGGCTCTTCTCGAGATTGTAGGCGTATAAAATTGCCTATAGGTCCCTTAGCACAGCTCGACGCCGATTTAACAAACGGACCACCGGGCGACGTATCCAAACAAGACCGTTAGCTCGCCAACGCTGAAGCCAAGCTATACGCAACGGAGCAGGTTAACGAGGCGACAAATCGCACCCAAGCATTGGAATGCATCCACTCGCACGCGGAATCAAACCAATGTTTAGGTGAATCACCGAGTCATCTAAACAAGAGCGAACTCGGATGAATCACGATCAAATCAACATCAATTCCGGACTCAAATTCAGAAGTTGGTTTACTGCCATATCAGGAACCCGACTCACTGCCAAATCTGGAATCAAGTCAAAGAGTCGTTGCCAAGTCAATCAACCACACAAGAGAACCAGAACCGGAAACAAAGGACGAAACGGACAAACACCCGGGGACTCGGCCGAAACCGAACCACCCCAGGGTGGCTCGGCCCAAGCCGAGCCACCCTGAGGTGGCTCGGCCAAGGCCGAGCCACCCATGGGTGGCTAGGCTCAGAACTGTGCAAATGCACAGTTCTGAGTGCCTATAAATAGGCCTTGTGCTCATTTGTTTCAGAGGTTGGAAATTTTGGAGAGAGGCGAAGCCCTGCTGGATTGAAGACTCAGATCTAAAAAAGATCACAACTTTGAAGGCTTGGAGACTTGGACTTTCAGATCCGGTGCTCGGCGATCACCAACGCCAAATAAGGCAGGAGTTCGAGAGGATTGGATTTGAGATCTACACGATCACACTCCGGATCTAAGCTTGGTTCTTAGATCCCGAGATT
Source organism: Asparagus officinalis (assembly GCF_001876935.1). NCBI lineage: Eukaryota > Viridiplantae > Streptophyta > Magnoliopsida > Asparagales > Asparagaceae > Asparagus > Asparagus officinalis. Next base: position 20,696,358 of record NC_033798.1, on the reverse strand, counting down.
CGAGCGGTTGTTTCCTTGGTGAAACAATCCCTCCCGGCTATTATTCCCTTGGTGGAATATTACCCGTCATATCGTGTAGATCCGACCGGATCGAGATCACGCGGTGGTCCACGGCAAATAACCCCGGCGCAGGCAAAGAACCCACCAAAGCGAGCGACCGCAAAACAGGAGCTCGCGATTAGTTCGACAAATAAGGAAAATTGTAATCTTTACTTTGTTTTCTTTGATTTTTCATTGTAACCGGATCTTATAAAAAGACCGGATCTTTGTAACGCATAAAGTTGTTAACTGAGATAGCAATGATATCAACAATGAAGAAAGCTACGATTTTTCCCGCGAACAATCTGGCGACCACAGTGGGAGCCAACAGCTTTACTGCCGAAGCTGTCGCGTCGCAGCCGCGGATCCCGATCCCGGTCGAGGAGGAGGTCGAGTACGAATTCGACCAACAAAAGTTCGAGGAGTATCTGTCATCCTCGTCCGAATCCACCTCCCCTCGCAAGTCCAAGTCTCCAAAGCTCTCTTCCAAGAGAAAACTTCGTTGGTACGAAGAAGTTGAAGCTGCCAACGAAGATCTCGCCCCGTTTGATGCCGAAGCTGCATCGGGTGAGATCTCTCCTTCCAACCAGGTCAGATCTGCTCTGGCCGAATCTTCCGTTGCCGAGGGCGTAGTGACTCTCTCAAAGAGAGCCCGCCAAAGGCAACGTCAGCGCCTTGCGAAACAAATCGCAAAGGCAATGGAATCTGTGGACGGGATCCGTTACAACACGGATCTGAAGAACAGAAGAGGCGAACGACCTCAACAACCAATGAATGGCAACTCCTCCAAGCCACCAACGAACGAATGGATCCGTGTCAAACGGAACCGTTCAACGCTGGAGGATCGCATTCAGAAGCGCCGCGCACTCTCAGCACAAGCACGAGCTCAAGTTCAAGAAGCCCGTAGAAGGTGGCAGAATGGAGTAGCCAAGAAATCACCACTAACTCACAAAATATGGAGGCCAAAGTCCAAAGTGGTGAGTCAGGCCGAGGATCGACCTTTACAGCCTTCAAAACGAGTTCAACCTCCCGAACCATCCCGAGGAAGGAGGTCAATCTTGGAGCGCCTCGGTCCAATTCCCGACGAGCGCAACGAAGTCCATGAACGCTCGGGCCCGATGAAGAGGCTCCGAACTAATCAACATGCTGGGGGTCGACACAACCCTCAACATGACAAAGAGTTTACGGCACCCAAGCGCACTACCTTGCGCATCGAAGTTCGGGAGCCCGCTGAGAATTCATGTCTACAAAGGCGTGTTTCGAGGCGAGTGACTCTCGGAAGTCCAAATAAGGCAGTTTGCTCTCAGAAGGAAACGTTGTCATCCGAGGATGATAACGTTATACCTGGGAAATCATGCCAACACGCGATAGGTTACTCCGATCAAATGGACGAGTTGTACTATCGTGCTGGGGGTACGAACAAAACAAGAAAAAGAAGCCCTCAAGGGCTCGAAACTCAGTGCCCATGTGCCAAGCTCATTCGGGTAGTACTGTCTCAATGCAACTGCATCAAGGGAGTCCCCGAGAGAATTTCAGTGTTCGAAAGGCTCGGCACCGAAACGCCAAAACCAAGGCATAGGCGCTTCCGGCAAAGAAGAACAGTGGTTAAGGATGGAGAATTTCCGAAGGTCACCGCCAACATGACCAGCAAAGAGACATCGACACAGATTGATCTCAAATCGTTTCTGGAAGCGTCCCGGCGTGTAACCCGTCTGCAGTCCGGAGCCATCGCACGAGGAACTTATGGTAGGGTTCGGATAAGATTGCCTTCGGAAGATGAAGAATCGGATTCCTGCTCTGCTGTCGCATCGGACAATACAGTGTCCAGCGAAGGACAACCCCGCGAGTCATTCATGATAGGCGCGGAAGAAATGGCCAAAATGCTTGAAGACGCTTTGGCTAAGCAGAAAGAAAGTTTTAAATTCGAGATGGAGACGGCCATGCAGCAGATGAGAGAGATGCATGAACAGCAAATCCAAGCATTCAGGAACCAACAAGGTGAACCAAGCCACCGTAACCAGGTTGCTCAGGAAAAGGAGCACGCGGATGGGGATGAAGCTCACAATGCCAATAACCCTCCCATCAATGCAGGGGGTGGTAGTGAGGATGCCAACGGGGATACAAGTGAAGACTTGAAGATCAAAAGCCTCGAGAGTAAAATCAATACGTTGCTGTCTGCTCAAGAGGTAAAGAAAACGGGCATTCCTTGTCCATACCCGAGGGAATGGGAATCAATCCCCTATCCGGCGAAGTTTAGTCTAATCAACTTCACGCCGTTCGATGGAAGGGGTTCCCCCACCCAGCATTTGATTTATTTCAAATCGCACCTGGGTGCTATCTCTGGGAACGAGCCTCTGATGGTGCGGTCATTCGTCGGCACTCTTCGCGGAGCTGCCTTCGATTGGTATCGTCGCCTCAAGCCAGGAAGCGTGAACAGCTGGGATGACATGGAGACGAAGTTCCTTGCAAATTTCTTCGACGACGACACCGAGATCTCTATCGGATCGTTGCTCGACGAGAAACAAAAAGACGGGGAGTTAGTCGACACCTTCGTCAAAAGGTTCCGGAACAAGGCGATGAATTGCCGGGACCCGATCACCGAGGAATTCATTCTCCAGACTTGCCACAACAACCTCGCATTGGACGTATTGGAGGCAATGGGGACAGCACCGTCTGACACTTGGAAGGATCTGAAGGTGCGCGGTGAACAAGCCGAACGCTTCCTTAAAAGGAAGAAGGCCGAAAGGAACCAACCGACGGTTAATCTGCTGGACTCAAACTTCGCTTCCCGTGGTAAGGGCAAAGCACCTGCAGCTGCTGGTGGTGCTAATCAAGCGTCACAACAGCAATCCCGAAGGCAGCAGAAGACTTCGGGTCCGAGACTCCAGAGAGAGTATTCCTTCAAGGACGAAGACGTTCCAACCATCTTCGAATCGCTCCTCGAAGGCAACAAGATCAAGCTACCACCTATCACGAATCAGGAGGAAGCTGATAACACTACGGACCCAAAGTACTGTGCATACCACAGAAGGGTTGTTCATCCCACCAAGGATTGCTTTGCTCTCAGGAATAGCATTCAGACCTTGGTCGAAGCCGGCGTTATAACGCTAAGGTAAGCCAAATAAAAACGGCAAAACTCCGACCGGTATAAGAGTATAAACTGCTTCCTGACACTCCAAAGAGTATACGAGTATAAACTGTTTCTCAATCCTCCGACCGGTATAAGAGGTTAAACTACTCCCTGATACTCCAATAGGTATATGAGTCTAAACTGTTTCCCCACTTTTGACGGGAAGTTCCTGGAGAATATTAAGCTAATATTCTTAAGGATAACCCGGTTAGTTAACTGATAATAATGTCCGAACCAGTTCCGCAGAGGAAACTGGGGGTGGACGATTTATGTAACGGGAAGTTCCCAAAACCACAGCAATGTAATGAATAAGGACTCCCATTCAAGTTCTCACTGTGTCTGTGCACTCAACACTCTCTCTGTTAGAGTCTGGACGTAAAGTTCCTGATTGGTCAAACCTTCTTACAGTTAGGACCACAGTCAAAATCCCCTCTCGATTCTCCCAATGAACGAGAGGTCCACAAATCAAGCGATCAAACCTTCCTACAGTTAGGATCGTCTTAAACCTTCCATTCGGTCAAACCTTTCTACAGTTAGGACCAAAACCAAAAACCCCTCTCGATTCCTCCAATGAACGAGAGGTCCACTTTCAAATCGAGTGATCAAACCTTCCTACAGTTAGGGTCACCTCAAACCTCCCACTTGGTCAAACCTTCCTACAGTTAGGACCAAAACCACGATTCATTCTCGATAAACGAGAAATTCATCTTTAGTTCGATAATCAAACCTTCCGACAGTTAGGGTTATCCGAATCTTTTTGATTCTCGGAGTGGAGATCCCACTCTTAGTTTCACCTTTCCGGATTCTGGGGGTGGAGATCCCACCTCGAGTCTCCTTTCCTTCTTTGTTCGGGGAATAGAATATAAAATTCTTCCTTCCCCATACCAATCCTTTTCGAAGAATTCAGGATTCATCCTAGGAAGTTTATCCCGAATCCTAAGCAGGGATAAGTCTGCGCCTAACACGCGCTGCCGGTTTAGTCTTTTTTCTGCACAAAAAGACACCAGAGTTCGATTCTGGGGTATTCTATCCTGAAACCTAAGCAAGGATAAGTCTGCGCCTGACACGCGCTGCCGGTCAGTTCTTAACCGTTTAAAAAGAACACCCGTTCACATATTCAACATTGTGACAGGTTGTTATTAATAACACCAAAATCCATGCCTTACACGCATGGGGAATTTCATCCTGAATCCTAAGAAAGGATATGCCGACGCCTAACACGCGTCGCCGGTTTAGTCTTTCCCCGTAGAAAAAGACACCAGAGTTCGATTCTGGGGTATTTTATCCCGAAGCCTAAGGAGGGATAAGTCAACGTTTAATACACGTTGCTGGGTAGCCTATTCCCATGACAACGGCGAAGTCTATGTATTCAAAGTCATAGCAACAAGTCTTAGAGGATTCAGTCTCTAAGCACAACGTTACATGCGGAACGGATTTAGACAATTCGCATGCTAGCCCGACTCAAACGGTAGTCGGTAAAGGTTAATCAAATCCGTTAAAGGCTTGGGGTTAGCCAAAAATCCTAAAGTCAGCGCCTAACACGCGTCGCCGGGTAGTCTATTCCCGTGAGAAAGACGAAGTCTACGTATTCGAAGTCGTAGCATCAAGTCTAAGGGAGTTCATTCCTTTAGCACAACGTCACATGCGGAACGGACTTAAGACAATCCGCATGTAAGCCCGATTCAAACGGTAATCGGTAAAAGCATGACAAATCCGTTGAGGGCTGAGGATTTGCCAAAAATCCTAAGTCAACGTCTGATACACGTTGCTGTTTAGTCTTTTCACAGGAGAAAGACGAAGTCTACGTATTCAATATCGTAGCACTAAAAGAGTTAACTCTTTTAGCATAACGTCACATGCGGAACGGACTTAAAACAATCCGCATGCTAGCCCGACTCAAACGGTAGTCGGTAAAGGCGCATCAAACCCGTTGATGGCTGAGGATTTGCCAAAAATCCTATAAATATGCGAGTCATTGACGCATCAACTTTATGAGTTGGTCTCGTGACTCGAGCATCCAACGACCTTGGGATAAGATCCATGCTCCAATTCCTTAAGAGCTTAAACCGTGTGTACTCCAGCAGACGTACGAGTATAAACTGTGTCAAATGCCGAACAGTGCATCATAATGAAGCCTGGACGCCGGACAACGCGTCGCAATGAAGCTCAAACGCCAGACAACGCGTTATAGATGAAGATTCAACGCAGTCAATCGATGATAAGTTCTGTGTTGAAGCAGCAAACTCGAGCCAAAAAGTCAAGAAATCAAGAATCGACTTCAAGTTCAAATTCCAACAACGGTCAGACAATAAATGCAGCACCGGAACCCCTACAGGCATTCTACAAAGCACTGAATAGCCTGAAGGAATTGAAGGAATCCAGAACAGAAGTCATTCCAGAGTCCCGTTACACCGACTGAAGGTTGGGGCAATCACATCCAAAGTATTCCAGACTCTTCTATAAAAGAATGAGACTGAAATACTTTGGAGGGGGTATCTGTAGGCGTATAAAATTGCCTATAGGTCCCTTAGCACAGCTCGACGCCGATTTAACAAACGGACCACCGGGCGACGTATCCAAACAAGACCGTTAGCTCGCCAACGCTGAAGCCAAGCTATACGCAACGGAGCAGGTTAACGAGGCGACAAATCGCACCCAAGCATTGGAATGCATCCACTCGCACGCGGAATCAAACCAATGTTTAGGTGAATCACCGAGTCATCTAAACAAGAGCGAACTCGGATGAATCACGATCAAATCAACATCAATTCCGGACTCAAATTCAGAAGTTGATTTACTGCCATATCAGGAACCCGACTCACTGCCAAATCTGGAATCAAGTCAAAGAGTCGTTGCCAAGTCAATCAACCACACAAGAGAACCAGAACCGGAAACAAAGGACGAAACGGACAAACACCCGGGGACTCGGCCGAAACCGAACCACCCCAGGGTGGCTCGGCCAAAGCCGAGCCACCCCAGGGTGGCTCGGCCAAGGCCGAGCCACCCTGAGGTGGCTCGGCCAAAGCCGAGCCACCCCAGGGTGGCTCGGCCAAGGCCGAGCCACCCTGAGGTGGCTCGGCCAAAGCCGAGCCACCCCAGGGTGGCTCGGCCAAGGCCGAGCCACCCTGAGGTGGCTCGGCCAAAGCCGAGCCACCCCAGGGTGGCTCGGCCAAGGCCGAGCCACCCTGAGGTGGCTCGGCCAAGGCCGAGCCACCCATGGGTGGCTAGGCTCAGAACTGTGCAAATGCACAGTTCTGAGTGCCTATAAATAGGCCTTGTGCTCATTTGTTTCAGAGGTTGGAAATTTTGGAGAGAGGCGAAGCCCTGCTGGATTGAAGACTCAGATCTAAAAAAGATCACAACTTTGAAGGCTTGGAGACTTGGACTTTCAGATCCGGTGCTCGGCGATCACCAACGCCAAATAAGGCAGGAGTTCGAGAGGATTGGATTTGAGATCTACACGATCACACTCCGGATCTAAGCTTGGTTCTTAGATCCCGAGATTCGAGCGGTTGTTTCCTTGGTGAAACAATCCCTCCCGGCTATTATTCCCTTGGTGGAATATTACCCGTCATATCGTGTAGATCCGACCGGATCGAGATCACGCGGTGGTCCACGGCAAATAACCCCGGCGCAGGCAAACAACCCACAAAGCGAGTGACCGGATAACAGGAGCTCGCGATTAGTTCGACAAATAAGGAAAAAATTGTAATCTTTACTTCGTTTTCTTTGATTTTTCATTGTAACCGGATCTTATAAAAAGACCGGATCTTTGTAACGCATAAAGTTGTTAACTGAGATAGCAATGATATCAACAATGAAGAAAGACATAATTTTTCCCGCGAACAGAGATTAAGACTAAGCTTAAATCCGGAGGAATAGGGTTCGGGTTTCAGATCTTTCGAACTCCACTCTTTATGCACAGGAACTCGCTAAGATCTGCTAACCCTCGCTGTAAATTCGTGGCTCCACTCTCCAATTCGGCAGCGTTTCGCCCTCTTGATCTCCTCCCCTCTGAAATGAGCTCCTAGGCCTGTATTTATAGGCTTCGATTGGGGGGGTTTCGGATAAGAATGATGGATTTGATCATATCTTCAGTTAATAACGGCCTAACCATGTTTGTGGATGATATTAAGTCAGTTGAGAACCCCTGGAACAGATAAATCCCGAGAAAACCGCTCAAAACTGTCGAAAACACGTCCGGGGGTCAAAAAAGCGCGACGAGCCCTGCTGACCTGCGGAGGGCACGGGTCGGCCAGTCCCGTCCAGCGCCGGCGCGGGTCCGTCGCCTCTGCCGAACTTCTTTTTTTGGTGCTTTGCTTTTCAGGACTTATACTTTTTACCGTTTTGTGTACTTGCGTGTTGACCGACGGGCACGAACTGATTAACGTGCGTGAGCTGATGGACGCGCGCATGTTGACCGATGCGCGCATTCGGATAATTGTAGGTGGCTAGTGAGCGCACGATACACAGTTGGTTCGCCATTCTGGCTCATGCTCTTGTCAGCGTCAGATAATCCTCCTAGCCTCGGATAACGACGTTTGTCATCTTCTCTTCGTCTCGAGCTGTGTGCGGACACCTATAGGCATTTTTAGACACCTACACCGATGCAGTACCCTAGGCAATACTGAGCTATGCCCATCAACGGTACCCATGCAAACATATGCAACTCTAACTTGTCGTTTCCTATCGTGACGAAACCAACACATGAGGCTACACACCCCCAAGGGTCCTTGTGTGCTCAAACCCTACACGTACACCTCATGGTTGTGCACGTGTATGGACGTACGAGACCATGCATCTTGTCCACAACTATGCCTACATAACAATAAATGCGTGTGGAAAACATGGAGAAATCAGTCATTGTATCATGACAATTTCAGGGAATTGACAGGGAGTCACCGGTAACTAATCCTAGAGTCACCGGGGACTGATCTGGCAAAGAATAGTCACTCAACAGCCTACTTCTGATCCGATTCCATCTCTCTCTCTCTAGGTGGGTAGTGGAGGATGGAATTATAAATGAAAAATCTACTCAGAGCTTGTGTAATCTAGTAGGTGAATTACAGCTTCAAGGATTGACGCTACACAAAGTAGCATGCATTAACACTAGTAAAAAGAGGTCCAGCCCCAACAGGTGTATAGAACCGTTGGGGCTGGTTTCACTTGCCCCAACGGTTTAAACTGTTGGGGCAAGTTGATTTAACCCAAACGCATGAGGGAGGGAAATTTCCCCCCATATTTTTGCCAAAAAAGAAAAAAATATTTCAGAAAATCCCCACAACCCACCGTTTTCTCTCTTGCCCCATATTTTTGCCAAAAAAGAAAAAAATATTTCAGAAAATCCCCACAACCCACCGTTTTCTCTCTTGATCTTTCTCTCTCGTCCGTTCTCTCTCTCTCTTCCTCTTTCTCCCTCGCTCTCTCTCATCAGAAACCAGCCCTAATCCCCACAAACCACCGCTCTCTCTCTCTCGCTCTCTATCGTCGCCGACTTCGGATTTCGCCGCAGACGTCGGATTTCGCCGCCGTCGTCGAGCCTGCTGCGCCTTCTCTGACCTAGGGGTTTTTGAACTCGCCGCTTCCGCCGGAGTTCGCCGCCTCAGTTAGAGTTCTCCGCCGCCATTGACCCCTGAAGTTCGCCGCCGACTTCGACACCGCAGTTTACCAACGAATCCCATCAAGAACCCTAGTTCTTCCTCCCCAATTCGGAGCTCGCCGCCTATCACTCTGAACTAGGGCTTCTTCTTCGAGATCAAGAACGGGAGTTCTCTGCACTTCCGCTTGTTCTCCAGGTAATTAAGAGTCCTGAAAAGATTTCTCTTTTTGCAGATTGATTATTGAGAGTAGATTTCTGAAATACATAAGCAAACCGGCATATATAAGCTTCGAAACATGTGATCTCTGGTTCCTTATAGCTAGTTACTAGGATTAGGTACTAATATTGCTTAATTTTCATTGAAAATGCTTGAATTAGACATTTGTCAAGGACATCATTATGAGATTCTCAACAAAGCTTGAAAAAACTAACAAGAAAATAACACCGACATGGGAGTATGCGGTAATATGGTAGAACATGGAAAGTAATTAGCTATGCCTCATCATCATACACGCATGGTAACAGATCTTCCAAAAAAAAGAGGGAAAAATTTTGTCAGTTTTAATGGCAATTTGTCAGTTTTAATCAGCCAGATGTATATTATTGTTACTTTCTATTCCAAGAACTTTGCATATCCCTATCTGACATTCTTCATGTTTCTTGAGCTAAACAAGGACATCTCTACTTAGTATGCTTATTACTTAGTTGTAGTGTGAAGAATTGTCAGTTTTATATTTTTTCTTCTCAAAAAATTGATGCCACAACCTTCTATTTATGTATCTGCATGGTTGTTCATAATTGACATGGTACTCTGCTTAAGGATCTTTTTTACATTGAATTATAATTTTGTGATGTGATGTCAAGAGTTGATATTAAGCTAAATTTAGTCATTATGAATTGGTATTGCATTTTATGAATGATATTTACCGGTTGCAATCCATTATAAATTAAATTAACCCGGTCTGTGTGCTTTGCAAAGTCTTGCTAAGCTAAATTGTACAATTTACTTTCTTGAAATTTGTTTATCTTTATTTTGATCATGCCACATTTTTAATGTGCTGAATTTACTTTCTAAGAGTTTTTATCGCTAACTTTGACTAATTTAGGTTGGTATGACACGTGACTATATTAGAGTTAAAGATTGGATGTATGTGAATCGTGAAAAACGCACAAAGCCTGAATTCATTGAAGGAGTTGCTTCTTTCATAAAATTTGCGCATGAACACGATAGGATCCAATATGGGATGATTCTTTGTCCGTGCAGTCATTGTGGGAATAGGCTGCATCGTAAGGAGGAAGATGTAGAACTTCACATTGTTAAGCATGGTTTTATTAAGGATTATACAATTTGGGTATATCACGGAGAAATCGTAGCTCCTAATATTGCCGATAATGAAGAAGAAGACAATGAAGAAAATTTATTTCCAGAAGAGGAGATGGAGGAAATGATAGAAGTTGCTTTTGGTGACTCCAATCTTGCTGAAGACTATCATCCTTCCGGTCAAGAACATGTAGATGAGTATGAGAAGTACATGAAAGATGCCAAAAGACCAATTTATGAGAATGCAAAATATTCCACACTATCATGGTTCGTTCAACTTTTCCAGATTAAATGCCTAAATAAATGGAGCAACAAGTCATTTACGATGCTTCTAAAATTCCTGAAAGATTCTATGCCTCTGGGGAACAATGTGCCTCAGAGCTGGTATGAAGCTAAAAGGATAATGTCAGATCTGGGTTTGAATTGTGAGAAGATTCATGCATGTCCTAATGATTGTGTGCTGTTCTGAAAAGAAAATTCTAAACTGAAAGAGTGCCCCAACTGTGGAGTTTCTAGATATAAGAAGAAAGCACATGCTAACAAGAATGACATACCAGTCAAGGTGGTACGATACTTTCCTGTGACACAGAGGCTGCAGAGGCTCTACAGGTGTAAGAAGACAGCGGTGGCAATGACTTGGCATGACCGTGCTATTCCAAGTGAACATGGTAAAATGAGTCATCCAAGAGATTCGCCAGCATGGAAGGATTTCGACAAGTTGCATACAACATTTAGTCGGGATCCCCGTAATATTAGGCTCGGACTAGCTAGCGATGGTTTTTGCCCCTTTAGTTTTAATGGCAATCCGCACAGTACATGGCCTGTTATAATGATGATATATAATCTTTCACCGTGGTTAGCGATGGATCAATCATACTTTCTGATGCCTCTTCTTATTGATGGGCCGAGTTCACCGGGAAACAATATCGACGTCTACCTTCGACCTCTCATCGATGAGTTACGATCTTTATTCGTTAATGGTGTAAAGACATATGATGCAGACAAAGGGGAAACATTCACGATGCGTGCAGCCTTAATGTGGACAATTAACGACTTTCCTGCATATGGAATGCTATCAGGTTATTCCGTACACGGTTATAAAGCATGTCCTTACTGTCATGCCGATACATCATCGACATGGTTGCCCTTTAGCAAAAAAATATGTTATTGCGGTCATCGACGTATGTTGGAAGAAGATCATCCTTATAGGGATGATACTGTTCACTTTGATGGTACTACAGAGCATAGAAAGGCTCCAACCCCCTTATCCGGAAAGGACATACTTGCTCAGTGGAATGTTTACGAAAATATAACTTTCGGAAAAGTAAAGGAAAGACATGAAAGACCACAATGATGGAATAAAAAAAGTATTTTCTTTGAATTGCCGTATTGGGAGACAAATATTGTTCGTCACAATCTGGACGTGATGCACATTGAGAAGGGAGTATCTGAGCACATACTTAACTTGCTTCTTTGTAAAGATGGAAAATCAAAAGACAACCTCCAAGCTCGGAGAGATTTGCAGCACTTTAACATTAGAAAAGAATTACATCCTGTACCTAAAGCTGGTAATCTGGGAAAATTTGTACTCCCCAATGCCGTTTATCATATGTCAAAATCAGGAAAAAAAAGTTTTTAGAGGTATTACATGAGCTGAAGGTTCCCACAGGCTTTTCAGGATCATTTAATAAGAAGATAAAGACTGTGAAAGGCAAGATCGATGGGTTGAAGAGTCATGATCACCATGTTATTATGCAACACCTTCTCCCACTATCCCTAAGGACTTCTCTTCCAGAATCCGTTGGTTTAGTGATCAATGAACTTTGCACATTCTTTAGAGAATTGTGTGCTAAAAATGTCGATGACAAGGAGCTAGAAAAGCTAGAGAAAGCGATACCTTTGATATTGTGCAAGCTTGAGAGGATTTTTCCACCGTCGTTCTTTGATATCATAATCCACTTGACTGTTCATCTTGCAAAAGAGGCTAGACTTGCAGGACCGGTACAATATAGGTGGATGTATCCTATAGAAAGGTAACTTTAAATTTCCAATTTAAGCCATTGATATAGTTTTTATCTGTACATTATTGTGTTTAGTAATTTAATGTGAGTTTTTGTAGGTACCTTTTGACTCTAAAAAATTATATACGAAATAGAAATCGGCCAGAGGGTTCTATTATGGAAGGTTATCTCTTGGAGGAAGTAACAACATTTTGTTCCCGTTATTTGGACGAAAATATATAGACAAAGCTCAATAGACCTGTGAGTATTCATGACGGAACATATGGCAAACCAACTTACACGACAATGGGACTCACATTTATTAATGATATACATAGCTTTATCCTCCTCAATAGCATATGCCTCGAGGAAGTTAGAGAGTAAGTATGTTTTATATTAATTGTTATATGTATGTATATATAAAATAATATGATGTTAATGTTATAACAATTCATGTTGAGAACAGAATTCACAAGGATGAATTACGTGAAGAGCATCCTAATTGGAATGTTGAACGATTGGAAAAACATCATCATGATAATTTTTGTAGCTGGTTTATAAATTATGTAAGATTTTCTTTGTCAATATTTATGTGTCATTATCTTAATCTAAACTTGTATCCTTATATAATTACCATACAAACTGTTTTGTCAGGTTCAAGATCCAAATGTAGAATTAACACTGGATAAGGATTTGAGATGTCTATATCCGAGCCGAGAGGTTGCATACTACAATGGATTTGGTGTAAGCGGGTACAAGTTTGAAATCAAGGAGAGAGAAGAATCTCGGACCACCCAGAATAGTGGAATTGCGGCTATTGGCACTGAAGGAATAATTTACTATGGGTATTTAGATAGAATACTCGGTATTCGCTATCCTGGAAGAGCAAACCTAATTTATTTATTCAAGTGTGTTTGGTATCATACAAGAACCGGACATGGAAAGTGGAGAGAAACATATGGAACTTGGAAAGATGAATATGGATTGACTAGTGTAAACACTAAGCTTTTTGAGTTTGAAGATGAACCGTATATATTCCCGGAACAAGCATTTCAAGTATACTACTCAAAGTGCTTGAAACATCCTGGATGGAGTGTTGTTTGTCGATGGAAGCCTAGGAATACTTACGATGTCCCACAATTTGTGGATGTTGACATAGAGGACAATGCTGAGGCAGATTCTGATGATGAAGGACTTAGATTGTTACAAGCTTCTATTTCTATAGATCCAAATGAATCTCAGGTTGAGCATGAAGTTTCATGGGTTCGGAATGATTTTGAACATGAAATCATTGTAGACATTCCTACAATGTCCAAGGAGTCTGAAAAAAGAAAAAGGTAGTAATCACAAAAAAAATTCATACACTCACATACGTTCACTTTGTTACATGTACACACTCATATCATATATTTACACACTCATACACACTCATATCACTCATAACTTTATATGCTAATCATTTTTATACATGTTCACTATATACATGCATATACATGTTCACTATATACACAATGCTTGGTTGGGTGGGCAATCACAATAAACCTGATTATATACATTTTTTTATATGTACATGTTCACTATATACATTTTTTTATGTGTCCATGTTCACCAGGGATTGACGATGTCTGGTAGAGGACCATCAAAGTCTAGGACTAGACGGCTGCCACCTAATAAGCTTTCACAACAGGCAAGGGAGCTATCGGAAGGAGCTAGATGGGAGCTCATCGTCTGGCATCTCCTACCTAGCTTCCCGCAGCATCTACCCCCTAGTATTATAGCATCTTATCATCCATGGCCGATGATACATTTAACAGACCCGCCTATACAGCTTCTGTAACTTTTGATTTTGAATTTTATTTTGTGCACTATACTTGATTTCTTGATATGATTACAACATTTATCAGATGTGGGCGAGACTGATTTGCAGACCATCCCTACGCACTCTATACCAATCTGGACACGTCGACGGGTTAGTATTCATTTAATTATTGTATTAATATTGCATTTTATTTATTAAACAGAACTTACATAATTATTCTTTTATTGTCTAGTTTGGAGGGGAATGCCTCTGCATCCAACTATCAATAGCTCGTCTCTATCACTTGAGAAATTAATCGTCCTAACTGTGCGGCTAAAAAAAACGGGGGGGGGGGGGGGGGGGGGGGAGGGGAGAAGCCGTGCTGATGAATGCGGAGAGTATGGTAATCCAATCAGATAATATGTTTAATGACATCAATTGTTTGAATATACCCTTCTCAGTGTAAAGACCTAAGATTATTTGAGTCCCTTGAACAGATTTATGACTCGAAATGTTATTAATTATATTCTGGGGCATGACTTATGTGCATCATGTGTAGCCTATACTTTTAGGCTTAACATTTGACCTCAAAAAGAATCCATCTGTTGTATTACAATAGTTCAATCAAATGTGAATAAAGGTAGACATTTAATTGAAATATGAATAAATATGTTATCTAATCCAAAATATCTGGACTACAGCACGTCATGCTGCTAGGAGTATCTGACCAAGATAACTAGATAAGTATCTGAACTACATTTATACATGCATTCTGCAAATAAGAAGACTTCGAGTTTTAGTTTTAGAACTTTGAACTTTAGCCACAATCAAAACCAGCATCCATAAGAAAACAAATATGGACATGGGAACAATGGTGCTAAAACATATGATTCAAGCTTATGAAATACTCTTCTCTTTTCAAATTAAACCATTTGCTTCGAATAAAAAGCAGCAACACAGAGTAGACGAGAAACATAAGAAATCCATTAACATTATGCATTCTTCATATACATTAAATATTAAACAATCAACTACTCAACTGATACAACTCAAGATGTGTCGACCACCCCAAATGGGAAACTACTGAGCAAACAAGTGACAACTACTTTGATCAATCTCCAAACTAATCTTTAGCTACATATCTGAATCACGGCACAAAGAGCTTTCTGAAACCAATTGAGCTCTCCAATTTCTCCATCCTACGCACAACTTTATAACATGCATTATACAACTTCAAAACTTTGATGCAAGTTTGCCACGGACGTCCAAGAAGGTTCGATCTACAAATAAAGCCAATCGATTAATGCCCCATCCTGAGAAGAATAAACCAGCATTCCTCTTGCACTTTGATGAGTACTTCCGTGTTACAGGCCCTAATGCTGAGAGATTTGGACAGTATGTGGGGCAAAAGAGCCACCAATACATGGACTTCCCACTTTATAAGAACTGGGGCCCGGATCATGAGCGTTCGTTTGATAAGTTCTTTCTCCAAAGCCCAGGTTTGAATACAATTTTAATCTATTTCTGTCATTGCAAAACTAGCAAGATCTTATTCAATATTCACGTAAAGTGTTTAATGTATTTTGTTGTTAAATATGCAAAAAGATGATGAGTTTTTGCCTGTAGATCCTTATTGTCCTCTTAATATTCCTGCTATATATCGAGGCGTGAAGATAAAGATGCAGGAGAGAGTCCAAGGCAATCGAAATCAGGTAAAGAAGGAGTGTTATGAACTGTGGCTGGAGACTCCCCAAGAGAAAAGAGATGATCTTTTCAAGACAGAGGTGTTCGAAGGGATCGATAAAAGATGGTGGGACGACCTCTGCAAGTTATTTTCTTCTAATAGGAAGCAGGTATATGGTTAACAAATAATTCAAAGATTGGCATGTGCTTATTTTTGGATCACAATCTAAATCTTACATTTTTGTGCAGGTGGAGGCAAAAAGAAATAAAGATAATTGGGAGTCAAAGAAGTGAGGTCGAGCAACCTATACGGGTGGCTCGAGGAGTATGGTTCGGGCAAAAGAGAGAGTGGTAAAATTAATCTTAAGAGTTTTAAAAAATGCATTTATTAATTTATGATACGATATCTTATACAAATTTATGTTTTGGTGAATTACAGAGAGCTCGCATCGAAGAATCGGGTGGTGGTTCAAGTGCATTAAGGGAGTATTTAGGTACCCATGCGACTTTAGTCGATCCAGGAGCTGATACATATTCATGTGCATATCCCGACACCCGAATTCAAGAGTATTGTGTAAGTGTTATGCTTTTGACTAATTGAAAATTTTTTCTTGAATATGCTTATAATAATATTGTTGACTTAATATTTGAATACTTTATGTGGTGTAGGCTCAGGTGATCGAAAAGGCCAAATCATTAGGGGTCGATCGAGAACCCAAATCTACTACAATGACCACAGTCTTAGAGGATGTACATGGAGGGCATCATGGTGGTTGTAGGCATCGAAAATTGCCTATAGGTCTCCACGAACAGCTCAGTGTTAAGAAATGACGAACGTCACCATCTGGTTCACAGAAGCTTGATTGATGTCGGTGAATGCTTGAAGTAAACCGACGAACTACGTGAAGCAACGGAGTTTCAGAATAACGAGACACGAACTGATCGGGAACCTCGTATCGTTCACAAACGGCGAAATACCATTCGTGTCTCATTTATTCCATGGATGATTTAATCATTGGAACTTATAGAACTCCTCGTCGACTTTCCAACACACTTTGAATTACTCAAATCTGAGTTCGGACGAAGAATTTACGGCAAAAACAATCAAACAGGCATAACAAGAGTCTCAGGCTAAACTGAGACACCCGAAGTGTCTCGGCCAAGGCCGAGACACCCAAGGGTGTCTCGGCCCTGGTTGAGACACCAAAGGGTGTCTCCAACTCAGATTCGTCTTGTGCCTATAAATACAAGCCCCGGAGCCTCATTTTTCAGATCTGGAGTTTTGGAGAATTGGCAAAGCCCTGCCGGACTGAAGAGTGATCGAGTTCTTCAACGCAAGAGATCGAGAGTCGTTAGATCTGCATCACCCGTATCCGATCCTTAGTATTATCCCGTTGTGATAATTCTAAGAAGAGGAATTATCTCGTTGTTGTCGAGATAAGCGCTTCTGCTTCTAGATTCCTTCGCGGATCGACGAAGTTCTGGACCTGATCTGATTGCCAGGTAGTCCACGGATATCAACGTCCCCGTTACCGGCTAAAGACCCATGCAAGCAAGAAACGACAAACGGATCTTGCGTTATTTTCGAAAAGTTGTAATCTTTCATTTTCTTATTCTTTTTATTGAATATCTTGAATTCTTTGTAAGCGATCCAGATTATAATGAATTCGACAATGAAGGCAACTTTCTCCGAAAACAAACTGGCGACCACAGTGGGAGCCAACAGCCTCGCTGCCGAGGCTTTCGTGACGCAACCGACATTCAAGATCCGGGTGAATGAAGAGATCGAATACGAGTTCGATCAACAGAAGTTTGAAGAGTACCTCTCTTCCTCCTCCTCCTCCAGATCCGCCTCTCCAAACAGGCGCAGGAAGACTTCCTCTTCCAGGAATGTTCGCGGGACCTCAGGGTTGAAGATCCAAGATCCCCTCGCCATTGCTGCACCCACGCCCCGCGATGTCCCTGCAGCGTCTAAAGAGGTCAAAGCTGCAAATCCGGACCTCCCCTCCGCCGTGAAGGTAACTGCTGAAGGTGCTCCAACTTTGTCAAAAAGGGCGCGCCAAAGACGTCGTCAACGCCTTGCTCGACAATTGGCCAAGGCTACACAGTTGATGGACGGAGTCCGCTACACTGAGGACCTGAAATCAAGGCAGCGCCAAGAACAGCAACGGCGAACTGCCAGCCTCTCCTCTAAGGCGGAGACGAATGAATGGGTCCGCGTTAAGAAGGCTCGCTCCACTCTCGAAGAGCGAATCAAGAAACACCGCGCATTGCTCGCGCATGCCCGAGTCCTTCTGCAGAAAGCGGAAAAGATGCAGAAAGAAGATACGGTCAAGAAGCCGTCTAGACACAAGCAGGTGTGGGTGCCAAAAACAAAACCAGCACCTAAGACAAAAGTGGACGGAGTTATCGTCCAGCCTTCTTCAAATCTAGATCCCGTTTCCCCTGTCCCCGCACTTCCGACGTAGCCAGGTAAGAACGTGGGTCCCACAAGATCCAGAGTTCCTTTGAAAGGTCGCCTCGGTCCTCTACCAGAAGATCGAGGTAAAGCACCTGTCAAGGAGCGATCGGGACCGTTGAAAGGTCCCCAAACAACAAACCAGACTGGGGGTCGTACTAATCCCCCTAAGAAAGATAACAAAGGGAAAGCCCCTATTACCGACCGCATTGGATTGCGGGTTGAAGTTCAAGAGCCCGTTAAGTTTTCACGCTTGCAAAAGCGTAAACTTGAACGAGCGACTTTTGAAGACGCCAATAAAGCGTCGTATCCCCAGAGGGAAACGTATTCGTCTGATGACGATGGTGTTATACCTAGGAAGTCGTGCCAACACTCTATGGGTTGCTCCAATTATCAAACTGACGAGTTGTACTATAGGGCCAGGGGTATGGATAAGTCTCGAAAGAGAAACGTTCGAGACACAGATTCTCGTTGTCCGTGTGCTAACATAATCAAGGCGGTATTATCAGAATGCTGCTGTTCTAAAACCCCAAGGAGAGTTTCGGTGTTCGAAAGAATTTCTACCAGAACGTCCGAGACTAAGTCAAGGCGTTTTCGTAGGAGGAAACCTGTTCATCAAGATGATGAATTTTTAGAAGTGTCAGTTAATATGACCAGGAGAGGTAAATCGACATGACGCTTTAGCCCAGATCAATTTGCTGAGGTATCCCAGCGTATGACTCGATTGCGATCAAGGACCAGTAGGCGAAAGAACTACCAAAGAATACAGAAGGGACTACCTTCAGAAGATGAAACTTCGGAGGTTTGCTCGGATGCCGGCTCAGATGCTTGCTCAGCGATGGCTTCCGATGATACCGCTTCAAGTACAGGACAGCCCTATGAGTCACTTATGATTAGCGCCGAACAAGTGGCTAAGTTGCTCGATGACGCTTTGACAAAGCAAAAGGAAAATTTCAAGTTTGAAATGGAAATGGCCATGCAACAGATGAGAGAAATGCATGACCAGCAAATCGCAGCACTAACAACTCACCAATGGGAGTAAAGTCGTCGCAATAATCCAAGCCAAGATGATAACGAACGGGAAGAGGATAATGCCAACATGAACACCCCTCCCGTCAACACCAATAATAGGGGTGGCCCTTTGGAGGATAACAACACAAAGGAGGATCACGTTACTTCTCCCCGAAATCACTCGAAAATAGACACGAGTGAGGATAAGAAAATGAGGGACTTGGAGAGCAAAATCAACGCGTTGATGAATGCTCAAGAAGTGAAGAGGTCTGGGATACCATGTCCATATCCAAGGGAGTGGGAATCAATTCCATACCCGGCGAAATTCAACTTGATCAATTTTATGCCGTTTGATGGGAAGGGTTCCCCAACCTAACACTTGATATATTTTAAGTCCCATTTAGGAATAATCTCCGGGAATGAACCCTTAATGGTGCGGTCATTCGTTGGCACTCTTCGCGGAGCAGCCTTCGATTGGTATCACCGCCTCAAGCCGGGGAGTATCAGTAGTTGGGATGACATGGAGGACATGTTCTTGACAAACTTCTTCGACGACGACACCGAGATTTCAATCGGCACACTTTTTGACGAGAAACAGAAAAATAGTGAGACGGTCGAAAACTTCGTGAAGAGATTCCGAAACAAAGCAATGAACTGCAGGGATCCGGTCAGTGAAGACTTTATCCTCGAGACTTGTCATAATAATCTTTCATTGGACATCCTCGAAGCTATGGGAATAGCACCACCAAAGACCTGGAAGGACTTAAAAGTGCGAGGAGAATGAGCTGAGCGATTCCTTAAAAGGAAGAAGGCAGAAAGAGGTCAAACGGCAAATAATGCTCCACAACAGAACTTTGTCCCTAAGGGTAAAGGAAAAGCACAAGCGAATGCAGTGGACGCGAACCAAACATTCGAGGTGCAAGCGCAACCGCAACAACAACAGCAGAAGGCGCCTCAACAGTCAAGGTGGCAACAACAGCCCCAGAAGCAAAAGGCCTCAGAGCTGAAATTCCCAAAGGTCTATTCGTTCAAAGAGGATGAAGTTCCCGATATTTTCAAATACCTTATAGAGAACAACAAAATCAAGTTGCCTCCGATCCAGGATCAGGAAGATGCTAAAAGAGTTAACGATCCAAAATACTGCGTATTCCATAGAGCGGTGCATCACCCTACCAAAGCGTGCTATGCCCTCAAAGACAAGATCCAGGCTTTAATAGATGTTGGGGTCATCACTATGAAGCAACTTAAGGAGAAGAAAGTGGGTGCGAACGCAGTATCGATTAGCTTCGGTTCTGTTCCCTTGAATTGGTTCCAGCATGAGCTGGTAATAAATGCAGTAGTGAAGACCGTGAACGATGATCCTCACAAACAACGCCAGAAAGGACTTGTGCAACACACAGCCCCGAATGGTGAGATTCTTTGGGTTCATCCCGATTTGATTGTAGATGAAAATGTTCTGGATCCTCTTCCAAGAAAAGGTCAAAAGGAAAAGGTAAGTCTTGTTATGGAGCTTTTGCTATTCCAGGAGAAGACGATGATGAAATTCCAGCCTTCCCGCTTTCTGAAGATGAGCAGGAGGCCTTTGCTACTAGGAGCGGGAATGAATATCACTACAAATATCCGGATGCTTCTGAGCAACTGGCTAAGCAGGGGGTAACCAAAGCCGTTCCTTCCAAGACATTAGCAGAACTGGGGATTGTCGCAACTCCCCCAATACCTGTAGCCACGGAGAAAGTCCAGCAAAAGGAGAAAGGGAAAGATCCTCTACGCCAAGAAGTCCAAAACCCAAGGTAGTCTCGATTCAATCATCCGATTGGGAGAGACAAACCGGGAAATGCAAGCTCTCTGCCCCATTTTGACATCATGGCACAGTTAGCTAATATACCGGCTAGGATAACCCTATACGAATTATTGCGCCTTTCAAAGGACACAAGGAAAGCATTGCAGAAAGCCTTGAGCGACTCTGAAGCTTTCTTGACTCGAATCAAGCCGTCTTCTAAAGAACCGGAGCCGTCAGTTCAACACTGTAATCTCGCGGCGCACCATTTTCCCTGCATTTCCTTCACCAAAGAAGACATGTAGACAAAAAACTCAAAGCACGATCGGCCTCTGTATTTCATCGGCCACATTGGTTCCAGCGTTGTCAACCAGATCCAAGTCGATCCGGGTTCCGCTGTCAGTATCATGCCATTCCGATTGATGCATAATCTCGGAATACCGGCAAGTAAGCTAGCATCCACGGGCACTATGATCTACGGATTCAACACCAGTGGGTCCAGACCCTTGGGAAAGATTCGAATAAAATGTCAGATTGGGGACTTAAAGTCAGAAGTTACATGCTACGTGATTGACGCGGAAACATCCTATAACTTACTGTTGGGTCGACCTTGGATCCATGGTAATCTTATAGTCCCGTCAACTCTTCATCAGTGCCTCAAGTATGTGGACACAAATAATGAAGTCAAGACGGTGGTCGCGGATAAGCAACCGTTTAAGGGATTGGAGAACTATTTCACCGATTCTCTTTTATACGGTGCCGAATCCGATACTGAACCATCGGCCCAAGGAACGGACAGCGGAGATGACGCTGATGCCGAAGCTGGGTTTGATTATGATGGTGGTTTTGTACTTAATGACATGGTACCCATTGTAATCATTCTTGACGATGAAGAATCATCGGAAAGTAGTTGTAACTAGCAACTTGCCGAAGAACTATCAATAAACGATGATTTAGAGTACTCGATGTGTCTTGATAATATCACTAAAGAATTGTATGACAACCCTGACTTGTATATGCCACTTCAATCATTTTGCATGACAAAAAAGCAGGTACAAGATCCATGCGGAACGACACTTGTCATCCCCGCAGGGACAGGGGGTGGAAAGGAAGTTGTCTACGGTAAAGGAAGAGAATCTCCGATACCCGACCACTTCTTGGAAGAGGATGACGATGATGATAAACCTGCTCCTCACCTATTTAGGTATAATACTAAAGCACGTGATCTCATGGAAAAGTATGGATATGATTTCACGCTAGGAGAGGGTCTTTGCTTTGGTCGAGGTCCGCGAGTTCCACCTCGAATGGCCTATGTACCAAAAGGAAAACCCGATGATTATTATCGCCACAAAAGAGGTCTAGGTTATGTCTCCTCATCCGACGATGAGTGTTGCTAGCAAGTCATTGATCAAATTGCTAACAAAGCTAGAAACGGATATTCTTCTGACTCTTCGGCTTGGGATTCCGACGCTAGTCTTGGTGAAATGTTCAAAAAGCTAATGTCGAACATGGCTACGGTTGATCCTGCTACAATGGAGGAAGACGATCAAATGCCAACTTGGGAGGACCCTTGGGTTCATCACCTAAACATACAGTACGGCGATAGGTTCGAACAAAGAGAACCTCCCACCAAGGATCAGGTGGCCCAAGTGAATATGGGAAGCGAGGAAAATCCGAAGCCGATATTCATTAGCGATACCCTCCCCCCGGAAGAGAAAGAAGAGTTAATCTCTCTTATCAGAGAGTACATCGATGTGTTCGCCTGGAATTATGAAGATATGCCAGGACTCGACCCAAATGTAGCAGTGCATCATCTTAATATTAAGCCGGATGTCAAACCTATTAAACAACAACAAAGACGGTTTCATCCACAGATGATGGAGGCAATCGAGGCCGAAGTTAAAAAGCTTATTGACTCGGGCTTTGTTAGGGAAGAGCAACATCCAGAGTGGCTTGCCAATATTGTCTCGGTCCTTAAGAAGAACGGGAAAATCAGGGTTTGTATCGACTTTAGAGACCTCAACGCTGCCTGTCCAAAAGATGATTTCCTCCTTCCCATCACATATGTCATCATCGACAATACGTGCGGATTCGAGAGGATGTCTTTCATGGATGGTTTCTCTGGTTATAATCAAATAAAGATGCATCCAGATGATGAAAAGCATACCGCGTTTAGAACACCCCTCGGCGTTTTCTGCTACACGGTCATGCCCTTCGGCTTAAAAAATGCAGGTACCACATATCAGAGAGCCATGTCGAAGATTTTTCAGGAGCATCTCCGAAAGACTGTCGAATGCTACGTGGATGATTTGGTCGTGAAAAGTCGTGATAAGAAAGATCACATTAAAGACTTGAAGACCATGTTCGACTTGATGCGAACCCATCAATTGAAAATGAATCCTACCAAGTCTTTCCTCGGAATGTCCAGTGGTAAATTCCTGGGATTCGTCGTCACCACCAAAGGTATTCACATCGACCCTGATAAAGTAAAGGCAATTAATGAATTGCAACCTTCGAGAAACCTCAAGGAGCTCAGAGGATTGCAAGGGCGATTAGCTTATATCTGTCGGTTCATCTCAAACCTCTCAGGAAAATGCCAACCATTTTCCAAGCTCACAAAGAAGGGCGTGACATTCGTATGGGACGACGCTTGTCAAAAGGCATTCGAGAGTATTAAAGAATATCTCTTAAAACCTCCCGTGCTCGTCGCACTAAAATCGGGCAAACCGTTCTTGATTTATGTCAAGGCGACGAGCCACTCATTAAGTGCATTACTTGCACAAGATGACGATAACGGTCATGAGCAGGCGGTATATTATTTAAGCCGAACCATGGTAGGCGCTGAATCTCGATATCCTATGATTGAGAGAGAATGCCTCGCCTTAGTGTTCGCTATTCAGAAGATGCGGCATTACATGGTTGGATAGACCATTTATGTTATCTCTAAAGTTAACCCAGTCCGAGTGTTCATGACTCAACCAGCTTTCATGAATTGGCGATTAGAAAAATGGGCCTTACTCTTGTCCTAATACGACTTACATTTTAAACAACAGAAGTCAGTAAAAGGACAGGCCATCTGTGACCTCCTGGCAGCTAATCCAACTACGGATACCGCCGAGATATATGACGATCTACCCGATGAAACCCACAAAGTCAACGCAACTTCGCACCAGCAAGTATGGCGTTTGTACTTCGACGGCGCTTCACGAGCAGCTAATGTAGCAAGTGCTCCTGGAAGTTCTAAGATTTCTTCCGGAGTGGGAGTTGTCTTAGTCTCCCCAGGAAAACATGTGATGCCTCGAGCCTACTCGCTAACCGAGCCATGCTCGAATAATGTGGCAGAGTATAATGCCTTACTCATTGGACTCAACTTCGCTAAGGAGCTGGGGGTTGAGTATCTCGAGGCTTTCGGCAGGGAGAGTACGAGGTCCGAAGTCAGGATTTAATACCATACCATAAGATGGCGGTGGAGATGGCAGAATCATTCGAAGGATTCTTTATCGAACATATTTCACGGTTGCAGAATACCTACGCAGACGCATTAGCAGCATTAGCCGTATCCCTGGCGCAGCCTCCTGAAACAGAACAGTTTGTTACAGTAAGGACTCACCAACTCCTAGTGCCGATCTATGATGAAGATGGCGAAGAAGAAGACATTAAGGAAACACACTCAACTCAAGTTGAGTTTGAACCCCGAGATTGACGTTTCCCCATCATCGATTACGTCTTGCATGGAATCTTGTCAGAAGATGTGAAAGAGAGGGATTCAATCCGACGAAGAGCACCGAGATTCTACTATAATACGGAGAATCGAACGCTATATCGCAGGGGGTACGATGGATTGCTAGCACGTTGCTTATCGACTAAAGAAGCCGAAGAAGTCCTTAAAGAGGCACATGAAGGAGAATGTGGCGCGCACCAACCCGGCCCCAAGCTTTATGACCGCATCAGAAGAATGAGATATTTTTGGCCTTTCATGATGAGTGATGCAGTAGCGTATGCCCGAAAGTGTAATGCATGTCAAATACATGCGAATTATATGCACCAACCTCCGGAGCATCTGCATCCTTCGGTTACGTCGTGGCCGTTTGAGACCTGGGGAATGGATATTGTTGGTCCTATAAATCCCCCGTCAGTCAAAGGTGACCGGTTCATCCTAGCAATTACCGACTACTTCTCCAAATGGGCTGAAGCGGTTCCGCTCAGAGAAGTTAAAACAAGCAACGTCATTGCATTCATCAAGCATCATATCATCTACCGGTATGGTGTCCCAAGACGAATCATACACGACAACGGTCCTCAATTCGTCAGCAATGCATTCATCATGTTTTGCGAAAAGTTCAAAATTCAGGACATCTCGTCGACAGCTTACAATCCCACAGCGAATGGATTGGCCGAAGCCTTCAATAAGACTATCATAAAGCTTTTGTCAAAACTCGTGAAAACTAATAAACGAGACTGGGATGACAAGCTTGGCACGGCTCTATGGGCCTATCGGACCACGGTACGCACACCAATGGGAGCGACCCCGTATTCACTGGTGTACAGATGTGAAGCCGTTCTTCCATTGGAGATTCAAATCCCGTCACTTCGAATTGCCCTCGCGACTCAAATGACGACCGAAGAGCAACATCAGAAGCGCCTTGAAGAACTGGAAAGACTGGATGAGAAGCGTCTAGAAGCTCAACAGCATATCGAATTCTACCAAGCCAGAATCTCTCGAGCTTTCGACAAAAAGATTCGACAACGAAGCTTCAAAGAAGGGGATTTGGTTCTAGCTGAGAGGCGGCCTATGATCCTTAATCAAATTCTCTAACTCTCATGAGTTATTTTTGTGAGACGAGGTCCAATCCTTTGACAGGTTAATCTTTCCTCACCAAACCATCCGCTGATCAGATCAATTGACGGTGGATCCACCAACATTTCTATCCGCCAGTCATTGGCATTTCTCAGACTCAACATGTTAGGTCCTAATCACTTAGCATTAAAGTCCTCCTTTGAGTGATAGTACGAGTTGGCATTTTCATTACTACCTGTATTCCACTCTCTTTGCTTTCAGGTCAAACCTATAAAAGTTAGGGCCAAAGCCAAATTCTTCTCTCGATTCCTTCCACGAACGAGAGGTCCACTTTCAATTCGAACAATCAAACCTATAAAAGTTAGGATTATTCCCAATCTCACTTAGTCAAGCCTACAAATAGTTAGGACTAAGACCGAGTCATTCCTTTTTCGATAAACGAAAGTCTACCTTTGTTCCTTTTTCCACCAAACCTATAAAAGTTAGGGTCGAAATTGGGCTTTCTCCTCAATAAATGAGGGATTCTTTTTGGATCAAATGGCCAATCCTATAAAAGTTAGGATCGTTTGAATCTTCCCGATTCTCGGAGTGGAGATCCCACTCTTAGTTTCATCTCTTCGAATTCTAGGGGTGGAGATCCCACCTTGAGTTTTATTTCCAAACTGTAGATAGAATATAAAATTCTTCCTCTTCAGTACTGGGAGATAGAATATAAAATTCTTCCTCTTCCATTTTCCAGTCCGTCTTTACCATGAGAAAAGACACAATTCCCAACTTCCAATCCGTGCACTTTGTGCACGGGGAATTTTATCTCAACTCCTAAATAGAGATAAGCCTACGCCTAACACGCGTTGTCGGTTTAGTCTTTCACCGATTGAAAAAGATACCAGAGTTTAATTTTGGGGACTTTTATCCCGAATCCTAAGTAGGGATGAGTCAACGCCTAATACGCGTTGCCGGATGCCACGTTTCCGTAAGAAATGGCGAAGTCTATGTATTCAAAATCATAGCATTGAGTCTAAGAGAAGTAATTCTCTTAGCACAACGTTACATGCGGAACGGACTAAAACAATCCGCATGCTAGCCCGATTCAAACGGTAATCGGTAAAGGCATGTCAAACCCGTTGAAGGCTGGGGGTTTGCCAAAAATCCCAAAGTCTATGTCTAACACGCATTGCCGTTTTAGTCTTTCGCCGATGGAAAAAGACACCAGGGTCTAAACCTGGGGAATTTTATCCCGAAGCCTAAGAAGGGATAAGTCGTCGTCTAAAACGCGATTCTGGGTACCTTTTCCCTATAAGAAATGGTTAAGTCTATGTATTCAAAATCATAGCATTAAGTCTAAGAGAAGCGATTCTCTTAGCACAACGTTACATGTGAGACGGGTTTTAATAATTCACATGCTAGCCCGATTCAAACGGTAATCGGTAAAGGCATATCAAACCCGTTGATGGTTGGGGGTTTGCCAAAAATCCTGTAAGTCTTATGACCGTTGGGTTCATAATCAACAAAGAAATATCATAAAGGAATCAAATACTGAGTCTCTACTAATAAATCAAGTCAAAGCATACAATAAAAAGCTCATTAGCCCGAAGGCAGTTGGCGGTTAAGAACATGAGATTCTAAATTAGAAAGCCTATCTGCATAACTCTGCTCAAGTTCTGCCTGCAGATCAGCTCGGACAGATTCTTCAGAACTGCTCAAGATCTTCACGGCTTCATTCTTCAGCTTCATCAATCTCTCCTGCGTAGATCCTAGCCTCTCGAGTGCCTGTCCACGAGAACTCTCTAATCCAGCCAGTTCTTCTGCAATAATAGCACCGGACTCCTTGGCGTGCTTCAAGGCCTTCTTCAACCTATCCACTTCCTCACGGTTGGAATCCAAGGAGCTGAGTAAATCGGCTCTATCTATATCCTTCCTCACCACAGTAGCCATCAGCTGCGCAACAGAATTCTCATGTGACTGAAGCTCGCTGCTGATGGAAGATCTCAGGTCGCGCCACTGTGCCAGCCTATGCTCCATTTGAGAAGACACGAAGGAAGAAGCTCCATTAGCCTTTAATTCCTCCAACTCTCGGATCTCAGACTCCAGAATAGTAAAATCGGCGGTGAAGGAATCGGCCAACTCTGGATACCCTTCTTCTCTGATCATCGTCATGTAGCGAGAAAGGGAATGCCTGAACTGATCGAAACAATATCCTCGATGAAGAAGTTTCTCGATCATGCTGTTAAAAAAGACGGTGAAAAGGCCGAGATCCGTGCGAAAAATGTCTTTGTTGGGATCGGTATCGGCCAAAAGGGCGCGGACACGCTCATATAGAGATGATCGAGATCCTACAAGCAATAATATGGGAAAGTAAGAGATTATCGAACATGATAAGAGAATTTAAAAGCAAATTGCAAGCTACCAGTACCAGTAGATGTCCCCACAGGCTGAAGTCCTACGGCTGGTTCTGTCAGTCTAGTCTCAACAGGATCTGAGATAACAGCAGGGGTGGTCATTGAGGGTATATCAACCCCTGTAGGCAAATCAGTAGTACCTCCCGGCTGTGGCGGGGAGACACCGCTGTTATGCAAGCTATCGGTCCCAGAAACTGTAGTTGCATCAGTCATAACGGCTGGTCCTATAGTTACACTTCTTTATTAGCCAAATAGAAATTTAAACAAATAAGGAGAATCGGGATGATAGGATTGTCTGCATACCTGCAAGTCCATCATCCTCAGGCACATGGGAAACGCCAGGAGTCATAAGAGTATCAGTCCTGGTGGTTGGTCCTATGATTGCACTCCTCCGTTAATCAAAAAAATCAGACAAATGAAAAGGAGCACGACGTCCTAGATTATATACATACCTGCAAGTCCATCACCCTGGGGTAAACTAGAGATGCCGGGAATCATGACTGAATCAGTCCCAATGACTGGTACTGTAATGATAATTCTTCGTTAGTCAGACAAAAGATCAGGCAAAATGAAGAGAATTAGATATATACCTGTAGATGAATCACCCTCAAAGGATGGTCCTGCGGCTCCTCTGGTGGCCTGCTCAGCCAGCATGTCGACTAATAGTCCAATATCGGATCCTGAGAAACTTGGTGCTGAGACATACCCCTGTTCCTCAAGACCTGTATCATGAAAGGCCTCATCCCCAACTGGCCTCTCTAATACGACATCTGCAGAATAATTTAAGTGTTGGATATATACAAAAAAATGGGGAAAGAAGGAAAAGCTCAGAGGTACCTGCAGTAGGAACAGAAGATTCTTTTTCCTCAATATCCATGCTTGGATTCTTCAAGTTATCTGAAAGAAAGCAAAGCACTAAAATAATGAATCATGAATTCCCTAACTCTTCCAAATGCTACTCGAGTAGGGTATCATCAGATCTAGATATACCTGAGCATAGAATTGTGGGCTCAACGCTATTAACCTGCTCAGTATCAATGTTCTTGTCAACATCCATGGGCTCGTCGTGAATGGCATCACACATCTGCTACATGAAGCTATCCAAACGATCTGAATCAGGGAATACAGAATCATGCGGAAGTTCGCCCTCTTCATAGTTTCCTGGAACATAAAACATGATTACGCTTAATGAATCCCAGAAGGCAAGTCATCTTAAAGAAATAAAGACAATAAGGTATTACCTTCCTCTCCACCGGCGATATCTCCTAACTCCACTCCATAGGGGCGCCGACCAACATGTGGTTTATGAGCGGTCTTCTTCCGTTTCGGAATACCAACCCTCACAGAACCAACGGGCCGTTCATGCATGAACTTGCTACGCATCTCGACCTGTGGAGGAGCTTTGCCGCTAGGCCGGGATCTCACATAGCGAGAAGCGAGCGACTCATGCTCATCGACTGTCCTACCTGGGGTGATAAGAGTCATCTTGTTAGGATAAGTGAATAAGACCTTTCGCTCTGGTTTTTGAAAAGCCAATTGAGATCGAGAAAGGATATGACGTTGATGCCAACGAAAGAAGGCCAGGTCAGTTATTTCTGAAAAGAAAGAGTCTGACAAACCTGCGTTAGGTTCTTCCTTGTCAGTATCTGTATCCACATACTCCTCCTCAGAAGTCTCGTCCTCATCGCCAGTAGGAAGGAGCTCTTCATCGTCCTCCATCCTATCTTTGCTCGAGAGGGAAGGTTTGGCAGGCTTCTTCCCTTGTTTCTTAGCAAGCTCAGCCTTACGAGCAGCCTGCAACTCTGAAAGGCTCCTCACACCTGTAAACTCATTGGCAGAAAGGAACCATTTGCAGCTGAGGAAAGTAGTCAACGGCTTACGCCTAGATGAAGGAAGAGCAAAATGGGCTCCAGTACAGCCCACCATAGTCCATAGCCATGCCCGAACGCCGTCAATAAGCCCTCCCTCAATCTTCAAACCACGGCTCGGATTCCCAACATATAGTTGGTCGTAGCCAAACTGACGAGCGAAACGGCAGGGAAGGTAAGGCTCTATGTGACAATGATTCTTCACCCGAAGAACGAGATACCCAACACGGATGTTCACCAACCAACGGAAACAACCAATGTCGAGAGAAGTCCGGCTAGTTCTGGGTTTCTCCTCATTAATCAGCACATCACCATAGCGACCCGAAAAGCGAGGAAAACACTTGAAGAACTCCCAGCTCTTACGAACTTGAAGCTCTCGCTGTACATCAGTGAACGTTTAACTTGAAGCTCTCGTTGTACATCACTGAATGTTTTCCCGAGCCATCTACTCCTTTCCAACAGCTGCACGAAAGGAACAGGGACATCAACAGTGCTAGGTCCTTTCCAACAGCTGCACGAAAGGAACAGGGACATCAACAGTGCTAGGCGCCGACATCAAGTCAGGACAATGAAGAACAAGCCACGCCATCAGGTATGTGTACGGAAGCTCGACCTTTACAGAAATAAGCTCGACCGACGGTTCAGAGCCCACCTGCGCAAAACCATCGACCAAATACCTAAGCCCACAATGGATGCCAGCAACCATTGCTGGAAGCAAGGAAAGCTCCCTCCCATACGCTAGCTGGACGGCGGGGAAGAGCACCTCAAGGGGTAAAGCGTCCGAAAACTGATATGGAACGACACACTTCTTCAACCAAAGGGCAAGATAGCCTGCTAGCAGGGTCCTGGGCTCAATAGACTTCTGTGCATGACAAAGGAATATCCGAAACTTGGTCCCTGCAGGAAAAGCTCCCTCAGCACTGGCTATAGTGTAAGAACAAGCCTCAGCCTTCTCCATCAACTCATTAATAGCGGTAGGTGTCAAAACGTCTAATTCACGAATGGGCTCGCCGGAATTACCCTCCAAATGCTGGAACAAATAAACAGCAAACTACTTCAAGCTGATCTGCTTTTTCCTCTTCGCTTGAGTGGTAACCTTAATCAGTGAGGTATGATAATGGCAGGTGAGGTCCCAAAGAGTATCGTACATATCGGGAGTATCCTTCTTCAGCCACTCCAATTGCTGGTTCGAGGGAAAGTACTCCTGGTACGGACAATCCCCCATTGGAAGGCCAGAAACTTAGTGCATCTCATGCAAGGGGACCCCCAACTCTCCACCGCTAGTAAGAAATGTGTTACTATCGGGGATATATGTCTCTAACAATGCCAAGAAGTGGCGACAGCTAACCGGGAATCCATACATAGTGGCTCGTATAGGTGCGTACAACCCACTGCTCTTCAGATCATTCTCCCAACGTCCCAAGACGTAACTGGTCATACGTGTCCACCATCCCTTGGGTTGCGAGAAAGCCCAACCATAGCATCTGAAATCTGGTGGAGGTAACCTCCTCCCAAGCTGAGCCAGACGATTCTTCACAGTAGGAGCGACTGCTAATACCTCGCCTTGGGGTGCGGTATTAAGACCCAGAATCCCTGGTCGAAGACCGCGAATATAATGATACCCATTAGAACCGGGACCCAGAATCCCTGGTCGAAGACCGCGAATATAATGATACCCATTAGAACCGGGAGTCTTATGGTGGGTGGTATATCCACAATGAACTCGATTAGCATCATCGGTAAGATGCCAGGACATCTGTCGCTCTACGGCCTGTCCCTTTAAATGAGTGAAAGAATGCTGACGAGGAATGGAAGGAATATACAGGAGAGCTCCTTCATCATTATTCAGCCAATGCTCATCAGTAAGAATCAAACTAGCCGGATCCCTAATGTGATCTCCGAACAGAAAACTGGGCTTCTTTAAAGCCTAAGTAGAAATAGAATCCGTAGTAAAAGGAGCATCCGTGATCAGCTGGCGTAAGCAATGACGTCCCCTATCTCGTATCAAACGGTAGGATTCATCGGAATGATCTCTATCAAACTGGGGAAGCGGACCAATAGCCTGCCTGATGGAAACCGAAGAGAAAACCTCCCCACTACAACCGGTAGTAGCATGAGGAGAGAGACTGCCCGTGGGGAACTCGACTACAACAAAACAAGGATAGAGTCAGAAAATTATCTGGGAATTAAATCCATCTCATAAAAAAAGCGAGATAAGATCATCCACGGGGTAATTGGAGAGGCGATTTTGAGTGTCTTACACTAGAAGAACGGTATGCATCATCACGTAAATAACGTGGTAACATACACCGACCTACAAGGTATAAGATGACACAAAATCGCCCCAATATACCGGAAGACTTGAATTGGCCAAGCAAAACAAGTCCGAAACCTCAACCCACGCGGAGGAGGGTGTCGGCCCTTCCCGAATGACCCGCGAAGGGGCCAAACGAGGGTGTAACAGAACCACGAATTTCCCGAAACCTTGACCCCCGCGAAGGAGGGTGTCGGTCCTTCCCGAATGACCCGCGAAGGGGCCAAACGAGGGTATACTGGAATCATGAATTGTTGGACCCTAGAGGGGGGGGGTGATTAGGGTCAAGAGGCTCTAATATGCAATAAAAATCAAACACAAGCAAACCACAAAACAGTAAAGCAATTATAGTAAGAGAGATAGGGTTAGGAGTTCGTTATCCTTGACGCGCGATGTGTTAAACGAGGTTCGGCCCTCTGGCCTACGTCCCCGCTCCCCACTCTCGAGGAGAAATCCACTACACACCCGGTTTGGAAGCCGGAACTTCGTCTACACAGCGATCCCACACGATCTCTCTCACTACATAGTTTGATCTCAACAGATCACACTCCCTCACAGTTGATCTACACAAGATCTCACTCACACAGCAGAAGAAAAGATGCAAGACTCTCTCTTTACACAGCCCCTATAGCAAAGAGAAAAAGTACTGAAGCTGGGAAGTGAATCACACTTAAAAACAGAGAGAAAACACAGAAACCAGACTTTGAAAATTTTTCTCAGGAAACAGCAGACTCTCTGGTTTTTGTAAACGTTAGGGCTAAGGAGGAAGAAGAAGACTAGGGTTTTTATAGAAGAGATTAAATCAATTTAAAACAAAACCCAATCTTCCCAAATAGGATAATAATCTCCTTTACAGACCCTTATCTCAGACTGTGCCAAACACAGTTAAGTGTAAGCACAGTTAACTAGGTAAATGACCGTTTGAACGGTCGACCGCTTTCTGATATATTGCAGAAAACAGATTTTGACTCAACTTGAAATATTTGCAAAATATTCATTTGACCTCTGAAAATTCTGAAACTTTGTAAAAGGTTTTTAATACTAAAAAAAACTGCTTGGAAAAGGAATTTTGCAGATAGGTCCTCATACTTGTGAAAAATAGTATTTTGTGAAAAACGCTTAAAAAACACAAGTATGAAAACGTGTGTGTGATTCCCAATAGCTTCAAGTAAACTCAGTAACTCTTTGCCTACATTCTAGCACTAGAGAGAAAAACAAAAGAAAGCTATAATATCCTCATATAGAATGCAATGCTTGAGTCTTGATATAGCTTGATCGATGGAAAGCTTTATTCGATTTTCGGCTTGAAATAACTTGCTTCATCTCTTTGGCCTCCTCCTCCTTTGATATCATCTTGTAGTCATATTTCATCCTCCTCCATTAATGGCACTAACGAGCTTGATAAAAAGAATCTTACTACATTTGCCACTCAATAAAGCCATTAGTACGATAATGGTTGGTGTAAAACATCATCAAAACATAAGGGTAACAGAATATCCTGAAACCTCGATCCCCGCGAAGGAGGATGTCGGTTCTTCCTGAATGACCCGCGAAGGGATCAATCAGGGATATAGAAAGTATAAATGCTCACCCCCGAAAAAGGATACCGCTGGAGAGGATGCCGTGGGAACCTCTCCCTCGCTATGCTGCGAAAGGGAACGACTCCTATGAAGTCGATGTCGACGCGGAGACATCGAGAATCTGCAATGAAAATCAACGGGTCAGGTATTATCATAAATCTGAATACCCGAAATTTAAAAGGAAAATTAAGAACTTTAACTAGAATCCTATGAATAAATAGGATTTTATAGTTAAGGTCTAATTAAACCTACAAATTTCGTGCATGCAAAACAATGATCATCAAGTTGCGGTGTAAGCCCTCATGATAAATTTTGGTGAAATGCCCAAAATACCCCTCGTGTTCAAGGCTAAATTCTAGTCAAGGACACGCTCGAATTGGATCATGGTCATCATGTTTGTTCATCTAACACCCCCAATATCCCACAAACGCTCGAATTGGATCATGGTCATCATGTTTGTTCATCTAACACCCCCAATATCCCACAATTTTGGTTAATTTTACAAATAAACCCTTTTGTAAGATAACACCCCCAATATCCCACAATTTTGGTTAATTTTACAAATAAACCCTTTTGTAAGATTTAGCCAATTTTACAAATAGACCCCTCCACAAATTTCGGTCTAATTTCCGCATACCCTTCTCAAAACTTTGGTCATGGGTTTGTGGTCTAAATTTTTTAATTTCAGCCCTAAAATTTCAGCCCTTTTGCAAATAAACCCCTCTACATTTTTAGGTTGTTTTTGCAAAATAAACCCTTCAAACAATGTCGTTTCTTTTGCATAAAAACACCTTTCAAATTTTGGGCCAAATATACATGAATTCTCAGTCCTAAATTTCAGCCCACTTTGCATAAAAACCCACAAATATCAGTCCACTTTTGCACAAAAGCCCCTCAAATTCGGCCATAGTGCTGATTTTACATAAAACCCCTCAAATCTTTGTATATACACAACCCATCATCAAAGACCCTATCTTTTCATAAAATCCAACCCATAAGAACAAAAAGATATGATCTTGGCATGTAAATTCATGATATACTCCCATTACAAACATAAAGCTTCAATATTTCTTGAAAAAGAGGAAAGTTTTAAAGGGAAATTTACCCAAATCAAGAGGCCTCCCTTGAGCTTGAGGATGAAGAAAAACCCTAGCTTTGAGGAGAAAAGAATTTTGGCCAAGGAGGGAACACCAAAAATCCGAATTTTGTCTTGGTTTTAAGGGATTTTAAAGAAGGGAGTTTTAATGGGTTTAGAGTTCTCAAAAGAAGAAAATAATGGTGGATGGATAAGAAGTAGAAGAAGAGAGAGTTTGAGAGGGAATAGGACTCTTTTTGAAATTTTGGAAAGAGGGGGAAAACAAAAGAGGAAACAAACAAAAAAAAGAGAGAAAGAGGGGGGGGTCTCGGTTTTTGAACTGAGACACCCTAGGGTGTCTCGGTCTTGGCCGAGACACCCAAGGGTGTCTCGGCCAAGGTTGAGACACCCTAGGGTGTCTCAGCCTAATTCGACCCCCGGATACCCTTTTCAAGTCCGATTTCGTCCATTACCGTCGGTTGTTGGATGTTTCGACGAAACCAATACTAATCAACACCGGACAAGTCGAAACCCTAGGGTCAACGCCGGTCAACGCGTAACCCTAGGTCAACGCCAGTCAACGCGTTGTGATAAAAAAGTTAACGTACGACATTCGAAACCCTAGGGTCAACGCCGGTCAACGTGTAACCCTAGGTCAACGCCAGTCAACACGTTACGATCAAAAAGTCAACACCGGACGAGCCGAAACCCTAGGGTCAACGCCGGTCAACGCGTAATCCTAGGTCAACGCCAGTCAACGCATTGCGATAAAAAAGTTAACGTACAACGTTCGAAACCCTAGGGTCAACGCTGGTCAACGCGTAACCCTAGGTCAATGCCAGTCAACGCGTTGCGATCAAAAAGTTAACGTACGACGTTCGAAACCCTAGGATCAACACTGTTCAATGCGTAATCCTAGGTCAACGCCAGTCAACGCGTTGTGACCAAAAAGTCAACGTACGACGTTCGAAACCCTAGGGTCAACACCGGTCAATGAGTAACCCTAGGTCAACGCCAGTCAACGCGTTGCGACCAAAAAGCCAACGTACGACGTTCGAAACCCTAGGATCAATGCCGGTCAACGCGTAACCCTAGGTCAACGCCAGTCAAGACGTTGCGATCAAAAAGTCAATGTTCAACGTTTAAAACCCTAAGGTCAACGCCGGTCAACGCGTAACCTTAGGTCAACGCCAGTCAACGCGTTGCGATCAAAAAGTCAACGTTCGACGTTCAAAACACTAAGGTCAACGTCGGTCAACGCGTAACCTTAGGTCAACACCAGTCAACACGTTGCGATCAAAAAGTCAACTCAATGACACGAGCCAAACTCAACTCATCAGTTATAGATTTGAGACTTCGACGACGGCCAGACGATAAACGCAGCGCCGAAAGGATTTCAGCTATTCATCAAAGCATCGAGTAGACTGAAAATCGAAGGAGTCAAGAATCGAAGCTAACTTTAGGTCCTTTACGCCGACTGAAGGCTGGACCAATCACATCCAAAGTATTCCAGCCTCTTCTACAAAAGAAACGAGTCTGGAACGCTTTGGAGAGGGTATCTGTAGGCATCGAAAATTGCCTAAAGGTCTCCACGAACAGCTCAGTGTTAAGAAATGACGATGAACGTTACCATCTGGTTCACAGAAGTTTGATTGATATCGATGAACGATTGAAGTAAACCGACAAACTACGTGAAGCAACAGAGTTTCAGAATAACGAGACACGAACTGATCGGGAACCTCCTATCGTTCACAAACGGCGAAATACCCTTTGTTTCTCATTTATTCCATGGATGATTTAATCATTGGAGCTTATAGAACTCCTCGTCGGCTTTCCAACGCACTTTGAATCACTCAAATCCGAGTTCAGACGAAGAATTTACGGCAAAAACAATCAAACAGGCATAACAAGAGTCTCAGGCTAAACTGAGACACCCGACACGCTAGGGTGTCTCGGCCCTGGTTGAGACACCAGAGGGTGTCTCCAACTCAGATTCGTCCCGTGCCTATAAATACAAGCCCCGGAGCCTCATTTTTTTAGATCTGGAGTTTTGGAGAATTGGCGAAGCCCTGCCGGACTGAAGAGTGATTGAGTTCTTCAACGCAAGAGATCAAGAGTCGTCAGATCTGCATCACCCGCATCTGATCCTTAGTATTATCCCGTTGTGATAATTCTAAGAAGAGCAATTATCTCGCTGTTGTCGAGATAAGCGCTTCTGCTTCTAGATTCCTTCGCGGATCGTTGAAGTTCTGGACCTGATCTGATTGCCAGGTAGTCCACGGATATCAACGTCCCCGTCACCGGCTAAAGACCCACGCAAGCAAGAAACAACGAACGGATCTTGCCCAGCTTGTACGTATATATGGTTACTTTAATATAAATTTATTTTCAATTCAGTTGGTTAATTAAATTAAAAGGAATAAATTTTGACGAGA
Organism: Asparagus officinalis; assembly: GCF_001876935.1. Taxonomy (NCBI): domain Eukaryota; kingdom Viridiplantae; phylum Streptophyta; class Magnoliopsida; order Asparagales; family Asparagaceae; genus Asparagus; species Asparagus officinalis. The sequence goes on along the minus strand of NC_033798.1, from coordinate 20,659,073 downwards.
GTACATGATAATAACAATGTATTTAATTTAGGAAGCTGATTTCAGAAGTTTATTTCTCACATTGCAAGATAGTTCATCATATATAAAACTCACGATTATCTTCAAAAGGGAAGTGAAACTGATCCTAAAAGTATAATGTAATATATCTGACTTTTATATCCATAACTATGATTCAATTCGTGTAAATTAATAAGTCTTGAAGAAGATATTTTATAGTCACTCAAAATGGAAAGATCAAAAGGGTAATCATAGTTGGACCTATGCACAAAATGTCTTAACCTTGCAATGGAAACTGTACTGTCTCTTGAGAATACAATTCTTCATGGTCCTCTTTTATTACTTAAAATTATTGGTTGCAAGTCAGCTATAGGAAAAAGTACATCTGAAGAGAGGAAATGATGCACATTGGAAGATGATGAGCTTTTTGAAATATTATTATCATGCCTTTTGGAATTGATTGAGGAGGAAATTTAGAATGTTACTTTTATGTTTTATCAGTTTCACTTTTCTTTCTCCAATTTTGGTGTTTTGATGTGGGTCAGTTGGACTACAAGCGTGAAGATGGAGTGTTTGTTAAGGGGCTTAAGCATGGTTTTATACATGCATACATTTATTAAATTACAAATTTGTGTGAGATTCATCTGAACGTGCCCTCTAAATATCATTACTTATACTTTACAGGTTGATTATCATACCGCTCATCCACCTTCTATTGTTTTGGGTACTCAATCGGCTTCTGCTCAGCCTTCTTCTGGTGCTCAGGGTTCAGCTTCTGCTCAGCCTTCTCCAGATGCTCATGGTTCTACTTCTGCTGCTCAGCATTCTCCTCAGGATATTTCAACACAAAATCATATTACAAGTCGACTGGGGGGCTTGATAAGAGGTTTAACGCAGGAGGGTTACGGAGAGGAGGACGTCCGCAAGGCTTTTGTTGATTTTCTTCAATTTAGTCAGTAGTGACTTGCACTTTTTAGATATTTGAGACATTGTATTTTGGATATTCTTTATGTTTGTGATTAAATTAGTTTAAAAATTACTACTAGCATTTTATTTTAGTAAATTTTTTGTTTTGGCTTATAATTGCGTATGGTAGTGTTAGGAACTTGAATTCATTTTATGACATTTATGTTTTTGGTTGTATAATTGCATGGGAATATTGCTATGAACGGGTTGATTAATATTGCTATGAACAGGTTGATACTGTGCACAAATAGTGCACGTTTTTGTACAGGTGCAAACAACTTGCACCAACGGTTTCAACCGTTGGTGCTGTTGATTTGCACCAACGGTTGGAACTGTTGGTGCTGAAACCGTTGGTGTAAATTTCAGCACCAACGGTTACAGGTCATTTTTTTGCCCCAACGGTTCAAACCGTTGGGGTCACTATCTGCCCCCAACGGTTTAAACCGTTGGGGCTGACCTCTTTTGTACTAGTGTAAATTGACAGCTAGTATAATCGCCTCAACTATACACATGTCAGAGGAGCCTTCCTCGGCTAATATTAGACAAAAAATTCCATAAATATCTCACCTAATAGGATAGTGGCACAGTGGCACGTGTGTTTCTACCTATATGAGATTTACCCCTACAAATCACTATAAATAAATATATCATCCTATACTCGGATAGATAATAGGATGTCATTGATGTCATTAGAACCTATTTAGGCTAAATTAATAAATTCGCTCTAAAACCCTAGCCAATTTGTCATGTCCCAAGACCAACTATCATGTCCCAAGCATGTGCTCAGGACAGCATATATAATTGAACCAAACACCACACAAAAGCATATACTTAAGCGTATAAAATCAGTACATACATCATAATATATACTCATCATCTAGAATAACATTGCAGAATATTACAATTTAACAAATACAGCAGAAGCATGATAAAAAGCGGGGGCAACATGCAGATAAAGAAAGATAAAGAGGACCCACGTATAAATCAGATAAGATAAAGTATATTAGGTTCGATACATTATATGTCCAATGTCGGGAAATGAAACTATGTTTAGAAAGCTAATGTAGGGGACTGCTTCGGTGGAAAGACCTCTAGGAGCCCATGGGCTTTCAGGCACTAAAATTGGCTCCCTCACCTATTAGAGCTGCCTTTGAGGTTTTGTGGATGAGGTGCTTCGAGCACTTTAGGCATTTGGGTTAGGATTCAGACCATTCATAATGATCCTCCTAAGGAGACTGCAGCTGACGCTTATGAAGAACATCCAGTCAGGAGTCTGAGGCCCGTCGCTCTCTTTGGAGCTCAGGGTGAGATAATTTCCTTCACTTCCTCTCCTTGCCTTCAACAAGACAAGAGTCAACATGCCGAGACTTGCTCTGCCTCATATATAGCAGTCTAATACTCTAGCTGCCCATGATAATCACGTCGGTACATTAATGAGAGCGATGTCACTGAAGAAACATAGGGCACATCAAGTCTATAAGGTGTAGCACTGGAGTCCCTTTTGCAGCATCTTGGAAACTCTTCACAGTGGCCGCTTGCAACTCTTCTTCTATAGAAGGTTGAGGAATACGACTGGTTTCGTACCCTTTGCCTTTGCCTTGTCACTCAAAACGACTCTGTTCCATGGTGTCACTAGATGGTTTCATCCATGAGATCATCATAGCCAAAATTAGGTGCCTGTTCGTGCGATATCTCTCTATCTGGTGAAGGACCTCTATCAAGTGAAGGTTCTTTTTCCCTAGCAATGGATTACCCATTGCTATCCCAGTTGAGGATTGCAAATTCTTAGAAGTCACGTGATCACTATATTTTATTACACTTTGATATCCATATTCTCTATTTTATTGAAAAAAATATACTTTCTAGATTGTTCTATGAATTTGTAGGTAATGAAGGATTATCAAATAAGAGCTAAATTGAGGCCCAATAGAAGCCTAAGGGAATCCCACAAAGCCCAAAATCCAAAGAGAAGTTGAGTCAATAAAGACAACAAAGTTTGTTAGAAATCTTTTAGAAATTAATTGATTCACTCTATCATCAATGGCTGATTTTGATTTCTTAGAACCTAAGCTTGATCCAAAGGTTGTTGATTATCGTAGACTCTAAATAAATGTAGAGAGTGAGGGTGAGAGAGATGAAAAATTTTGTAATCTCCTTTTGAGAGGGGAATGTCACTCTTAATTAAGAAGTTCTTCCAAAATTATAAACATTAATTTATAATTTAATAAAAAAATTTCAATTAAATTTTCATTTCCTTCTTTTAATTTCTTTTTTGTTTTGCATATTTTAGGATTTTAAATGTTATTTTTATTTTCATGTTTTATTGTGTAGACATATTGCTTTGTGTTGTAGATTTTTTTACGCTTTGTAGTGTAGATTTATATTCTTGCTTTTTATTTCATATTTTGTAGTGTGGAATTTTTATTTCTTTGTTTTCTTATTTTATTGTTTAGACTTATTTTCTTCCATGCTTTGTGATGTAGATTTTAATTGCTTTGTGATGTAGATTAGACATATTGCTTAGACATATTGCTTTGTAGTGTAGACTTATTTTTATTTCTTTGTTTTCTTATTTTATTGTTTAGACATATTGCTTTGTGATGTAGATTAGATGAACTAATTTAATTTTCTTTTTAGTTTTTGAATTGCTCTTTTTGTACTTAAATGATCATACTTAGGATGATAAACTAGAAAACTATTTGATAGAAAAGAATTTGATATGCTATACTCATTTTAAATGGTTTAATAGTTTATAATTTTTTTAATTCTAGGGTTACTATCTAACTATTTATTTCTTTTTATGAGTGGTAATATTGCTTGAATATGTTTTGATAGATTGTGCATATCTTTAGTAACTTGATAGTCCATGCTTAATAATTCTAAGTAATATGAGAATACAAAGAGAGTAATTCTTTCTGAGTAAAGATATACTTCAGGCTTTTGTGGTTTGTATAGATATCGATGATACTCCATATAAATAGTGCCTCCATATCTTCAGGGCAAAAATCACAGCAGCCAATTCCAAATCATGACTAAGGTAGTTCTTCTTATGGAGCCTCAATTGCCTGGAAGCATAAGCCATCACCTTATCATTCTGCATTAAAACACAACCTATGTAACATTGCAAATTTTTCCTTCTGATGATCGAATATCATTACCAATACAGATCCATAAATCAGTAAATTCTTTCTTTCAATGTATCCCATATAATCTTCTAGTATGAGGATTTAAACTATTCTCATATTATGATCTAGTTAACTAAGTCATATCATGCATACAAACTTAGCATGTAAACTTAAGCCAACCATACTTTAAACTTTGATTAGAGATAACCCAATTGTTAAATACCTAATTTGAAACCCTCTAATTAACATAATTATTTAATTTTGTTCAGCCATATTAGTCGGAGGATTTTACAATTTAAACCCTCAAAATGCTTATAATTGTAAGAGATTTGTGCATGACAAAAGAAAAAAAAACTAGTCAAACACCCAACCATTCTCATCTCTTACTCTTCCAAGAGAATCCTATCATTTCATTCTCTCTCTCACTCTAAATCTAGCCAGCAGCAACCCTCCTCTATTCCCTCATTCTCATCATTTTTTTTTCACCCTAAACCTCTTGCTTACCTTGTAGAAGAAGAGGGAGCTCAAAGATAGTCAAGAAAGAGTCCA
>NC_033798.1:20645756-20653436 GCF_001876935.1 Asparagus officinalis | reverse complement strand
GGATCCGAGACTTTCCAAACAGGAATCAAGTCAACGAATCGATTTCAGGACCAAATCAAACGCAACAACGAATCACGGAGAAGCGGATTACAAGGACCAATAACAACGACGACGGACGCAAAGAACCCGGAGTGGCTCGGCCAAAGCGACGCTACCCTGGGGTGGCTCGGGAAGGCCCAGCCACCTTAGGGTGGCTCGGTGGCGAGCCACCGGGGTGGCTCGGTCAAAGCCGAGCCACCCTGGGGTGGCTCGACCAAGGCGCAGACCACCCATAGGGTGGCTCGGCAGATCCGAGCACCCTTCAGCGGTGGCTCGGCATGAGCCGAGCACACCTTGAGTGGCCGCCCAGACTGTGCCAATGCACAGATCTGGTTGCTATAAATAGGCGGGGTAAGCTGTGGTCCCGCCCGACCCCGTCTATTCATCATTTTAGAGGACTTTGGGTAGAACTTTTGGATGGAGCCCGAAACTCTGCCGCTTGAGACCTATCTTGGAGTTTCTTGAAAGCTTGGAAGACTTTGGACGTGTCGGCTGCATTTCGGCGAAGACCACATCACAGAAAAGGCAGGAGTTCTGAGGGCATCCAGATCTCAGATTTAACGCTGTTAACCTCCAGATCTAAGCTTGGGTCTCTAGATCCCGAGCTGGATGATTGTTTCCCTTAGTGAATCATCAATCCTCCCGCTATTATTTCCTTCGTGGATATAATACGCCGTTATACGGTAGATCTCCGCGATCGTAGATCGCGGCGGTGCGTCCACGGGCAACAACCCCGGCGTAGGCAAAACAACCCACCAAGCGAGTGACCGCAAAACAGGAGCTCGCGAATTGTTCACACAGATAAAAGTTGAATCTTTGCTTTTATTTTGTTTGATTTTCATTTGTAACCGGAATCTAAAAAGACCGGATCGTTGTAACGTAAAAAAGCTGTTATTCAGAAGATAGCAATGACATCAATGAGTAAAGCAAACGAATTTCCAAACGTTGAACAATCTGGCGACCACAGTGGAGCACCGCATCTCGCTGCGAGATCGGAGCGTCGCAGCGCGGATCGATGATCCGGTCGTGGAGAGGTCGAGTATGAGTTCGACCCAGCCAGAAGTCGAGGAGTACGTGTGCTCTCTGTCTGGATCAACCTCCCCCGTAGTCAGAAATTCTAGGAAGTTTCTCTTAGGAGAAAAAGTCCCGTTGGTGCGAAGAAGTTGAAGCCAACCAACGACAACCTCACCTCGATACGACGCCGAAGTTTGCGTCGGGTGAAAGTCCCATCGGCTCTAGCAGGTCAAATCCCCATCGAAGGCGTTGTGACTCTCTCTAGAGAGCGGGCACCAAGGCAAAGGCATCAACGCCTCGCGAAGATTCGCCAAGCCATGGAGTCCGTTGACGGGGTCCGCTACAATGCGGATCTGAAAGACAAAACGAGGCCAACAACAGCCTCAACTATCAAGTGAAGAATTGGTGTCGTCCAAGCCATCAACAAATGGAGTGGGTCCGCGGTCAATACGGAAACCGTACGACGCTGGAGAGGTATCGCAAGCGCGCCGCCATTATCGGCGCAAGTTACAGGCCAAAGCTGAAAGAAGCCCGGATAGCAAGATGCAAAGGAGGTGACGAGAAGCGCCCACAACCCGCCAAGTCTGGAGCGAAGCCGAAGTCTGGAAGTGACGACTCAGGGCCAAAAAGCCCAACATCGAGCCTTCTAAGCGAAGGTCAAACTCCGGCGAGTCCAACCAAAGTCGCCGGTTATTCCTATGACCACTCCGGAGATCAGCGCAGAATCATCCCGAAGAGGTAAGCCAGCTTTTGGAGCGCCCCTCGGCACTCCCAAAGAACGAGGCGAAAACTCCAGTTCAAGAACGCTTGGCAGGGAAAGAGTCCCAAACATTCAAGCATGCTGAGGGCGCGCCAAACTCGACAATTTGGAGAAATCGTGGCACCCAAGCGCCGAACTGTTGGCATCCAAGTACAGGAGCCGCTGAAAATTCACACCCACAAAGGCGTGTTTCGACCGGCGTGTTGACCTGGGAAGCCCAAAGAAGGCAATTCCACCTCAGATGGAAACATTGTCATCTGATAGTGATATTGTATACCTGAGAAGTCGTGCCCGCACACGGGTAGGTTATCCAACTGTCAAAATGACGAGTTGTACGTATTGGTCCCGGCTCCCGCGAATAGAAACAGGAAGAGAGGTCCTCGAGAACAGGAATTCAATGTCCTATTTCCAACTTCATCTCGGGCGGTATTGTCTGAATGCGCAACTGCATCACGGTCCTGAAAGAGTTTCACGTTTTGTGAAAGGACTCAGCATGAGACGGCAAACCGCCGGCCTACGGCGTTTTCAACGAAGAAGAAGAAGGATGGAAAGACGGAGAATTTCCGAGGGTCGACCACCAACATGACTAGCAATGGGGACATCGGCACAGGATGATTTCGAGCGGATTCGAGAGCTCGCCGGCCGTACGAACCCGTCTACAGTTCCGGAACCATAGGGGATGAGCAACCGTATGGGTAGGGTTCGGACAAGACGCTCCCTTCGAAATTTGAAGAATCTGATGATCCGCCCATCGCATCAGATAATACGGATATCCAGCGTAGGGACACCCCGCGAGGCGCGTTATGATAGTGTGCGCGAGCAAGATGCCAAGATGGATTGAAGAGCTTTTGGACAGCAGAGGAAACTTTCAGAGTTCGAGTATGCCCAGATACCAGTGCAAAATGAGCAGAAGATGCGAGGACCAACAAATAAGCATTGCCCGAACCAGCAAGGCAAGCCGGAGCGTCGCAAACCAAGATCCACTCAGCGAGGACGAAGAGCACAAATGAAAGTGCGTATACCAATAACCCCTCCATCAAGCAGGACGGTCGTGGTAACGAAGAATTACTAGTGAAGATACAGGTGAAAGCGCTAAAAAATTAAAAACCTTCGAGAGCCAAAATCATACATTGAATTTCTGGCTCAGAGACGAAAAAGACGTGGCCATTCCTTGTCCATAGACCAAGAGAGTGGGAATCAATCCCACGTATCCGAGCGAAGTTCAGTCTAATTAACTTCACGCCCATTTATGGGATGGGTTCACCCACTCACGCATTTGATTTACTTCAAATCGCACTGGCGAGTCATCTTTGCGTATGAGCCAACTGATTGGTGCGTCATCGTTGGCACTCTTCGCGGAGCCGCTTCGATTGGTATCGCGCCTCAAGCCAGGAGCAATAAACAAGCTGGGAACGACATGGTGGAGTATAGTTCACTACGAATTTCTTGACGACGACCGGAATCTCTATCGCGATCGTGCTCGGATGAAGCAGAAGACGGGGCAGTTAGTCGCACCTTACGCTCAAAAGGTTTCCGGAAACAAGCGCGGATTGATACTGCCGGGACCCGAATCACAACGAATCATCCTCCAGAATGGCCACAAACAACCTTTCGCTAGACGTAGTTGCGGAGCAATGGGCAACAAAACGTCCAAAACGTGGCAGGGATCTGAAAGTCCGAGGAGAGCAAGCTGAGCGATTCCTCAGTGAGAAAAGAAGATGGAGAGAGGGCCAACCGGCAACTAAATCATGCCGAAAACAGAAACTTCAACCAAAAAGGAAAAGGTAAAGCTCAATGCTAATCGCCGTTTGATCGCTAACACAAACTTTTCAATTGCAACCTCAGACAACCAGCACACGAAGCCGCGACAACAAATCCCGAACCGCAGATTTGGCCCAACAACGCTCAAAAACAAAAGTCTTCGGAGCGAGGTCCCCAAAGTAAAGTCTACTCCTTCAAGGATGATGAAGTTCCCGGTATCTTCAAATACTTGTTGGAGAACAACAAAATCTAGCTGCCGGCGATCGTGGATCAAGAGGGGGCCAGCAAGGTAACAGATCCAAAGTACTGCGCGTACCATAGAGCGGTCCACCACCCTACTGTAACGCCCCGCCCCGGAATCCCGGAGTCGGTACGCTATTAGATCTGATGGACTGGCCTCACAAACCACCACATGTCTTTTCAGCACGTTTTGTCCTCACTCACGCGCTCCCTGGAAAACTTCCCAGGGGGTCACCCATCCTAGAATTTCTCCAGGCTAAGCACGCTTAACTTTGGAGTTTTTAAGAGTTGGGTTCCCGAAAAGAAGATGCATCTTGGTGGTATGAGTATTCCAATCAAATCTATCAATACTAATCACATCACCCTCTCAAGGGTTGGGTTATTACATACTCCCCCACTTAAACTCACAACGTCCTCGTTGTGCCAAATGGTATCAGAGCCAAGCCAACCGGAATTGTGAGAGCTAAGTGCTATGCGGCGCAAAGTGCTACGTCGAGAGGACGGGAGCCACCTCTTGAGGCCGTAGGAGCCACCTCTAGAATCTCACACGGATGGTACGGTCTTGGATGATATGATTTGGCACAACGAGGACGTTGTGAGTTTAAGTGGGGGAGTATGTAATACCCCAACCCTTGAGAGGGTGATGTGATGTGATTAGTATTAATAGATTTGATTGGAATACTCATACCACCAAGATGCATCTTCTTTTCGGGAACCCAACTCTTAAAAACTCTAAAGTTAAGCGTGCTTGGCCTAGAGAAATTCTAGGATGGGTGACCCCCTGGGAAGTTTTCCAGGGAGCGCGTGAGTGAGGACAAAAACGTGCTGAAAAGACATGTGGTGGTTTGTGAGGCCAGTCCATCAGATCTAATAGCGTACCGACTCCGGGATTCCGGGGCAGGGCGTTACATTCACAGAGATAGAATTTGGATTTGCAATGGTAATACGGTTTCAATCCATATACCAAGGAGTATAGTGTTGCACATGTCGGCATACGAACTGTTATGCGATAAGCCCACAAGCTTTGACCCCACTTCTCGTTCATGTCTCTTTTATTTGTGGAGACCACCTTAGCAAGAATTTTGATAATGATCTTGTTGAAAGCTTCTGCTTGTCCATTAGCAGTGGGGTTGTAAGTTGTTGAGGCCAAATTCCTGATTTTGAACTTATCGCAGATTCGAGTGAAGGCTTGGCTAACAAACTGGGGCCTATTGTCGTGGATGATCCGACGCGGGACACTATACCTGTATATGATGTGGTGTTTTATGAATTTGACCACATCACTTATCTTGACTTCTTTTAATAGGATTGCTTTGGCCCATTTAGAGAAGTAATCAGTTATCTCTAAAATGAAGTAATGTCCTTGGAAGAGGGTGGGGATATCGAGCCAACAACGTCCATACCACACATCTCGAATGGCCATGAAGTAGTCGATGGATGAAGATGTTCAGGTGGCTGATGCATGTAATTAGCATGTATCTGGTAGGCATGACATCGTTTAGCATAAGCTACGGTGTCCCTAATCATATTTGGCCAATAATAACCTAATCTGCAAAGTCGGTCCTATAACTTAGGACTAGGTTGATGAGCTCCACATATACCATCATGTGCCTCCTTAAGAGCTTCTTCTGCTTCTTTGCTTGACAAGTAGCGAAGAAATAATCTGTCATATGACCTTCGATATAAAGTTTGGAACTAGGAATCGTAGTAGAATCTGGGTGCTCGTCTATGAATAGATTCTCTTTCCTTGATGTCTTTAGGCAATAAGCTGTATAAGGCATAATCAATGATCGGAAATTGCCAATCTTTAGGTTCAAGCATTGCAGGCTTATCTCCAACTGCGTTGACCTACAATGCATACTTTAACTTGAATAATTGTTTGTTTGTTATCGTGATTTGCTAGGTAGCTCCTTCACGTAGAGCCAATGTGGCTGCAAGTGACGCTAATGCGTCGGCATAGGTATTCTTGAGATGGGGTATGTAGTCAATATAGAAGCCTTCAAAGGAATCAGCCAACGCGATGGCTGCGGTATGATAGGTAATGAGATCCTCATTCTTAACTTTATATTCTCCCTTTACTTGGTTGACGATGAGTTGTGAATCACCATATGCCTCTAGATGCTTCACTCCCAGCTGTTTGGCTATATCAAGGCTGATTAACAAAGCATTATATTCGGCTACATTATTAGAGCAAGACTCCGTTAAGGAAACAGCTTGAGGTAGTACTGTTGGCCCTATAGTTATGATGATGATTTGTCAAACAATTTATCGCTAATATGTTTTCTAGTCTTTGTTGTTTTTGGTTTTTTCTTACAGGTATTTCTACACACGGTAATCAAAAGTTAAAGATTCAAGTTCATGTGTGTGCTACTCTTGGTATAAGTTTAGTTTGCTTACATATATTGTATGTTTATATGTAAGCTTAATATATGTACACCTAACACAGATTTGACGTTTTCTATCATATAAATGATTTTTCATCAAACGTTGTTACAATAACTTTTATTTCATGTTTACAGCTCATTCATACTTTATTATATACATACAATGTATGCATGATATATATATACGTGTTTATAAGTCATATCAAAATTTTCATGTTCATAAAATACAGGTTTTCTGAACACTTTTCAAAAACAGGGAGTTTTCGCAAAAAAAAATTTGATTTTCTAAAAATTCCTTTTCAAACATGTTTATTTCATCATTTAGAAACTTTCCCCAAAGTTTTACCATTTTTGAAATTAATTTGATATTTTTAACGTAATTTCAAAATCAGACCAAACACCTGTCACATGCCATGTATCAGTTAGCGGTCGACCGCCACGGTAGACCGCGAGCAATAAATTTTTAGTATATGGTTTTTATGTGCTCGCGGTCGACCGTGACGGTCGACCTTGAAACCATCCAGAGACTTTCGCGATTGTATTCCAACGGCTAGTTTCTGATTTGATTCTCTGGGGGCTTTTTGGTCATTTCAAGTTGGTTTTTGTTGAGTTCTTGAGTGGGTATAAATACCCCCATTGCTCTTCTATTTCAGTAACCAAGAAAACCAAGAGTTTTTTGTTTTTACAAGAAGTTTTAACAAAGGTTAAGAGGCGCTTAAAGAGCTGTTAAGCTAATTTTCGTTAATCTACTTCAAGAGAAGTTTTCTACAACAAGAAGTGGCTTTCAATTCCTATTGGGATCATCATCTTTTGGTCATTTCAAGTTGGTTTTTGTTGAGTTCTTGAGTGGGTATAAATACCCCCATTGCTCTTCTATTTCAGTAACCAAGAAAACCAAGAGTTTTTTGTTTTTACAAGAAGTTTTAACAAAGGTTTAAGAGGCGTTTAAAGAGCTGTTAATCTAATTTTCGTTAATCTACTTCAAGAGAAGAGAAGTGGCTTTCAATTCCTTTTGGGATCATCATCTACTACTCTTCTTGTTTATTGAGAAGTTTTCTAAAACTCTTCCTTATATAGTTTACTATTTTATTTTCATTTATTTAGCTATATTTATTGAGTTGTATTATTTTCATTCACTGTTATCACACACACATATTGAGCTTAATATCTTCATACTATATTAAGGGTATTGGTGTGTGATTTAGTGAGTGTGAACTTCATTGTGTTCTCACTTATTATTGAGAACAAATCATTGTATTTACCTTTTATTGTGGGGTGATTGCATAGTATTTGTTATGTGAGAGTTTTTCGGTAAGCTTGTAAACCGAGTGTGTAGAAGTTCCGGCTTCCAAACCGGATTATGATAATGGAGATCTCCTCGAGGTGAGGATCAGGGACGTAGGTCGTGGTGACCGAACCTCGTAAACATATAGTTTGTTTGTGTTTTACTTAGCGTACTTTTATTTGTGCTTATTCATATCT
>NC_033798.1:20629161-20637613 GCF_001876935.1 Asparagus officinalis | reverse complement strand
GGTGGCTCGGCATGAGCCGAGCCACCCTGAGGTGGCCGCCCAGATCTGTGCCAAATGCACAGATCTGGTTGCCTATAAATAGGCGGGGTCATTCATCATTTTGGAGGACTTTTGGAAGAACTTTTGGAGAGCCGAAACTCTGCCGGATTGAGACCTCATCTTGGAGTTTTTGAAGGCTTGAAGACTTGGACGTCCGGATCCGATTCTTGGCGAGCACCCGCATCACAAAAGGCAGGAGTTCGAGGGGATCGAGATCTCAGATCTACGTTGTTACACTCCGGATCAAAGCTTGGTCTTTGATCCCGAGATTCGAGCGATTGTTTCCTTGGTGAAATAATCCCTCCAGCTATTATTTCCTTGGTGAAATAATACCCGTTATACTGCGTAGATCTGCTCGGATCTAGATCGCGCGGTGGTCCACGGCAAACAACCCCGGCGCAGGCAAACAACCCACCCAAGCGAGTGACCGAATAACAGGAGCTCGCGATTTGTTCGACGAAGGAGAAAAAGTTGTAATTTTTTAATTTTCTTTATTTTTGATTTTCATTGTAACCGGATCTAAAAAAGACCGGATCTTCTGTAACCGAAAAACTGTTATTTAAGATAGCAATGACATCAATGAAGAAAGCGACGATTTTTCCGGCGAACAATCTGGCGACCACAGTGGGAGCCACCGATCTCGCTGCCGAGATCGGAGCGTCGCAGCCGCGGATCTCGATCCCGGTCGTGGAGGAGGTCGAGTATGAGTTCGACCAGCAGAAGTACGAGGAGTACGTGTCCTCGTCTGGATCAACCTCCCCCCGTAAGTCCAAGAAATTCCAGAAGTTCTCCTCCAGGAGAAAAGTCCGTTGGTGTGAAGAAGTTGAAGCCACCAACGACAACCTCACCCCGATCGACGCCGAAGTTGCGTCGGGTGAAGTCCCATCGGCCTCTAAGCAGGTCAAATCCGCCATCGAAGGCGTGGTGACTCTCTCTAAGAGAGCTCGCCAGAGGCAGCGTCAACGCCTCGCGAAGCAATTCGCCAAGGCCATGGAGTCTGTTGACGGGGTCCGCTACAATGCGGATCTGAAGAACAAACGAGGCAAACAGCCTCAACATCAAGTGAAGAATGGTTCCTCCAAGCCATCAACGATGGAGTGGGTCCGGGTCAAACGGAACCGTACGACGCTGGAGGAGCGTATCCGCAAGCGCCGCGCATTATCGGCGCAAGTACGGGCCAAAGCTGAAGAAGCCCGTAGAAGACTGCAAAAGGAGGTGACGAAGAAGCCACCACCAACCCGCCAAGTCTGGAAGCCGAAGTCTGAAGTGGCGACTCAGGCCAAAAAGCAACCATCGCAGCCTTCTAAGCAAGGTCAAACTCCGGCGAGTCAACCAAAGTCGCCGTTAATTCCTATGGTCACTCCGGGAGATCATGCAGAATCATCCCGAAGGAGGAAGCCAGTTTTGGAGCGCCTCGGTCTACTTCCCAAAGAACGAGGCAAAACTCCAGTTCAAGAACGGTTGGGGCCAATGAAGAAGTCCCAAACAATTCAACATGCTGGGGGTCGCCGCAACCCTCAACATTTGGAGAAAATCGTGGCACCCAAGCGCACAACTTTGCGCATCGAAGTGCAGGAGCCCGCTGAAGATTCACACCCACAAAGGCGCGTTTCGAGGCGTGTGACTCTTGGAAGCCCAAAGAAGGCAATCCAACCTCAGATGGAAACATTGTCATCTGATAGTGATAGTGTTATACCTGAGAAGTCGTGCCCGCACACGGTAGGTTACTCCAACTGTCAAAATGACGAGTTGTACTATTGTGCTGGGGGTGCGAATAGAACCAGGAAGAGGAGTCCAGCGCAATGTCCTTGCTCGAAGCTTATTCGGGCAGTACTCTCAGAATGCAACTGTGTCAAGACAGTCCCTGACAGGGTTTCAGTATTCGAGAGACTTAGTGTCGAAACGCCAAAACCAAGGCATAGGCGTTTCCAACGAAGAAGAATAGCGGTCAAAGACGGTGAACATCCGAGAGTCACCGCCAACATGACCAACAGAGGGACGTCGATACGAGATGATCTCGAAACAATACTGAAAGCATCCCGACCTAGAACCCGTCTGCAGTCCGGAGCCATTGAACGAGCAACCTATGGTAGGGTTCGGACAAGACACCCTTCAGAAGATGAAGAATCCGATGCCGGTTCCGCGGTGGCGTCAGATAATACTGTATCCAGTGAGGGACAACCCCGCGAGGCCCTGATGATAAGTGCGGAGCAGATGGCCAAGATGCTTGAAGACGCTTTGGCTAAGCAGAAAGAAAGTTTCAAATTTGAGATGGAGATGGCCATGCAGCAGATGAGAGAAATGCATGACCAACAAATCCAAGCATTGGCGAACCAGCAAGGCAAGCCGAGTCGTCGCAACCAAGTCCATCAGGAGGACGAAGACACAAATGAAGCTCGTAATACCAATAACCCTCCCATCAATGCAGGGGGTGGTAACGAGAATACTAGTGAAGATACAGGTGAAAGCCTAAAAATTAAAAACCTCGAGAGCAAAATCAATACATTGATTTCCGCTCAAGAGACGAAAAAGACGGGCATTCCTTGTCCATACCCAAGAGAGTGGGAATCAATCCCATATCCGGCGAAGTTCAGTCTAATTAACTTCACGCCGTTTAATGGGATGGGTTCACCCACTCAGCATTTGATTTACTTCAAATCGCACTTGGGAGTCATCTCTGGTAATGAGCCTCTGATGGTGCGGTCATTCGTTGGCACTCTTCGCGGAGCCGCCTTCGATTGGTATCGTCGCCTCAAGCCAGGAAGCATAAACAGTTGGGACGACATGGAGACGAAGTTCCTTACAAATTTCTTCGACGACGACACCGAGATCTCTATCGGATCGTTGCTCGATGAGAAGCAGAAAGACGGAGAGTTGGTCGACACCTTCGTCAAGAGGTGACCCGATCACCAATGAATTCATCCTCCAGACATGCCACAACAACCTTTCACTGGACGTGTTGGAAGCAATGGGCACAGCACCGTCCAAAACGTGGCAGGATCTGAAAGTCCGAGGAGAGCAAGCTGAGCGATTCCTCAGGAGAAAGAAGATGGAGAGAGGCCAACCGGCAATAAATCCTCCGAAACAGAACTTCAACCAAAAAGGAAAAGGTAAAGCTCATGCTAATGCCGTTGATGCTAACCAAACTTTTCAATTGCAACCTCAGCAACAACAGCAGCAACGAGCGCCACAACAATCCCAACCGCATTGGCAACAACGGCCTCAGAAACAAAAGTCTTCGGAGCCGAGGTTTCCCAAAGTCTACTCCTTCAAGGATGATGAAGTTCCCGGCATCTTCAAATACTTGTTGGAGAACAACAAAATCCAGCTGCCGGCGATCGTGGAGCAAGGTGACCGATCCGAAGTACTGCGCGTACCACAGAGCGGTCCACCACCCTACGAGATCATGCTACCACCTCAAGGACAAGATCCAGGCGTTAATCGACGTAGGGGTCATAACCCCGAAACCAGCCAAGAATGTGGGGGCAAACGCAGTGTCAATCAGTTTTGGGACGGTGCCTACAACTTGGTTCGAGCCAAAACGCGTCACCAAAGTCGGGATGAAGACGGTGAATGACGACCCGCACGGACAGCGCCAAAAGGGACTTGTGCCGCACACAACCCCAAATGGCGAAATCCTTTGGGTTCATCCAGATCTGATTGGAGATGAACAATGGGCCGGTTCGTCATCCGGGAGGAAGTCTAAAGGAAAAGGGAAGTCTTGTTATGGAGTCTCTGCTATCCCAGGGGAAGATGACGAAAGAATCCCCACTTTCCCGCTCTCTGAAGAAGAACAAGAAGCTTTTGCGACACGGAGCGGAAATGAATACCACTACAATTATCCGCCACCTAGTGAGCAGGGGGTGAACAAGCGGGGACCAGCCAAAACTCTCACGGAGATGGGAGTGATTACAAGTCCCACACCGGGTAAAGAAGCTCTACGACAACCGGTGAATAAACCAAAAGAGAAGAATCCCCAAGAGGTACAGAATCCGAAGCAGTCTCGTTTCAGTCGTCCAATTGGAAGAGACAAACCGGAAAGCTCGAAGACTCCGCATAGCTTCGACATTATGGCGCAATTAGCCAACATTCCTGCACGGATAACGCTGTATGAGTTGCTGCGATTATCCAAAGAAACCAGGGAGGCCCTACAAGAAGCTTTGGCCAATGCAGAGGTATTTCTGACTCAAGTCAAGCCGGTGCATGAACAGCCAGAACCGCTGAGTCAACAGTGCAACATAGCGACTAAGAACCTTCCCTGCAAGAATTTTATATTCTATCTCCTGGTACAAAGGAAATTTGAAGTGGGATTTCTATTCAGAGAATCTGAATAAGGTTTGATCAATTGAAATTTGAAGCAATCCTAACTTTTATAGGTTTAATTGCGCAAATCGAAGGTGGACCTCTTGTTCATGGAAGGAACCAAGAGGGGATTTTGGCTTTGGTCTTAAAATTTTGACCAAGATGGGAATTTAAGACGATCCTAACTGTTTAAAGGTTTGATCGTTCAATTTGTGGACCTCTCGTTCATGGAACGAATCGAGAGGAGATTTTGGCTTTAAAAGAGTATTCAGAAGTCAGTAGGAGTTTAGTGTTTATCACTTTGTTCATAATGATCGGGTTATCCCTAAAAAAATTACATATAGTATTCTTCCGAGAACTTCCCGTTACATGAACCATCCACCCCCAGCTTTTCTTATGAAACTGGGTTTATCATTATATTCAGCTGTATGATCGGGTTATCCTTAAGAGTACTATGCAAATAGTTTAGACTCATATACCTTTTGGAGTATCGAGGAGCAGTTTATACTCGTATACTTTTCGGAGTGAGGGGAAACAATTTATACTCGTGTACCCAATGGAGTTTTGAGAAGCAGTTTATACTCGTATACTCTTCGGAGTGTTGAGAAGTAGTTTATACTCGTATACTCTTCGGAGTGTTGAGAAGCAGTTTATACTCGTATACTCTTTGGAGTTAGGGGAAACAATTTATACTCGTGTACCCAATGGAGTTTTGAGAAGCAGTTTATAATCGTATACTCTTCGGAGTGTTGAGAAGCAGTTTATACTCGTATACTCTTCGGAGTGTTGAGAAGCAGTTTATACTCGTATACTCTTTGGAGTTTGATGGTCGTCTTTATTCGACTTCTTTCGTCGTTATGACGTCGGAGTCAATTAGGGCTTGGATCTTGTTTTTGAGTCCAAAGCAAATCTCGGTGGGATGAAGAACCCTTCTGTGGTACGCACAGTAATTTGGATCCGTAATCATTTTAGCACCATCCTGATCTTTAATAGGTGGTAGCTCGATTTTGTCATTAGCGAGGAGGTATTCCAAGATGGCTGGAGCTTCATCATCCTCGAAAGAATATTCTTTTTGAAACCTCGGATCGAGAGTCGCATTCTCAATGATTGCAGATGTTATTGGTTGGCTTCTCTCAGCTTTCTTTCTTTTAAGAAAGTGCTCAGCTTGTTCACCCCGAGATTTTAACTCCTTCCAAGTTGTGGATGGCACGACCCCCAGAGCTTCCAAGACATCGATGGAGAGGCTATTGTGGCATGTTTGCAGGATGAACTCCTCTGTAATAGGATCTCTGCAATTCATTGCTTTGCCACGAAAGCGCTTGACAAAATCGTCGACTGACTCTCCGTCTTTTTGCTTCTCATCTAGAAGGGTTCCGATTGACACTTCGGTGTCATCATCAAAGAAGTTGCTGAGAAACAAACTTTCTATGTTATCCCAGCAATTGATGCTCCCTGGCTTGAGCCGTCGGTACCAATCGAAGGCAGGTCCGCGAAGGGTGCCAACGAATGACCGGACCATTAAAGCCTCGTTTCCAGAGATCATGCCCAAATGAGACTTGAAATAAATCAAGTGCTGAATCGGCGAACTCTTCCCCTCAAACGGTGTGAAGTTAATCAGATTGAATTTGGTCGGGTATGGTATTGAATCCCATTCCCTCGGATAAGGACATGGAATACCCGTCTTCTTAACTTCTTGAGTCGTCATCAAAGCATTGATTTTGTCTTCAAGCTTTTGCATTTTCCCGTCATCGTCTCTTTCTGAATAATTTCGAGCAGAGATACTTGGGCCACCCCCAGTATTACTAAATGGTGCAATTGAACCACTCCCAATGTTGTTATTGGGAGGATCTGTTGAACCACCCCTAATATTATTGTCATTGGAAGGTGTATCAGCCATAATGACTTCATCCACTTCTGGATCACTGTCATCTACACCACTCTGAGTGTGGCGGCTGGATTCAGATCGCTGACTGGACTCAGGAGGTTGAGGTTGTTGAGTTAGCAATTCTCTCATTTGTTGAATAGCTAACTTCATCTCTGTCTTCACTTCAGCTCTAATTTCTTCACGTTGTTTGGCTAGAGCTTCCTGAAGTATTTGAGTGAACTGCTCTAATTTATTCACGTTGTTTCGCTAGAGCTTCTTGAAGTATTTGAGTGAACTGATCAGCAGTGATTGTGAATACTTCTCTGATTTGTCCTGTGCTAGATATTGTATCATCCGAAGCGATTGCAGAACAAGTGTCCGAGAGTTCATCCTCTGATGACATCCCTTCATGCATTCTCTTGATAGCTCCTGGTCGGAGTCGAGACTTCCGTCGGGCGATTCTTGAATTGACTTTTCCTTCTGGGGAAAAGTCGGGATTTAAGTCACTTGAATGCCGCTTAGACTTTCTTTTATCAGCCACGTTGATGGTGACTTCAGGGAATTCATCATCTTGAGCTGCTGATTTTCTTTTGCGGAAATGTCTCGGCTTAGGCTTCGATAACACAGAGACTTTTCGTGGAATGACTTCTCGTTTGAAACAGTCACATTCTGATAATGCTGTTTTAACGAGTCGTGCACAGGAACAACGAGAGTTTATCTCTCGAATAACTCTCTTTCGAAAATTATTCACAACCCCAACTTGATAATACGATTCATCGGTATGATTGCCAAAAAATCGTATCGTCTGTTGGTATGATCTCCCAGGTATGACGATATCATTTGGTGAATGCGTCTTCTTCTGGGGGTATAAAACCTTGTTGGCATTCTCAGGACAATTTATTTTTGTCCTTGAGCGATCCAAGGTTATGTCAGGAGTCGCACGTCTAAAACCACCCCCTTGCGGGTATGGAGTCTTAACGGGCTCTGAATGCTGATTTTGCATAAGTCCAGACTTTGGAATCCAAACTTGACGAAGTTTTGGTGATTCTTTGGTCACCATTTCCTTCCTCTTTTCTCGTCTTTGTTGTGAGAGAGCATGGGCATTAGCAGCTTTTGCACGACGTTTTTGTATACGTTCTTTGAGGGTCGAACGAGTCTTTTTGACAATAGTCCATTCATCCGTCGTTGTTTTAGCAGAGATACGAGTGATTGGTTGTTGAGACAACTGAACCACTCGATGTCTCCTCGACTCTAGGTCCGCGTGGTAACGAACCCCGTCGGTTTGTTCCAAGGCTTTAGCCATTTGGCGAGCACGGCGTTGACGTTGTCTCCGACGAGCTCTTTTCGTTAATGCCGGCGGGCTTTGATTCGATGACTCTTTAACTAGATAAGAGCCATTGTGAGCAGAAGTATTGCGAGTGAAATTCTCAGCAACAATCAAGCGAGAGTCTTCATTTTGTGCCTTCTTTGGCATGCAACTCTTCCTCAATTGTGAGATCCTCTTGTACTTGCGAGATAATGAAGATCTTGAAGAGGATGATGAGAGATATTCCTCAAACTTGATCTGGTCGAATTCGTATTCGACCATAGATTCAACTGGAATCTTGATCGGCTGCGACACGACGGTCTCGGCAGCGAGACCGTTGGCTCCCACTGTGGTCACCAGCTTGTTTGCGTCAAAAGTTGGTTTCGTTGTGGAATTCATTATATCTTCAAGTCAAAGCCTGATTATCAAGGATTGGCTGGAAGTTCAAGACCTCTGCTCTCTCTCTGCTCTGGATTGCTCTGGATTGCTCTGAAGTGCTCAAAATGATCCACCTTATCAGCCCCCTGGAAAAATGGCCTTAGGAGGGTATTTATAACCTCCAAGAACAGTTGGCAGAAAACAGGCTCGCGAGACAGCATTTGCTGTCTCGGCGGGCGAGACAGTGTTTGCTGTCTCGCTGGCCGAGACAGTGTTTGCTGTCTCGCCCAGCGAGACAGTAAATTTGCTGTCTCGCCCAGCGAGACAGTAAAATACTGTCTACACCGCAGGCAGTTTTCGTTTTAACTGCCTTCCCACGTTTCAAACTCCGTTATTTTGGCAGTTATCCACGTGATTCTCGCCCACGACGTTTCCCACGTTCTTGAACAGTTAGCGGCCATGTGTAGGGCAGTTGCAAAGGTAGTTTTGACCATCTGAACGCTGTCTCACGTGCGAGACAGTAAATTCTGTCTCGCACGGCGAGACAGTAAATACTGTCTCGC
>NC_033798.1:20589609-20629104 GCF_001876935.1 Asparagus officinalis | reverse complement strand
GGTGAGACAGTAAAGACTGTCTCGCACGGCGAGACAGTCAAGTTTGTCTCGCGTGCGAGACAGTAAAGACTTGTGTTCTTCTGCCTTTTTGGATGATTTCCTCTTGAGCTGTATTTGGATATCTTTCAGTATTTTTTGACGCCTACAGTATCCAAGCACGAACGTCAGACCACAACACCGAAGCCAAGTGACACGCAACGAAGCGAATTAACAAGGCTACGAAGCTGACGAACCGCACGTGAACGACGGAATGAATCCACTCGCATGCGGAATCAAACCAATGGTCCAGAGAGTCAACGAGTCATCCAACCATATAACGGATTCGAACTCAGACACCAAAGCCGATTTACTGCCTAATCGGGATCCAGACTTCCAAATCAGGAATCAAGTCAACGAATCGATTTCAGACCAATCAACCGCATAACCGAATCACGGACGAAGCGGATACAAGAACCGAAACAACCGAACGACGGACGCAAAGCCCGGACACCCTGAGGTGGCCGCCCAGATCTATGCCAAATGCACAGATCTGGTTGCCTATAAATAGGCGGGGTCATTCATCATTTTGGAGGACTTTGGAAAGAACTTTTGGAGAGTCGAAACTCTGCCGGATTGAGACCTCATCTTGGAGTTCTTGAAGGCTTGAAGACTTGGACGTTCGGATCTGATTCTCGGCGAGCACCCGCATCACAGAAAAGGCAGGAGTTCGAGGGGATCCAGATCTCAGATTTACGCTGTTACACTCCGGATCTAAGCTTGGTCTTAGATCCCGAGACTTGGACGATTGTTTCCTTAGTGAATCAATCCTCCCCGGCTATTATTTACTTCGTGGAATAATACCCGTTATACTGCTTAGATCTGTCCGGATCTAGATCGCGCGGTGGTCCACGGCAAATAACCCCGGCGCAGGCAAACAACCCACCAAAGCGAGTGACCGCAAAACAGGAGCTCGCGATTTGTTCACAAGGATAAAAAGTTGTAATCTTTCTTTTATTTTGTTTTGATTTTCATTGTAACCGGATCTAAAAAAGACCGGATCTTTTGTAACGTAAAAACTGTTATTCAAGATAGCAATGACATCAATGAAGAAAGCAACGAATTTTTCCGCGAACAATAGTGAATAGGTTTCTTGGAAGAATTAACTTTAACCTTTGCACATAAGTCCATAAGCTTTTTATTATTAGCAATACAAGTATTTAGTGTTGAATCTGAGGTAGATATTCTTTTTCTCATTTGATTCAACTCATCATTGTGCATACAAGTATTGCTACTAGAAGTAGGATAAATAAGATTACTCATCATAGATTTTAACTTATCTACTTCTAACATAGCATCACGTTTTTCATGAAGCAAACTAGCATTTTCAATTTTCAAATTTTCATTGCATTCCTTAAGAATTATATTTTCATTTGCAATAAAATTAAACTTAGTAGCTAGTGTTTCATGAATAGATTTTATATTAACATACTTACTTTTTACATCAATATAGCTATTGTGTAATTTTTCAAACTCAAGAGCAAGTTCATCAAAAGTAATAATATCATCGTTATCGCATACCTCACTAGGGTTATTACCTAGTGGTATTGTACATGGGGATGAGGCTTCCTTAGAGCTCAAAGCGGGATTTTCCAACGCTTCTTGAATAGCCTCCAATTTTCCTTCATGTGCTTCAATAAGTTTCCATAAAGCATAAGCACTATCAAAATTAGCAAGTTTGTTAGAAAATGATGAGTGAAAAGCGCTAATCAAAAATCCTAACATAAGCTTATTCATGTTAAACAATCTTTTGTCATTGTCACACCATTTGGATTTTTCAAAGATGGGAACAACATAGCCATCCTCAATAATTCCCCACAAATCAAATTGATTAGATTGAACAAAAAGTTTGAATCTAATACGCCATTGAGCATAGGGAAAAGTATCCAAACGAGGAGCAATATTAATAGCATATCCTAAACAAGATGAATCATACATATCCATAGAGATAGAATGCAAGAAGCAAAATGCAATTAAAACTAGATTAGCACAAGTACAATAACTTGGATCTTTAACTCAAGGCGGTTAGTCCTTAAATTCTTGTTAGACCCTAGAGGGGGGGTGATTAGGGTCTTATGCTAATCTAATCCCAATTAATAGCAATTAAAATTATGTTGATCAATATGTTCTTGCAAGAGATAGATATGAACAATAAGAACAATAAGAATATGCACAAATAAAATATGAGACAAGCAAAACACAAACACACGATATGTTTACGAGGTTCGGTCCCCACGACCTACGTCCCCGCTCCTCACCTCGAGGAGATATCCACTATCACAATCCGGTTTGGAAGCCGGAACTTCTACACACTCGGTTTACAAGTTCACCGAAAACTCTCACACTACACAATCACTCAACAATCACACTTTACACACTAAGTGTAGGAACCTAGCCCGTGTCCTCCTCCTCAAGTGCTCGATTATTACCTCTCCCTAGGTTCGTCAATCGACGTCACTCCTATTGGATTTGACCCCGTCTCTCTCTCCTCACACTTCTCTTGGTGTACAAGTGTATTACAAGTGATTCTCACAAATAAAAGTCAAATACAATGATTTGTTCTCAATTAACAAGTGAGAACACAATGAAGCTCACACTCACTAAATCACACCCCACAACCCACAATATAATATGAGAATATAAAGCTCAATAAGTGTGTGTGATAATAGTGAATCAAACTCAATAAATAACTTAATGAATATAGCTAATCAATTGAAAGTGAGATAATAAGCTATATGGAAAGAGTTTAGAAAAACTTCTCAATAAACAAGAGGAGCTAAAGAATATGATCCCAATGGAATAAGAGAGCCTCTTCTTGTTGTAGAAACCTTTCTCTTGAAAACAGATTAACGAAACACTTCTTAAACAGCTCTTAAACGTGATTAATATCTTGCTAAACAGTAAACTTGGATTTCTTGATTAAATTGGAAGAAGAGCAGCAATAGGGTATATATAGCACCCAATACAACAGCTAGAAATAGGTGAAAGACCAAAAAGCCCATTTGAAAAACTAGCCGTTAGGCTCAGTTTGTCAACTCGTCGGTCGACCGGTACGGTCGACCGATTAGTTCAACAACCTGAGAAAACAATGTTTTAAAGCTGGCGGTCGACCGACGTAAATTTCGGTCGACCGAATGGAAATTTCGGTCGACCGACGGAAATTCCGGTCGACCGGAAAAACACTAGAAAGTTTCTCAGAAAACAGACAACCGTCGGTCGACCGAAAACTGATATGGGTAAAATGACAGGTTTTGAGCAGTTTTAAAAATTCATTAAAAATATCAATTCATATCCAAAAATAGTGAAACTTTGGGGAAAGTTTATAAATGATGAAATGAACATGTTTGAAAAGGAATTTTTGGAAAAACAAATTTCGTTTGTGAAAACTACCTGTTTTTGAAAAATGCTTAGAAAACCTGTATTTTTATGAAAGTGAAAGATGATATAGGACTTGTAAATATTCATATATATATTGTGCATATATTATATGTATATAATAAAGTATGAGAGAGATGTAAACAAGAGATAAAGATATTTTATCAACGTTTAATGAAAAATCATCTATATGATAGAAAACGTCAAAAATCGTGTTAAGTGTATATATATATTGAGCTTAGATATCATCATACAATATATGTAAGTAAACTAAACAAATACCTAGGTAAATCCACGCAGATGAACTTGAATCTTTAACGCTTTATTGACGCGTGTTGAAATACCTGAAAAGAGAACATAAACACAAAACACTAGAAAAACTTATTAGTAATAAATTGTTTGTCAAATCATCATCAAAACTATAGGGTCAACAACCCAGACCCTGTTAGGTATGCAAAAGGGGTTACCCGAGAAAAAGGAAAATTACAAGTTCAAAACAGGCATTAAAGAAATCCATAAAGAAGTAAGTTGATGTTACATTTTCCAATTTAGATAGATGTTACAGATTAATGTTGGTGCATTGTGAACTATATGCCTGGATATATGAAATGTAACATATTTATGTTAGCAATGAAAGAATGGTTGTTATGTTTTGTTATAAGCTACTAACTTTCTTATAAACTGTTAACTCTGGACATTGGTTTTTGATACCTGACTTTACACAACATGCGTTAAGTTTTATTGGTGGATAACAAGTCTGGTGATTGTTTGTTAAGGTGTATAGCATAACTGTTACATTTTATTGTTGCATGTTAGCTAATTATTGTTGGATGTTAAGTTTAGAGAGGTTGATGTTAAATGTTAAATTTTAATATAGAAAAAAGTCTGGTTCTACTGCTAAAATTAGACCTACAACTAGTTTCAGTGCATATTATGATTTTATGTCCTCGAACCAAGAATGAGGCAATGTCACTGTGATGCATACCAAGGTTGTACATTTGAGCATTATGTAATGTTTGGTCCCCCAGCCCTAGATCAACCCATGCTTGAACTTGTTTTGAGTTATTATGTAGGAAATGAAGTGATGTTTGCTCTGCCCGATGCCAAAAGTGGGAGAGAAAAGATTGTTAATTTTGATATGGACTGAGTTGATGAACACACTGGTTTCCCAATTGACGGAGAAATAATTTACAGTAATAGAGATCCTCTCCCTAGGATTTGGCTAGAGTATTTTACTGAGCAATTTACTAGAAGTGAAAGAATCACCGAAGAATAGAATATGCGGCGATATGTGGAAGGGCTACTGGAATCTCTTGTTTAATCAAAAAAGAAGAAGAATATTGAGGATTTTATATTACTGCAGATTATTTATCAATGTTCGATGATTTGGTGCCCTAGAAGTGTCCAAGGCATCCCTACGCTCTTGTTCAAATATGTTGATTGCATTGAAAGAGTGAGTAATGTGGCCTGAGGGAAATACATTTATGATTGTTTGCGTCAGGAACAAATTCTATTGTAGAATTCATTATAACTGTTTAATGAATACAAAAGAGTAAGCTTCGTGCTTTATAAAACTACTCTTTACAACAAAAATCAAATTACAAGCTTCTTAGAAACACACGCATGATCGTTATTTGGATCGCTGCTTGCGCGTGATCTTTGCCTGTACCAGGAGTGCGTTAGCCTGTGGACCACCGATTCACAGATTCTAATTGAACCGTGAAGTCTATTTGGGGATTCTTGCTTTATTTAGAAGTAATAAAAAGGTAAGTGAATATCTTATCGATGTAAGATGAACACTCTTCTCAAGATCAAGCTGAAGCTTAGATATTAAGGAATCCCAAAATTGCTGTTTGTACTTGAATTTGATGAAGACTCTCTCTCTCTCTCTTGAGAAGAACGCTCTAAAATACTCAAGTTCTCTGTTCAATCCACTCTCTCTGCCTGGATCCTCTTCAGTAATAGTCCTATAAGGGTATTTATAGCCCTTAGGAACAGTAACTGAAGTCAAAAGGTAAAAATAAGTCGTGTCAATAAACTTATATTTCTAAGACAGCTATAACTGTCTCAAAAGCACACTTGAATTCTCATTTCCGAGACAGTTACAACTGCCTCGGAAGCACAACTTCCTCCTGGCAGTTTTGTAACTGCTTTTTAACACATTCAATTGCCATTATTCCTACAGTTATGGGCATGATTTTAGTTTGTAACTGTTCCCCACGTTCCCACACAATATCTGGCAGTTTATGGAGCTATGTGGCATGCTCAAATCTCGAAAAAACTGTCACTTAGTTTAGCTTATCTTCCGAGATAGTTGTAAGTATCTCGGAAGTTCCGAGATAGTTATAAGTATCTCGGACGTCTCCGAGTCAGTTGTAAGTGCCTTGGAAGTTCCGAGACAGTTGTAAGTGTCTCAGAAATTCTAAGACAGTTGTAACTATCTCGGAAACTGTAATTTTTCTTTTATACCTTTAACACATGTTTTACCTTTTGAAACTCGTGTAATGTGTTTCTTGTGCATTCTTTAGTTGATCTTTAGCTTTGGATGATCCTCTACAACTTAGATGATGACGTTTATCACCTTTTTTTTTGTCTTGAGCTTTGTACGATAATCTATAGGCAATTTTTGACGCCTACAATGACCAGACGAAGAAAGGAATTATGATTGCTAGGGAAGGTCTGAACAAACCAGGAGTTTCATATGTGCTTGGATGCATGCCTCTGATCCCTGTAAGTTGTATTAACTTTTTTTATTGTTATGGTTAAGTTGTGCATGTGAACATTTGCTTGTATTCTGTCAACTTAAGTTAAAAGTAATTAAGGTTAACTGGTTCATGTTAACTATATTACGGTCTGCGTTAAAGTTTGTGAGGTTAATGTTAACTATATTTCAGTTCTGTTCAGTTAACTATATTCATGTTTAACTAGTTTTCAGTTCAGTTCTGTTAACTATATTCATGTTTAAAAGATTGCTAGTGCATACTAACTAATTAATTGGAACAATTTGTTTGTAGCTATGGTGTTATGAAATGATAGGGATTAAAAGATATGCATTAAGCAATAGATTCAAACCACCTTTCACTAACTGGGTGATGATTGGTGAGAAGTCTGGATCTATCCGAAAGGACACAATAGTTGCAAAAGCTGGAAAAGCTATCATTTCTATTGTACAGAAACCGCTAATTGAATTTGGCCCATGGGTAGGAAAATATCCACTCAAAAGGCCAAATATGAGGGAAGATGATTCAATGAGGATTAGAAGTAAAGGGATTCAACAAATCCTAACAAAGAAGCAGACACAACATTCTCCAAAAATAATGTATCAAGAAGAAGAAAGCAGATAGCATGAGGAAGATTGGAGAAGAAAAAAAGGGTAAAAAGAAGGAAGAAAAGAAGAGATCGTCAATAGGTTTGGTAAGATCTAAGAGCTAAACCAAAAAAGGGTAAAAAGAAGGAAGAAAAGAAGAGATCGTCAATAGGTTTGGTAAGATCTAAGAGCTAAACCAGTGTACATTAAGTATATTAGATGATAGAAGAGATCGTCAATAGGTTTGGTAAGATCTAAGAGCTAAACCAGTGTACATTAAGTATATTAGATGATCTATTAACTTTGATGAATGGATGTGCCTGGTACTTGATTGCATGTTAATAATTAGCACATACATGTGAACTGTCTGGATTTAAGTTGTATGTGTTAACTGTAGGCCTTTACCTATTAACCTTTATAAGCAACTGTTAACTATTTTCTTTTTTACATAACTACAGATTATATCAAACGCCATTGATGATGTTTTTCAAAGGGAAGATGAGATTAAGGAGTTACCAATTTAGGAGCAGCTCAAATTCTAGAGAAATGCTACTAAACTAAATCAGAGAATACGTTGTTCGCTGAGGCTCTCAAAGAAATTGTATTGTCAAACCTTCATGAACGAGATTTGTAGGCTTAACAAAAAATTTAAGGGATTGGAGGGATCTGGTGACATAATAGATCCTGAAGTTTTAAAGGAAATGTGAAGAAGCTTATTGCATAACAAAAGAAAGGAAAGCCAACCGTGGATGAAGCTGACCAGCATAATGCCGATAAAGAAATCCTTGATAATGAGTTCGTGTCTGATTATGCAGTGGGTAACCTTCAGGAGCATTTCAGTGGAGAGGAAGAAGAAAGAGACGAAGTAAAAAATAATGAAGAGGACAAGCAGTTGGATGAGAAGAGATCTGATGTGGCGGAGGAGACACAATTTTAGATTGGGGATGTGCATATGTAGCAGCAGGGGGAAGGTAGGCTTGAGGATATTCCACTCAGTAATTTCATGAAGAGGCCGAGGAAGGTGGTGAGCAAATACTATATGGATTATAGGAGTAGAGCTCCAAGCATAAGAGCAACCAAGAAATGTTAACTGGTTAGGACATCATTCACCAAGGAAAAGAAATCGAAATCTAAGGAAGGGGAGTACAAAGATGAACCAATTGTTGTCAGTGACAAAGTAGACAAGATAATAGTTTATTATGATGACAGCGTTACCAAGTGGGACGTGTTAAAAAGCACGTACTTGACTGATGTTGACCATGCTGCTTTAAAGGAGGTGAATGATGGTATTCCTGATTTAGGTACGTTTAGCTTACGAGTGTTGGATAGCCGTGAGGCTTTTGTACATAACTACGGAATACTAAGCAATATGGCAGCTAAACTCATAGTTGAGGAGAACAACTGGTTTGCGCATTACTGCAAGCGGAAATGTAGCCAGTAAGTGCTGATCAACGTTAATCCTTTTGCTATATATATTATTTTACATGTTTAAGATGTTGATGTTAACTATTTTAATGTTAACTCTCTTTAATAAGTTGTGAACGTTACTAGTTGCTTGTTATGTTTCAGCATTTAGATATTAACTTTTATGATTTAGCTTTTAACCCTATGCTATAATTTGTTATTCCGAATGTAATATGTTATGTTTCAGTTTTTAGATGATAACCTGGAATATTTAGCTTTTAACTCGTGGTCTATCCATTATTTATTGCATTTAAGGAACTTGGATGTCATCGTAACAAATAATAGCACGACTATAAGGACGGATCTACTTTATTTAATCCGAGGAGGAAGGCTCGATGATAAGGTAACAGAATCTTTAAACATGTTAAATATTGAGTGAGTCGTTATGATTTGAAAGAGTAACATTTACATTTATATGGTAGGTAACCGAGGCAATATTAGATAGATTACGATCATGGTTACACTTGCCTGAGAACGCTGCAATAAACAAGCAGTTTGGGGTCGTGTCAACATTTTTCTGTGTAAGCTTGTTACTCAAAATCCTCAACTTTATATGTTACAGGTTATAGATAACATGTTACAAATTATAGTTAACATGTTGGATTTTATATTTAACATGTTACATGTTATAGTTATCATGGTTCATTTATAGTTAACACGTTGCAAGTTATATTTAACATGGTGCTCATTATATGTTACAGCTTACAATTACAAATAACAGTGTTTATATTAGAGTTTTACATGTAAGCGGTTATAGTTATCAGTTTATATATAATAGTTAACGTGTAAGCGGTTATAGTTAACAACCTATATATAATAGTTAACATGTAAGAGGCTATAGTTATCAGTTTATAAATAATAGTTAACATGTAAGCAGTTATAGTTATCAGTTTATAAATAATAGTTAACATGTTAACTATTATTGTTAACATGTTATGTGCTATGAGTTATAGTTATCAGTTTATAAATAATAGTTAACATGTTAACTATTATTGTTAACATGTTATGTGCTATGAATAACATGTTACATATTACCTTAAGTGGTTAACATGTTAACTATTATTGTTAACATGTTATGTGCTATGAATAACATGTTACATATTACCTTAAGTGGCACTGTTGCAAATTAATTAGTTAGAATAATAAATATTACTCTTGCTTATTGTCTTATTGTTTGTAAACAACATCCACTCTATGGAGACCATCCTCATTGTTCGCGTTGAAAATTATTTTATTCATCGAATTCATTACACATTTATCGATTATAATGTGTTCAAAAGAGTTAGTCTTTTTATAAGACTACTCGCTTACACAAATAAATCAAAAATTACAACTCTCTTCAAACACACGTAGATGACATTTATCACCCGTTGCTTACGTGGGATCTTTGCTTGTGCCGGGGACGTGTTAGTCCGTGGACTGTTACGGATCAGATCCGGTTGACAGAGTGATTATTTAAAGCCCTTACTTCACAAAGGAAGTAATTGCAGAAGTGATAATATCGACCAAGCGAGATTACAACTCTTCTCGAGATCAAAACCAAGTTTGATCCGGAAGAAAGGTGAAACAGGACTCAGATCCTTCGAATAGCTAAAGTTCGCAAAGATCTGCTAGTCCTCCTCTAAAATTCGTGCTCCACTCTTTAATTTGACAGCATATCACCCTCTGATTTCCGATCCCTTGCTTATAGGGCCCTAGGCTTGTATTTATAGGCTTCGGTTGTAGCGTTTTAGGATAAGAATTGATAATTTGACCTTATCCTCAGTTAACAACCGCTTAACCATGTTTAGGTATAGTATCAAAGCAGTTGGAAGGCTCTAAAATGAACAAATCCCGAGAAACCCCATCAAAAAATGCATTTTGGGCACATCCGGACACGAGCCACCCCACGGTGGCTCGGAATTGTGCGGGCCACCCTATGGTGGATCGACCTTAGCCGAGCCACTGGCCTTGGCTGAGTTGTTTCGATGCGACTCGGTCGCCAGGAGCTTGTTCAGTTTGGTCTTGTTTTGTCGTTACGTGTATTTCATCATTTTGTTAACTTGTACGCTTCACCAATTCACTTCATGTGTTTCTTTAACTTGAAGGCAGCTGACGAGTGCGCAGGCCACTTAGAGGTGGCCGGTGAGCGCGTGTGGCCCATTTGCAAGGTCGCGATGCGCGCTCGGGCCACTTGGAGGTGGCCAGCTGAGTGTGGCGGGCCCACTTGGAGTGGCTGAGCGTGCGGGCCACTAGGAGTGGCGGTAAGCGCGCGGGCTATTTGGAGGTGGTCAGTGAGCACGCGGATCACTTAGAGCTGGCCGGTGAGCTTGCGAGTCACTTGGAGGTGGCCAGTGAGTGGCGCGTGCCACTTGGAGGTGGCCGGTTGATGTGCACGGGCCACTTGAAGCTGGATGATGAGCGTGTAGCACTTGGAGGTGGTTAATGGGACCTAGCGGGGCTACTTGGAGGTGGCCTGGAGCCTGGGCGCGCGGGCCACTTGGAGATGGCTGGTAAAGTACGTGGGCCACTTAGAGCTGGCTGGTAAGCACACGAGCCATTTGGAACTGGCCCGCTGAGCGGGCGAGCTACTTGGGGTGGCGCGATGAGTGCGGTATCACAGCCATTTGGAGGTGGGCCGGTGAACACGTGAGCCACTTGGCGGTGGCCGATGAGCACGTGGGCCCCTTAGAGGTGACCGATGAACATGCAGCCCACTTAGAGGTGGCTGATGAGCACACATGCCACTTAGAGGTGTCTAGTGAACATGCGTGCTACTTGGAGGTGGCCGGTGTGCGCGTGCAGGCCACTTGGAGGTGGCCGGTGAGCGCGCGTTCCCTTACTTTACCGTTCTGGTGGTTTGTTTCTACTTCACCAACATTTTGCCGATTTGTTTCATATGCTTGTCAACGTTAGATAATCCTTCTTGACTCAGATAATGACATTCATCATCTTTTCTTTATCTCGAACTACGTACGGGAACCTATAGGCAATTTTTGACACCTACAGATACACCCTCCAAAGTGTTTCAGCCTCGTTTTTTTATAAAAGAACCTAAAATACTTTGGATGGACCAACCTTCAGTCAGTGTAAAAGGACCTGTAATTAGCTTCAGTTCTTGACTTCTTCAATTCTCAGTCTATTCAGTATTTTGTTGAATAACTAAAAAATTTTCGGTTTTACGTTTATCGTCTGACCGTTATCGAAGTCTCGAATTAAAACTGGTGCATTGATCTCTGATTTTAGCTCGTGTTATTGAGTTGATGTTGAACTGACTATCTTCATCATGGATTCGTATCTAAATTACAGTTGAAATCCTTAGGATTATCCTTTATTTTAGAGTTGATCTGAGCCTTGTTTTTGCGAGAATTGACAACGCGTTGACTGGCATTAATTTTGATTGCAACGCATTGACCGATGTTGACCTTCATCATAACGCGTTGACTGACATTGACTTTCATTTGTAACATGTTCAAAGTCCTTTGTGGAAACTTCAGCTGGAATTGATGTTCTCCCAGGTGTTCAAGTCACGAGACCAACTGATGAAGCTGGTGCGTCAGTGACTATCGTACTTATAGGATTTTTGGAAAACCCTCAGCCATAAATGAGTTTTGATGAGCCTTTACCGACTACCGTTTGAGTCTGGCTAGCATGCAAATTGTTTAAGTCCGTTCCGCAGGTGACGTTATGCTAAAAGAGTGAACTCTCTTGGACCTGATGTTATGATATTGAATACATAGACTTCATCATTTATCGTGGGGATAGACTACCCGGTAACGCGTGTTAGGTACAGACTTTAGGATTTTTGGCAAACCCTCAGCCATCAACGGATTTGATATGCCTTTATTGATTACCGTTTGAATCGTGCTTGTATATGAATTATCTAAATCCATTTCACATGTGATGTTGTGCTACGAGAATGAACTTTCTTAGACTCAGATTAGATTTTATTTCACTCATTGTTTACACACACCTACTTGAGCTTATTGTATTTTCATACATAGTATATTTGGGTTGGTGAGAGTTGTAACAATTGAGTGTGAGCTTTTATTGTGTTCTCATCCATATTAGAGAACAATCATTTATTGTATTGTGCTTATTGTGAGATTCACTTTGTAATACACTTATACACCGAGAAAAGTGTGTGGCGAGAGTTGGGGATCATTCCAAGAGGAGTGGCATCGGTTAACGAACCTAGGGAGAGGTTGTATTCGAGTACTTGATGGAGACACGTCTAGTTCAACACTTGAGAGGGTGTAGAGTGAGATTACAAGAGTGTGTTAGTTGTATAGTTTTTGGTGAACTAGAAAACCGTACTATGAGATGTAAACGTTGTTCGGGTAAACGTAAAAATCCCGGTTGTGATAGTGAAGATCTCCTCAAGGTGAGGAGCGAAGACATAGGTCGTGGGGACCGAGCTCCGTAATCATATCGTTTGTTTGTGATTGCATTGACGTACTTATTTTTATGTTCATACCTTATAGCGCCTTTGTTTATTACTTGTTGATTATATTGCCCACTATCTAGTTTAGATTGTTTACCCTTATGTTAATTATATATCATTGCATATATCTCATAGTATATCTCATTGCTAGGATATTTATCTTTGTTCATATTGCATATTCTTACTCATAAGTAATTGTATATCATCTTGTAAGAATATATTTATTAGTAAGTTTTAATTAATGAGGGAATTTGTGGTGGAGGACCGTAAATCATCAAGCACTCCACAGTTACATCGTGGAAGTTTCATGAGAGAAGATTGACCGAATGAGGTCATTAAATCTCATCTCAACGAAAGAGTACTCGAAAAGTTATAGTGGGAGAGTTTTAATCATCTTGGAAATAATTAAATAGCCATAGTAGGAGGTTCTTAATCATAATTAAGAATGAATTATTCCGGTGACTGGTTTTCACCATGAATAATCGGTTTTGGGTTATCCTTAAGAATATCATGTGTAGTATCCTTCCAGAACTTCTCTTTGGAATGTATTTAGGTATCACACCCCCAGCTCTTTAGCGAACTTGAATCCAATTGTATTCGGCCACATTGTCGGGTTATTTTTAAGAATATTAAGAGTAATATTCTTTAGGAACTTCCCGTTGTTAAAAATAAGAGAAGTTGTTTAACCTCGTATACCTATCGGAGGTTGCTGGGTTATCCTTAAGAATATTATGTGTAATATTTTCTAGGAACTTCACGTCAAAGGTAGGGAATAGTTTAACCTCTTATACTCATCGAAGGAATAGGAGAAGCAGTTTAACCTCTTATACTCATCGAAGGATTGGGAGAAGCAGTTTAACCTTTTATACTCATCAGAGGATTGGGAGAAGTAGTTTAACCTTTTATACTCATCGGAGGATTAGGAGAAGCAGTTTAACCTCTTATACTCATCGGAGGATTGGGAGAAGCAATTTAATCTCTTATACTCATCGGAGAAATAGGAGAAGTAGTTTAACCTCTTATACTCATCAGAGAAATAGGTGAAGCAATTTAACCTCTTATACTCATCGGAGGATAGGATTCTCATTCGGCCTATTTCAGCGTTATGATTCCGGCGTCAACTAAGGCTTGAATGCTATTTTTGAGAGTGAAGCAGCCTTAGTAGGATGAAGGATCCTCCTGTGATACACACGGTACTTTGGATCCAAAGTGTTGTTAGTTTCCTTCTGATTTGTAATAGGTGACAGCTTGATTTTGTTATTTTTAAGGAGGTATTTGAAGATAGTTAGAACCTCTTCATCCTTGAAAGAGTAATCTTTTTAGAGTCTCGGATCCGGAGTTCTTCACTGCTTCTGAGGTTGCTAGTGTGACGTCTGATTAGCATCAACAGCCGTTACAGGTGTCTTTCCCTTACCACGAGAAGAAAAATTCAAGTTCGAGGGGTTAGTCGTTGGTTGGCCTTTTTCAAGCTTTTTTCTTTTGAAAAAGCATCCGGCCTATTCCCTACGTAATTTTAATTATTTCCATGTTGTGGATGGCATGACCCCCAAAGACTTCCAGCACATAAATGGAGAGATTATTATTGCATGTCTGCAAGATAAATTTCTCTGTGACAGGATCCCTACAATTCATTGCCTTATTATGGAAGCGTTTAACAAAGCTATCAACTGACTCCCCGTCCTTTTGCTTCTTATCCAAAAGGGCTCCAATCGACACTTCAGTGTCATCGTCGAAGAAGTTGTTAAGGAACGAGCTTTCCATGTCATCCCAGCTATTGATATTTCCTGGCTTGAGATGGCGGTACCAATCGAAGGCAGCTCTGCGAAGGGTGACAATGAATGACTGGACCATCAAGGGTTCGTTGTCGGAGATCACACCCAGGTAGGACTTGAAGTAAATTAGGTGTTTAGTGGGTGAACCCTTTCCGTCGAACGACATGAAGTTAATTAGATTGAACTTTGCCGGATACGGTATTGACTCTCACTCCCTTGGGTAGGGACATTGAATACCAGCCTTCTTTACCTCTTGAGCAGACATCAATTCGTTGATCTTGCTCTCCAGGTTTTTTATTTTCTCATCCTCACCTGTATTCTTCTTCGAGCGATTTTGGGGAGGAACAACTGGACCACCCCCAGCATTGTCATCCTCGGTAGGACCACCCCCAGCATTTTGGTCAATAGGAGGGGTATCATCGTTGATATTTTCTTCAACTTCCAAATCGCTATCTACCTGATTGGTAGTGTTGCGACGACTAGATTCACTAATATGATTTGATAAGGCTTGAATCTGTTGATCATGTAATTCCCTTATTCGTTGCACAGTCATTTCTATTTCGAATTTGAAATTCTCTTTCTACTTGCCCAGAGCGTCTTCGAGGATTTTGGCCATTTGTTCAGCGTTGATCATGAACACCTCACGAGATTGTCCTGTGCTGAACACTATATTGTCGAAAGTGATCGCGGAGTTAGCGTCTGACATTTCATCCTCTGAGGAGTGTCCTCTATCCAGTCTAGGTCGTCTAGTTCCTGATCGTAACCAAACGATGCGCTGAGATGCCTCTGAGAAAGAGTTAGGGTTGTAACGCCTTGTCGATTTTTCTTTATCGGCCATATTGATGGTAACTTCTGAAAGCTCATCATCATTACCAGCATATTTCTTCTTGTAGATGCGTCTTGATTTAGATTTGGACACTTCAATAGAGATTATTTCGAATATCAAGACTCTCCATGGAGCGATCTTGGGACAGCTACACTCTGATAATACTGTCCTGATTAACCTCTCACAAGGACAGTGAGAGTCTGATTCTGGGATACTTCTCTTTTGAGATTTCTTGGTACCCCTAGCCCGATAATATAACTCATCGGCATTATGACCAGAGCAAGCTATCGGTGGTTGGTTTGAATCCCCAGGTTTGATGTTATCGTGTAACGAATATGTCTTATTCTGAGGATGTGATGCCTTATTAGCATTCTCAGGAGTCACACATTTGGAACCACGCCTACGAGGACGTGGGACCTCAATGGGCTCTTGGACTTTGACATATAACCCCAAGCGGGTGGTTATCAGAATTTTCCCTTCATGGGATGGCTTTAACTTGAAGGGAGTGCGTGTACAACCCCCAACTTGAATAGCTACTTAGGATTTATTCACCGAACCCAACCGTTCTCTAACTGAAAGTTTACCTTGATCCCCGTGCAAAGGACCAAGGTGATCCGTGATCTTCATCTTGAATCGAGAAAGATCCACGCTGTCGTGGGACTTCATCAAAGATAATAGATCAACATGCACAAGAACGAAAGCGGACGGGGATTTAGAAATAGCAGCGGGAGGGGAGGTAAGTGCCGGCCAGGCTGAACAAGCTCGGTCATGGCACGGGCCAGCTTGAGGTAGCTCGGCCTTGGCTGAGCCACCCTTTGCTGGCTCGGCCTTGGCCAAGCCACCATCACCATTGGCTGGCCTAGCCCTGGCCGAGCCACGCTTGGCTGGCTCACAATTTTTGGGTGTCTCGGCACTTATCTGAGTCACTATTTTGGGTTTCGGCCTCCATTCTTGACATGGTTTTGGTGGTTACTTGGTCATCTTATCCTCCTTCGTGTCTTACGCCTTTCATGCTAGGGCACGCGCGCGACGCTTTTGGATGCACTCCCCGAGAGTTGAACGAGTCATTTTGATACAGACCCATTCACTGGCCAATAGCTTGGAGGAGGGGTCATTTGCTTGCTGTTAAGGTGCTTGGCACTCTCTGAACTTCAGATTTGTGTGATAACGAATCCTATCAACTGGCTCTAAGGCCTTGGCAAGATGACATGCGAGGCGTTAGCATTATCTCTGACGAGCCCCCTTTGTCAGAATTGGCGCACCTTCGTTAAACAACTCCTAGACTAAATAGGAGTTACGATCAAAAATCTCGGATTCATTGGATGTCAGAGGAGCATTGTGAGGGGATGCTTCATTAACAATTGGGCGAGAGTAACCCCGAGCCTTCTTTGATGCTGATATCTACCTGTTCTTGCGAGACGAGGAGGATCTTTGTAGGCTATCTAAAAATCACAATAGATAGCTGATCCCCATCAAAACACCGATGATGGAAGTTACACTCTGATGACTTCCAGAAGGTTACAATTTAAAAACTTCCACGTAGATCGCTAAAGGTTACAATCTGACGACCTTCACGACAACTGATGGAAGCTCTAATCAAACAGCCTTCATAATCAACATCGGGAGTTACAATCTGACGACTCTCACATATCAGAGAGCTAAAGCAAAGATTACAAAATGACGATCTTTGCAACGCTTCGACAGAAAGAGACTACAAATCGACAGTCTCTTCAAATCAAGCTGCGGAAGTCCTCCCCGCACACCAGCATCAAGACGCATTGCGTTCATAGCCACGAACGCAGCTCAACGCAGCTCATACCGCAGCTCAACACAGCTCTAACCGCTGCTCAACGCAGCTCCAACCGCTGCTCAACGCAGCTCCAACCGCTGCTCAACGCAGCTCTAACCGCTGCTCAAACGCAACTCTAAAAGCTGCAAACGCAGCTCCAAAAGCTATAAACGCAGCTCAGATTCGGCCGCCAACGCAGCTCATGTTCGGCCGCAAACGCAGCTCCAAAAGCTATCAACGCAGCTTTCACCTGCCGACAAACGCAGCTCCCAAGCTGTCAAACGCAGCTTTCAACAAGATGCCAATGCAGCTTCGAAATTGCTGCGTCTGAGCTTCCAAACACTGCGTTTGAACGCAGAATTCGCATCAGAACATGGATTTTGCGTTTGACTCGTTCAAACACGAGCTAAACTTCCAAACATGCGTTTGAACGCAGAATTCGCATCAGAACATGGATTTTGCGTTTGACTTGTTCAAACACAAGCTGAACGGTTTCAAAACCGTTTCCCACGATCTGAGGGGATCACAACTCCACTCAGGAGTGATTTAAGGGGCGGTTACATCCCATTAGCCCCACTTAGGAGCGAATTAAAGAGCTGGTTACACCCCTTAATCCCCTATAAATAACTGAAAATTAATTCAGTTCAGGGTCGGTTGGTTGGAACTTCTTGGCTCGTTAACAGGATCCTTAGAGTATTTCTGGAGCTTTGGAGATCGGCAACAAGATCTTCTTCATCCTTGGCTTATAACCGACTTTCGGTTAAATCAACTCTTTCATAGAGTTTCAAACTCGTTCAGAGTTCTCCACAACGTCAAATCGTGAGGAGAAGACCACGTTCCAGTGAAACAAGACATCGGATCGTCAACGGAGAGCAAATTCGACGCAAGCATTCGAAGGAGGCACTCCATCGCCACCGTGAAGAACCTAGAATTAAACAAAGGGGAGAATCCAGATCATTCTCTTCTCTTTTGTAATCAGGAAATCTAATTGTAACTGAGATTAAAGGAATACAAATCAATATTCCTTTATTTCTTTTACTGCAAAATTTTCCACAAACAAAAGATGGCGACTCTGCTGGGGACAAGCTTCTGTGACGAAGAAGTGGTGGCGCAATTCGATGTTCATCTCACTGGAACAACCGTCGAAACTCTCGTGGTAGAGTTTTATCAAGCCAAGTTTGAGGAGGCTATCTCCTCCGGCGCAAGATCCACAAAGTCTCCAAAGAGACTAAAACTCCAACTGCTCCAATTACAGCCGAACCGCCTAAGGAAGACTGATCGGACAGCCCCTCCCCCGATGGAGTGGGCTCAGCTTCAGCCAAACCCGCGCCAAGACGACGGGTATCGGGTCGAAAGATGCCCATGGAGGCGACAAAGGCCTTGAAGCATGCTAAGAAGAACGTCGCTCGACGGAGGAGGAGATCCTTACGACGAGCACATCTCCGAGAAAGCCGATCCTCAAGTCAACATGAGCTTCGTGTTTGTGAGCCTAAACGCGACCCTATGCCCTGCGTTTCTGCTTCAGAATGCAAGTTTCGTGTCTATGAGCCCAAACATAGGCTCTGTGTGAAGAAGACTGAGCGCAACCCTCAGGGGCGCGTTCCACAAAATGAACGCAAACCTCAGGGGTGCGTTCCACAAAATAAACGCAACTCTCAAATATGCGTTTCATCAGCAAAACCTGAAGCTCAGGCATACGTTCAGTTGACGAAATCTAATACAGAACTTGGTGTATACCGTGGAGCTTCGGGGCGCTGCCCCGAACCCTGCCGGGGGGTATTCCATCCCCCTCGGACCCCCTGGCCAGGGGCGCGCCACCCCCTGGACCCCCGGATACTCTGCGTAGCGCGACTAGATTGAGGGGCGAATGTAAGAAATTTATGGATTCAAGGCATCTCAACCAGATCCATATTCACCAAGAGCTAGTCTTGTCCAATCATGGACTGGGGGTTCCAGTTCAAACCTCATAATCAGTGAGTAATTCTCCTCGAATCTTTACAATAAATTTGAGAGAGTTCATATCGAGAGAAAGACCGATGCAGCAAGTCATTTGTTTATTCCAATGTGAACAACTGATTCCTATGGTCCTCTCGGGATATCAATGCTGCTCATATGCGGCCAAACCATTGGTGTTCGACCAATTAACGGACGTTGCTTTGTCTAACCAACGACGAGGTTCGCACAGGAAGAATTCTCCAGAGACCAAATATCCTGAGGTCACTATCAATATGATCGGCAGAGAGAAAGCCTCAGGTCCTAGTTCCGATGACTCTGAGACAAGTCGTTCGCCGACCGTCAGAGAAATCGCTAACGAGTTTGAAGGAGTTTACCGACGCACTCAGACGCGAACAGGAGCCATTCTCCCTGTAAACTATCGGAGGTTAGCCAGAGGAACCAATTTCAATGATGAACACTCAGCCATTGCGGAGTCTCAATCGTCAAGTTCCTTTGTTGAACGTGAAAGCTCCGCCTATATGACAGAAAGCCATGAAGATCTCGTGAAGAGACTTGATGAGCAGGAGGCCATGCTCAAACCTTAGCAAGAGGCCATCAATGAACTCATGGCCCCGTTGACTCAAATTGTCACAGACAAGGCCAAATCTCAGAAGACAGATTCGCCACCTAGGCAAGAACTCTCCCGGAGAGGAAAAGCGTCTTCATCCCGACCTCACACAAGCAAAGGGAAGGGAAAGGTGGTTGATGACACGGCTTCTGACCAAGAAGCTTACAACCTGGAATCTTCCTCTGATGAAGGAAGAGAGACTGAGAACGAGTATAATCTTCAGTCTGCCAAAATGGAAGAATTGGAAGCCCGCCTCAATGCCATGGCCAACAGAAGCGAGCTCCAAGACGAGGGAGTTGCCAAACCCTATCCTGTCGAATGGGATGCAGCCCCTTATCCTCCAAAATTCGAAGTCCCGATGCTACAAACTTTTGACGGCACGGGATCACCGAACCAACATATCTATCATTTCAAGTCACAGACTGGGAATGTGATATCAAACGACGCCATACTGGCTCGATTATTCATTGGCACCCTCAAGGGAGTTGCCTTTGAATGGTTCAGGAAACTTCCTGTGGGATGTATCCAAAAATGGGCAGATCTAGAGAGACTATTCCTTTTAAGATTCTTTGAAGAGGATACAGAAGTCTCCATCCATACCCTTCTCGCCACTAAGCAGAAGAAGAGGGAAATCTCCTCAGTCAGAAGGGGAAGATACTACGACCACTGAAGCTAATCCTCTCCAGTAGAATGGTGGGTCCAACAACTATCACGTTAACAGTTACCTCTGATAGTCAAACTCGTTAGACAGTGGCTCACTAGGCAATGTGTCACGTCTACCCTTCCCCCCTGCACTTGTTCAAGACTGAGGGTTGGTTTATTTGTAGTCCATTGGATTATGAATAATAAATTTTCTGAGTTGTCATGTTCAACAGAATACCTCTGTCAACCACGAAGTCCTCTTCAAGTAGGATGGCGGGTCCACCAAAACTATCACGTTAACCGTCACCTTTGATAGTCCTTTTCCTTCAAATTCCCCCACCAATCCTCTTTAAGTAGGATGGCGGGTTCACCAAAACTATCACGTTAACCGTCACCTCTGATAGTCCTTTTCCTCCAAATTCCCCCACCAATCCTCTTCAACTAGGATGGCGGGTCCACCAAAACTATCACGTTAACCGTCACCTCTGATAGTCCTTTTCCTCCAAATTCCCCCACCAATCCTCTTCAAGTAGGATGGCGGGTCCACCAGTCCACAAAACTATCACAGTTACCTCTGATAGTCAAACTCATCAGATAATGGCCTACCAGGTGATGTGCCTCTATTCACTTGATGGATAGTGGACCACAAGGCGGTATGTGTCTTGTCTATCTCTTTTTATTCCCCTGCTAAGTCTTAATCAAGACTGGGGGTTGGTTACTTAGAATCCACTGGATTAAGAGTAACGAATCTTTCACATCGTCGAGTTAACATTATACTTCTGACGATTATCACCCTCACGGAGTATGAATTCAGTTTGCATCACTCCTAATTTGTCACGTTAACAATACACCTCTGACAATCAACTTATCAAGCCTTATCAATAGGATGATAGGTCCTCGAAATTGCTCAAATCGCAATCTTCCCCAGCAAGACACTAAGTCTTCAAAATCCTGTTCGAATCACAGGTATCAGAACTCATCGTTCCTAATGATAAACTCACCTAGCAAGTTTCCCCAGCGAGACGCTAATTCCTAAAATCTTGTGCAAGTCACAAGTACACATTCTCTTGTCACGTTAACACCATACCTCTGACAAATTCACTTATCAATCCTCTTCAATAGGATGATAAGTCCACAAAGTTGCTCCAAGTCATGTTAACACCAAACCTCTGACAATCCACTTATCAATCCTCTTTAATAGGATGATAAGTCCACAAAGTTGCTCCAATCGTAACACAATCTTGTCACGTTAACATCATACCTCTGACAATAATCCACTTATCAATCCTCGTCAATAGGATGATAAGTCTCCAAAGTTGCTCCAATCGCAACACAAACTCTCGCCACGTTAACACTAAACCTCTGACAAATTAACTTATCAATCCTCTTCAATAGGATGATAAGTCCTCAAAGTTGCTCTAATCGCAACACAAATCCTGTCACGTTAACACTAAACCTCTGATAAAATTAACTTATCAATCCTCTTCAATAGGATGATAAGTCCTCAAAGTTGCTCAAATCGTAACACAAATCCTGTCACGTTAACACTAAACCTCTGATAAAATCCACTTATCAATCCTCGTCAATAGGATGATAAATCCACAAAGTTGCTCCCATCGCAACACAATCTTGTCACGTTAACATCATACCTCTGACAACCCACTTATCAATCCTCGTCAATAGGATGATAAGTCCACAAAGTTGCTCCGATCGCAACACAAAAAATCATGTCATGTTAACACTAAACCTCTGACAAATTAACTTATCAATCCTCTTTAATAGGATGATAAGTCCTCAAAGTTGCTCTAATCGCAACACAAATCCTGTCACATTAACACTAAACCTCTGACGAAACCCACTTATCAATCCTCATCAATAGGATGATAAGTCCACAAAGTTGCTCCAATCACAACACAAATCCTGTCACGTTAACACTAAACCTCTGACAAAACCCACTTATCAATCCTCGTCAATAGGATGATAAGTCCACAAAGTTGCTCCAATCGCAACACAAATCCTGTCACGTTAACACTAAACCTCTGACAAAACCCTTATCAATCCTCATCAATAGGATGATAAGTCCACAAAGTTGCTCCAATCGCAACACAAATCCTGTCACGTTAACACTAAACCTCTAACAAAATTACACCTCTGGCGCTTCCAACTTTCTTTCAGTGTTTCAAGTAACACAGGAAGAAATAACGACAAAGTCTACGTATTCAACATCGTAGCACCAAAATCCATGCCTTTTACGCATGGGGGACTTTATCTCGATCCCTAATTAGAGATAAGCCTACGCCTAACACGCGTTGCCGGTTAGTCTTTTCCCGTGAAAATGACAAAGTCTATGTATTCAAAATCATAGCATCAAGTCTAAGAGGGTTCATTCTCTTAGCACAACGTTACATGTGGAACGGACTTAGA
This sequence comes from Asparagus officinalis, assembly GCF_001876935.1. Lineage (NCBI taxonomy): Eukaryota > Viridiplantae > Streptophyta > Magnoliopsida > Asparagales > Asparagaceae > Asparagus > Asparagus officinalis. The sequence goes on along the minus strand of NC_033798.1, from coordinate 20,606,483 downwards.
CAATCCACATGCTAGCCCGACTCAAACGGTAGTCGGTAAAGGCTTATCAAATCCGTTGATGGCTGAGGGTTTGCCAAAAATCCTATGCACGTTTGCAGGCCCATTAGCTTAATGGATGTGAGCCGAGACTTAAAACAGATGAGCCAAAGACAAGTCTCAAAGACTTAGTCAAAAATGCACGGAAACCACTTCCATGTCTTAAGTCAAAACGTTGAGGTCAGACCCACGATGCAAAAACCGAACGCCGAGGTCACACCCGTGTTCCAAATTCAAAATGCAGGGTCCACCCCCACAGTCCAGAAGTAGGATTATGGCGCATACCTTCACACAGGTCCTACGTGGTAAATCCCTTCAACCAAGATGCCTTCGAAGCAAGTGCAGAGAACAAATCCTTTATCACAAGGAATCAACAGCTCCAAAATCAAAGTTGAGATCCAAAGTATTCCGGAAATTCATCTCAGTCAACCGCGAACTTTCAAAAACTTTGGAGGGGGTTCTGTAGGCTGTCTAAAAATCACAATAGATAGCTGATCCCCATCAAAACACCGATGATAGAAGTTACAATCTGACGACTTTCAGAAGGTTACAATTTGAAGACTTTCACGTAGATCGCTAAAGGTTACAATCTGACGACCTTCACGACAACTGATGGAAGCTCTAATCAAACAACCTTCATAATCAACATCGGGAGTTACAATCTGATGACTCTCACATATCAAAGAGCTAAAGCAAAGATTACAAAATGACGATCTTTGCAATGCTTCGACAGAAAGAGACTACAAATCGATGGTCTCTTCAAATCAAGTTGCGGAAGTCCTCCCCGCACACCAACATCAAGACGCATCGCGTTCATAGCCACGAACGCAGCTCAACGCAGCTCATACCGCAGCTCAACGCAGTTCCAACCGCTACTCAACGCAGCTCCAACCGCTGCTCAACGCAGCTCCAAGCACAGCTCAAACACAACTCTAACAGGTGCAAACACAGCTCCAAAAGTTGCAAACGCAGCTCAGATTCGGCTGCCAACGCAGCTCATGTTCGGCCGCAAACGCAGCTCCAAAAGCTATCAACGCAGCTTTCACCTGCCGACAAACGCAGCTCCCAAGCTGTCAAACGCAGCTTTCAACAAGATGCCAACGCAGCTTCCAAATTGCTGCGTCTGAGCTTCCAAACACTGCGTTTGAACGTAGAATTCACATCAGAACATGGATTTTGCGTTTGACTTGTTCAAACACAAGCTGAACGGTTTCAAAACCATTTCCCACGATCTGAGTGGATCACAACTCCACTCAGGAGTGATTTAAGGGGCGATTACATCCCATTAGCTCCACTTAGGAGCGAATTAAGGAGGTGGTTACACCCCTTAATCCCCTATAAATAACTGAAAATCAATTCAGTTCAGGGTCGGTCGGTTGGAACTTCTTGGCTCGTCAACAGGATCCTTAGAGCATTTCTGGAGCTTTGGAGATCGGCAACAAGATCTTCTTCATCCTTGGCTTATAACCGACTTTCGGTTAAATCAACTCTTTCATAGAGTTTCAAACTCGTTCAGAGTTCTCCACAACATCAAATCGTGAGGAGAAGACCACGTTCCAGTGAAACAAGACATCGGATCGTCAACAGAGAGCAAATTTGACGCAAGCATTCGAAGGAGGCACTCCATCGCCACCGTGAAGAACCCAGAATTAAACAAAGGGAAGAATCCAGATCATTCTCTTCTCTTTTGTAATCAGGAAATCCAATTGTAACTGAGATTAAAGGAATACAAATCAATATTCTTTCATTTCTTTTACTGCAAAATTTTTCACAAACAATCTTGGTGAGGATGAAGAGAGGTATTCCTTAAACTTGGCTTGGTCGAACTCGTACTCAACCTCTTCTTCAATTGGGATCTTGATCCGTGGTTGTGACACGACAGCCTCGGAAGCGAGGCTGTTGGCTCCCCACTGTGGTTGCCAGTGTGTTCGAGTTGAAAGTTGTTTTATTCGTCAAATCCATTACACGTTTATCCATTATAATGAATTCAAAAGAGTTAGTCTTCTTATAAAACTACTCACTTATACAAATAAATCAAAAATTATAACTCTCTTCAAACACATGCATAGGACGTTTATTACCCGCTGCTTGCGTGGGATCTTTGCCTGTGTTGAGGACGCGTTAGTCCGTGGACCACCACGGATCAGATCCGGTTGACAGAGTGATTATTTAAAGCTCTTACTTCACACAGGAAGTAATCACAGAAGTGATAATCTCGACCAAGCAAGATTACGACTCTTCTCGAGATCAAAACCAAGTTTGATCCGGAGGAAAGGTGAAACGGGTCTCACATCCTTCGAATAGATCCCTCTTTATGCTGAAGTTCGCCAAGATCTACTAGCCCTCCTCTAAAATTCGTGCTCCACTCTTTAATTTGATAGCACCTCACCCTTTGATTTTTGATCACTTGCGTATAGGACCCTAGGGTTGTATTTATAGGCTTCGGTTGTAGCTTTTTAGGATAAGAATTGATGATTTAACATTATCCTCTGTTAACAACCATTTAACCACATTTAGGGATAGTATCAAAGTAGTTGGAAGGATCTGAATGACCAAATCCCGAGAAAACCCGTCAAAAAATGTGTTTTGGGCACTTCCAGGCGTGAGCCACCCCACGGTGGCTCGGAATTGTGCGGGCCACCCTATGGTGGATCGACCTTAGCCGAGTCGTTTCGACGCGATTCGATCGCTAGTGGCTTGTTCGGTTTAGTCTTGTTTAGTCGTTATGAGCATTTCATCATTTCACTGACTTGTACGCTTCACTGATTCGCTTCATGCATTTCGTTAACTTGGAGGTAGTTGACAAGTACGTGGGACACTTAGATGTGGATGATGAGCGCGCAGGCCACTTGGAGGTGGCTGATGTGCGTGCGGGCTACTTGGAGCTGGTCGGTGAGCGCGCGGGCCACATGGAGCTGGCTAGTGAGCGCACGGGTCATTTAGAGGTGGTTGATGAGCACACGGGTCACTTGGAGCTGATCAGTGGAGTGCGGAGCACTTGGGTGGTGGTTGATAACAGTTGGGCCACTTGAAGGTGCGGCAACTTATGAGGTGGCGGGTGGCGCGCGGGGCCACTTGGAGGTGATGATGAACGCACGGGATACGCTTGAAGATAGCCGGTGAGTACGCGAGCCACTTGAAGCTGACTAATGAGCGCGCGGACCACTTGGAGATGGCCGGTGAGCACACGGGCCACTTGGAGCTGGCTGATGAGCACGCATGCCACTTGGAGCTGGTCGGTGAGTGTGCGGACCACTTCGAGCTGGCGAGTAAGCACGCGGGCTACTTGGAGCTGGCTGATGAGCGCGCAGGCCATTTGGAGCTATCCGGTAAGCATGCGGGTCATTTGGAGCTCTCCGGTGAGACGTCGCAGTGCCACTGGAGATGGCTCTGTGAGCGCGAGCGCGGCCATCTAGAAAGTAGCTGGTAAGCGCGCGAGCCACTTAGAGGTGGTCGATTGAGTGTGAGGCCACTTGGAGGTGGCCGTTGAAGCATGGGCACTTGGAGTGTGGTGAACGCGCGAAGGAACTTAGGAGATGGCCGAGTGAACACGTGCGGGCCACTTGGAGGTGGCCGGTGTGCGCGTGCAGGCCACTTGGAGGTGACCGGTGAGCGTACATTCCCTTGCTTTGCCTATCCGATGGTTTGTTGCTACTTCATCAATGGTTCGTCGATTCGCTTCATGCGCTTGTCGGCGTCAGATAATCCTCCTTGACTCGTATAATGATTTCCATCATCTTCTCTCCATCTTAAACTACATGCAAAAACTTATATGCAATATTTGACACCTAAACTCATCTGCAGCAACTATATGAAGTTTATATACAGAATCATATTGTCGCTGGCCGATCAATAATCATTTTCCCAATTGTTCGTCATGACCATTGACATTGTCTCGAAGTTAGATTGGATAAAAATTTAGCTTTGCACTATAGCTCGATAACTCACAGTTCTTACATTGAGCCTGTTAATAAAATTATCAACTTCATGGGCTATATGAAGGCTGCATTTGATCCTGAAAAAGTCTGGAGGACATATCAATATAATGAAATCCCATGCGAGCCTCAAAAGGGAAGGTATGTTGCAAATGAACTCTATCACTTTATTAAAGAATTTTTGTCAACAAAAGTAACCACAAATAAGTTTCATATTTTGTGATTTGTAGCTACAACTGTGGAATATATGTTTACCTTTATATAAGGGTTATTCTCCAAAAAGGTGATGTACTGCATGTTATGCCTATTGATGATTCGTTGGAGGTAGTACGTGCAAGGCTTGCAGCGGAGCTGATAATAGAAGGTCGGGAATTGAAAAAAACTCAAGGGCACACTAGATGCGGATGACCCAGAATTAAAGGAGAGTGCATCAACCACAATTGTAAAGGAATAGGAAGAATCTTAGCTAGACAACAAAAAAACAATATTTACCCTTTTGCTTGTAGATTAACATGTTACTTGTCATATACACCTTAAATGTTGATAGTTAACAAATTACATATAAGATTTAACAGATAAGGGATTGTAATTAACAGTTTAAAAATAAGAGTTAACACATAATTTATTTTAGTTAACAACTTACTTATACAAGTTAACAGATAATGAGTGTGATATACAATGTTTTACATTATAATTTAAAAATCCACAATTAACATAATTGATTATACAATGCATTTTACAAATAAGAGTTAACATGCTAATTGGTTATAGTTAACAACTTACAAATATCAGTTAACAGAAAATGACTTATTATTAACAGGAGATGCTAATTGGTTATAGTTAACAGCCTATAAATATAAGTTAACAAAAAATAACTTATAGTTAACAGCTTACAGACATAAGTTAACAGAAAATAACTTATAGTTAACATGATAACTATTTTAGTTAACAAATTACACATAACAGTTAACAAGTAATATATTACAGTTAACAAATTACAAATAACAGTAACATGTAATGGATTATAGTTAACAGTTTACTGACTCTTGGTATAAATTTACCAGTTAAGGTTAACATGCTATATATCATAGTTAACATGGTAAATGAGAACGTTCAATACACAACTATTACATATATAAATATTATCATAGTTAATAGGGAAAATTTGTACATCATTTTTATATCATATTCTGGTTATAGTTCACACATATACAAAAGTATTTCAGTTCATATACACAATTATTACATACATACAAAAGTGTTTCACAACCCTAATATCAAGCAGTGATCGGTTTGTGTTAGACCCTAGAGGGGGGGTGATTAGGGTCTTATGCTAATCTAATCCTATTATATGCTAATTAAAATTAATTAATAAGTTATCCTAGCAAGTATGAAATACAACAAGAATATAAGCTAGGATAAGCAATATGAACAATGAGATATATCCTATATGATAGAGATATATGCAAGGATATATAAACAATACAAGGGTAAATAATCTAAATAAGATAGTGGATGAAATAAATGAGTAATGCACAATTGACGATATAAGATAAATGCAAAAACAAATACGCCAAAGACAAACTCAAACAAGCAATATGATCACGGAGTTCAGACCTTCTGTCCTACGTCTCCGCTCCCCACTCCCGGGGAGAATCCCACTATCACAACCGTATTTTCTACGTTCACCCGAATAACGTTTACACCTCACAATTTCTCTCACGATGTGGCTACACCCCACCCTCACAATACGGTTTTCTAGCTAACCGAAAACTCTACAACACTCACAATGTAACAACAAATGATTTGTTCTCTAATACAGGTGAGAACTCAATTAAGCACAACTCAAAGTTACAATCTCTCACCACCCAACTATACTATGTATGAAAGATACAATAAGCTCAATGTGGGTGTGTGTAACAATGAGTAAAATAAAATCTAACTCAAATAGCAAACTAGCAATAGTAAGAATATAAAAATCAATAACGAAATTGCTAGAGAAAAGAGTTAGAAAACTTCTCTATAAACACAAAGAAGAGGATGAAGATGATTGAGAATGAATCCCTCAATCTGCAGTGAAAACTTCCTCCTTTGTAAACAGAAACCCAATCTTTAAACAAACAGTAAAACCCTAAACCCTTGTTTAAAAACTTTGTTTAAAACACTTCTTAGATTATATGTATAAACTGAGGTAAGGGGATATTTATAGCCTCCAAGAACCTCAGCCAAAAACCCCAAACTAAATGACAAAAATAGCCCCAGAAAATCACTCAGAAAAATAGTCGTTGGAAAGCCAACGGTCGAATCGGCAGAGCGGTGGTCGGCCGGCAGAAATTTCGGTCGACCGACAGAAACGATCGGTCGACCGATGGAAATTTCGGTCGACCGCTATCCAGGTCAAAAACGAGAAAAAGACAAGCAGACTTATCCGGTCGACCGGTGCGGTCGACCGAAGGAAGCTCTCGGTCGATCGTGGTGGTTGACCGATGAACTCTCTGCTCCCCAGTGATGAATGAACACAGGTCCGGTCGACCGGTGCGGTCGACCGAGAACTGATATATGAAAATCAGGTTCTGAAAACTATTTTTCTGATTTTAAAACACTGTTTAAAAATATTAAATAAATTCCAAAAAATGTAAAACTTTGGGGAATGATTGTAGACATGATAATAAACATGCTACAATAACTGGTTTCGAAAAAGGACTTCCCAAATAAAAAATATCATCATTTTGCAAAATAGTCCAAAACACGAAAATGTAAACATGTGAATTTTGACATTTTGGCTAAACCAACTTTTGAAACTTTACAAAATAATTTTATAGACTTGAAGAAAGATGTAAACTATTGTTATGAAGTCTATAAACAATAAATGTAGTATTTTATCAAAATACACATATAATGCACTAAAACATGATTTCTGTATGTTGGAAAAAATTGCAATAAAGAGAATAAAAGAAAATTGACTTGTATTTCTTTGATTCCGGTTACAATTCGATTACAAAAGAGAGGAGAATGAATTTGATTCTCCCCTTTGTTTAAAACTGGGTTCTTCACGGTGGCGATGGAGTGCCTCCCTCGAATGCTCGCGTCGAGTTTGCTCTCCGTTGACGATCCGCACGTCTTGATTCACTGGAACAATGTCTTCTCCTCACGATTTGACGTTGTGGAGAACTTGCGTGGCAAGTTTTAGAACTCTGGACGAGTTGATAACTCTGAACGAGTTTTAAACTCTATGAAAGAGTTGATTTGAACCGAAAGTCGGTTATTAAGCCAAGGCTAGAAGAAAGCTCCGGTGGTCGATCGTTGTTGAGGATGAACGTCGATCTCCCCCTTGCTGCTAAGCCAAAAGATCTCCTCTTCCTGCTGCCAAGAAATTCCCTCCTCGCTGCCCAGTCTCAGATCCGAAAATGCCAGCCAGAACTCAATCGAGTTTATCCATATTTATAGGGAATTAAGGGGTGTAACCGCCCCCCTTAATCCGCTCCTAAGTGGGGCGGAAATCCCTTAAATCGTGGATGAAAAACGGTTCCTGCAACCGTTCAGATCGTGTTTGAACGAGTCAAACACCCACGTCGGCATTCAGGACCCTAACTCCGCGTTTTAGAATGGAGACGCGGAGTTGGGTACTCGCTGGGCATTGAAAAACACGGGTCCGACCCCAGCATTTTAATGTTGTAACGCGGGTCCGACTCCAGCGTTTTGATGTTGTAACACGGGTCCGACTCTAGCGTTTTGATGTTGTAACGTGGGTTCGACCCTCGCGTTTTGATGTTGTGACGCGGGTTCGACCCTCGCATTTTGATGTTGTGACGCGGGTCCGACCCTCGCGTTTTGATGTTGTGACGCGGGTCCGACTCCAGCGTTTTGATGTTGTAACGTGGGTTCGACCCTCGCGTTTTGATGTTGTGATGCGGGTCCAACTCCAGTGTTTTACTGTTGACATACGGGGAGGACCTCCGCGTTTTGGTGTTGATACATGGGGAGGACCTCTGCGTTTTGGTCTTAGAGCACGGTGATGAGTTCCGCGTCTTGCTTTGGAGAGATTATCAACAAGTAATCTCTTTTGTCATAGCGTTGCAAAGATCATTGTCTTGTAATCTTCATCTTGGCTCCTTGAGAATATGAGAGTCGTCAGATTGTAACTCCCGATGTTTGATTGTGAAGGCTGTTGATTAGAGCTTTCATCGGTTGTTGTGAAGGTCGTCAGATTGTAACCTTCATTGATCTACGTGAAAAACTTTAAATTATAGCCTTCTAGAAGTCGTCAGATTGTAACTTCCATCATCGGTATTTAATGGGGGATAAGCTATCTATTGTGATTTTTAGACAACCTACAATTTCAGTTAACTAACTAAAATTGATATTGATGAAATCATATATATGCATATGAGTATGAAACAAAAATATGTTTTCTAATTATATTCAATTGTTTCATAGTAAAACTTGAAAACTATCAAACCAAAACATATATGTATATATATAACTATATATATATAAAAACCAAAATGTGTATGTGTGTATATGATTGAGCTTAAGGTACTTAACACACATAATATAAAATCTAAACTAGATTACCCAAGCTTGATCTTGATCTTCATTGTAGCTCAACTTGGTACACATGCGGATGAAGCTTGAACTTAATCTTTAACTTTGAATTGCATAAGCTTCACCGACATTCTGCCAACCTCCATTGGATATCATCGTTGAAGCTCTATTCCATCCATCCTCCAACAACGTTGTTTGTCTACAATACATAGGAAAACACAAATACTAGACAAACAACATTAGTAGTAAATTATTTGTAAATCATCATCAAAACAAGAAGGCTAACAATCTCCCCCTTTTTGATGATGACAAACAATTTACAAAAAGGATATATACATGAAAGTAAATGAATATATAAATTATAATTCACATGCATATAAACACGAAAAAAATGTATACTCACAATATTTCTCCCCCTTTGACAACATCAAAAAGGGAAAACACCAAGAATGAAGAGAGCGAATGCTCCCCCTATCAATAAGCATAGGTGAGTATAAAAAATAATATATATAGGGATTGCTCCCCCTATCAAAAAGCCATATAGAATATATGCAATGAAGATCATGGTAAACATATGTGAGCAAGCATAGATGGAAAATATGCTAAACACAACTCACATACATAAAGACAATGAGAACATATATAAATATATCAAGATGAACATATTGTCTCATACCATAAAAGCCAATGTATAAAATAGATTTATGAAGTTCAAAGAAGAGAAACATGAGAATTATGTAAAAAGTTTTCAAATGAAAACAAATCAACCAATTGAAATCATAAATCAAAGTTTAAATCATAAAACCAAATCATCATTGATTTTCAAAAATCAAGAGAGGCAACTCTATCTAGCTCTTGAGCTAGTATTAACCCATATGAACATTTTTAGCATCCGGTAAACATGATTTGGGAATAAACACCCAATAAACCCGGGGGGTTACATAAATATAAACCTCTCATGAAAATTAGAACTTATAATCATGAAAACAAAAGAATTTGATCAAAGAAAGTTTGTTTTCACATAAAAATTTTCAAAGCTCATATTACAAAACCAAGAAAAAAATAAAAACGCTAAAATTCTTGGTTTAAAATCATTTTGGCACCCAAGAATTCTTGGTGCCGGATTGGTTAGGGACATGACCCCTATCATTCAAGCTCAAAGCCCTAGGGTTATGAACCCTCTTGGGCACATATGATGCACGAACACGGTCAAAATAAAAATTGTGTAAATGACCTTTCCGATTGCAATTAGTGCAATGAAAGAGGCCCATTTGATTTTGTTGACCAAGTGACGGTGCACGGGAATCATTTGCAAATAAGGATGGTCTTTTAAATTCATTTTGCAAATGAGAAACATTCTTAAACAATGGTCTATTTGAAATATATTACAATTTAGAAGCTTTTTGTATATTAAAACAAATTTATAAATAATATATTATAATGTTTGAGTATGCTAGGAACTGATTTGAGATCAATTCAATGTATATATGTATATATGTGAGTACAAATACACAAATCATGCACAAAGGCCAAGAGTGAGAATCTGGGAATTTTGACCAGTTAAGACTTTCTATGTTTTTCTCACTGATTCATTAAGAATCTGGAAACGTGTATAATACCAAAGTTGTAGATATCTTCAAGAACTTTCCAACAAATCTTAGATCACCTTATTCCGAGGTCGTATGAGAAAGTTATAGCCAAAATACCGAAGAGAATGTTCCTAGTCAGACTGAATTTCCAGTTTCGGGTTTCGGGTTTCGGGTTTGCTGCTATATATATACATGTTATATCACGAAAATCACCTCTTTTCTTCTGTTTTACAAACCCTAGCAGCCCCCCTCTTCTCTCCCAAACCCTAGATCCGTTCTTGGCGATTTTTGAGGAGTCTCGAAGGGTTTCAGCGGGATTTGGAGCGATTCTATCGAAGGAGGAGCATGCTCACGCGTGTTCAGGAGTTCTACAATACCCCCTCAGGCGAGTAACATCTCGCCCAGTCCTCTCCTATGTTCTTAAAAGTTTTCTAATCAGTTTTAATGGGATTTGTTGAGCCTAAAACATATATGTGAGTATAAAAATATGTTCTTTATAGCATATGATGCGAAAATCTTGTGTTTCAGTTTATAAAAAGTCCACCAATGTTTTGGGGATTTTACTGATTCATGACACCTCTACAAGTTAGATTTTGTTTAACAAAGACTTTTGTTTCAGGTTTCTAGCTGACAGAAACTCAGATATGGGTTTCTGTCCGCTTGGCGGTCGACCGGAGCGGTCGACCCGGTCGACCGCGACGCTCTGTCGGTCGACCGCGACGCTCTGTCGGTCGACCGCGACGCTCTGTCGGTCGACCGTGACGCTCTGTCGGTCGACCGCGACGCTCTGTCGGTCGACCGCGAAGCCGCAGCGGTCGACTGCCAGCCGCGTATCAAAGAGCGGTCGACCGGTGCGGTCGACCGCCGTTTAGTCTGTTGTACAACCCCTGTTTTGTGTATTCTGGAGTATTTCACTCATGTGCGAGAGTTCGCCTGGATTATCTGACATTGGTTTTAGTCTTATTATGTATTCATGCATGATAGATGACCTGAGGGTATAAATTGGGGACTTACACACTGATTTGAGTGTGGATTGATATAAGTAGGTTTTTCTGTATATCTCAGTCCTCGTGTTGGACAAGCATTACCTTTTAGTCCTCATGTTGGACACCCTTCCCACTTAGTCCTCGTGTTGGACATGCATTGCTATTTAATCCTCGTGCTGGATATGCATTACCATCCGGTCCATGCGTTGGACAACGGTCACATCCGGTCCATGCGTTGGATAACGGTCATATCCGGTCCATGTGTTGGACAACAGTCACATCCGGTCCATGCGTTGGACAACGGTCACATCCGGTCCACGCATTGGACAACGGTTATTTTCAGTTCATGAGTTGGACGTTTACTTCATGCAGTATATGAGTTGGACATTTAATTTATATAGTCTATGTTTTGGACACTTAATCGTTTTCTGACATGTCACTCATGTGAGTTTGACATGACACTTATGTAGATTTTGACATGATATTCATGTAAGTAATAACATGATACTCATGTGGGCTATGTCACAACACTGTTTTCATGCTCTGGTGTTCGTCGGTTTCCTTGTTTGGATTATTTCGCTCAACGTACCTACGCTCGTGTTGTAATTTCCTAAATACCAAAACTCAATGTTGTTAGGACAAATGATTTTATATTATTATGTATTAACTGTATTTTCATACACAACAAGCCCTATCCCTTGGGGTTGGTTGTGATGTTGCTCGCTAGCGCTTTGACGCTCGTTGTCCCTCCCCCTTTCAGGTAACGAGCCAGGAGCCCGAAGAGTCGCAGGATGGGGACGACCCTTACTAGTTTCTATTTATCCTCTTATTAGATGTATTTTATTTTGTACTCCACTTGAGACATTTTTAGACTTAAGAGGTTTATGTTCTAGAGTTGTAAAGGTTGTGTGCCTTATTTCCTGTATCAGATATTATGTACCTTGAGACATGTTGAGATCTCCAGATCGTTGTTATTCATTTCAGACTTTGACTATGTATTCTAGTTTATTTGGTTGAGAAGATGTGTTAATTTGATGTTCTATCATTTCATCAAGTATTTGTTATAAAACCTTTTACTTGCTTTGTACCTACACCTATTGTTGATTCCTCTAGAGAGATAGTAATTGTGATGGTGAAACATGTTATTGCATGGTGTGGTGCATGGCAGGTTTGACATTCCTGGTTTCACCTCGGACTGCAGCCTTGTGTGAACCCAGGGGCGTCATAGTTGGTATCAGGCCTGTAATATAAGAACATTCACAAATATTTTTAGATATATGCAACAAACTAATAATTCAAATTAATAAGTATAAATTTCCTAGTATGAGTGAGGACGATATATGCGTATATCTCAAAATTTGAGAAATTTTTTTTATGACAACTATTTTTGTATAAGTTTAAAGTATTTGTGCAAATACTATATGTTGTGAAAATTGTATTGTGATACGCTATTTATAGAGGTCTATTTTGACTCCTAAACCCTTATTTTCTTTTGAGCAGAGATGTCAGAATATGATATGTCACGTACTCAGAGATCTGGACAGGCTGAACCACAGCAAAATCCACCTGAGCCGCAGCAGGCTCCCCAGTACCTGGTAGATCTTATGGCTCCCCTAGTCGCTAGGATAACAGCAATCGAGGAGCTTGTGGCGAATCACATTACACCACCACCACCACCAGTAGCTGAAATCGCCATTTCTTAAGAAAATGGGACAGCTAAGTTCCAGAAGGACGAGGAAGGGAGTGCTAAGAGAGGGCACGCAGGAGACAAGGGCAAGAACAAGAGACCCTTGATTGGATCCCAACAGCATCAGCAGAGCCCTCATAAGAAGGGATCTCAACAGGATCAGAGAGCAAGTCAGCAGCACAAGTTCCAAGGATCTTATTTTAACTGTCGCAAGGTCGGACACAAGGCATTAGAGTGCCGCAGTGCACCAACAAGAGCTCAGAAGGGAAATGGTCCAACTCAGCAGCAACGAAAGACTGAAGGGCAGGTTCTAGCATTTCAGGAGGTTTCCCAGGGGCAGAATGTCCCATATTCTCCAGCACCAGTGACAGAGCAGTCTTTAGCCACCGGCAGAGTATATGCAGTAGTCCCGCATGATCATGGAGCTAATGGAGCAGTTTTGGAGGGTACGTTCTTTGTGAATCCCTTTTTCCACCCGTATTCTTTTCGATTCGGAATCGTCGCATTCCTTCATATCGCATGCATTTATGGCTAGACTCCAGCTTGTAGCTTAGCCTCTAGACACCCCTTTTATCTGTTTCCACCCCTTTAGGAGAGGGATCGCTTCTGGAGAGCGTTTGTAGGAGGTGTACCGTCAGTTTAGACGAGTCGGAGTTCATAGTTGATTTGATAGTGTTTCATATGTCCGAGTTTGATGTCATCCTTAGTATAGATTGGTTATCTTCCTACCATGTTAGTCTTGACTGCTTTGCGAAGACAGTCAAGTTGCGAGCGTCCGACGGGTCCGAGATGATTGTGGCCGCCTCTCAGGGCAACCGACTTGCGGAGTCATTTCTGGCGTACATCGAGGAGGTGATGCGACGGGATCAGGGTGCTGAGTTATTGGAGACTAGAGTTGTCTCAGAGTATCAGGATGTCTTTCAGGACATACCTGGATTACCTCCAGTGAGAGAGGTGGAGTTTTGCATTGAGTTACAGCCAGGCACAGCCCTGATATACCGCGCACCCTATCGTATGGCACCAGCTGAGATGAGGGAGCTTCAGACCCAGTTGGACGAGTTATTAGCTTAGGGTTTTATTCGCCGGAGTCATTCTCCGTGGGGCGCGCCGGTCCTCTTCGTGAAGAAGAAGGACGATAGTATGAGATTATGCATAGATTATAGAGAGTTGAACAAGGTCACTATCCGGAATAGGTACCCACTACCTAGGATTGATGACTTGTTTGACCAGTTGCAGGGTGCGCAGTATTTCTCAAAGATTGATCTTCATTCAGGCTATCATCAGTTGCGGGTTAGGGAGATTAATATTCCCAAGACCGCCTTTCTTACTCGATATAGTTCTCTCGAGTTCTTGGTCATGCCATTCGGATTGACCAATGCACCCGCGGTATTCATGGACTTGATGAACCGGATTTTCCGTCCCTTCTTGGATCAGTTTGTGATCGTCTTCATCGAAGATATACTCATTTACTCGAGGTCGGAGGCGGATCACGAGGATCATCTGCGGATAGCATTGAGGACTCTTCAGGAGCATCAGTTGTATGTCAAGTTCAGCAAATGCGAGTTTTGGCTTTCAAAAGTCAGATTCCTTGGCCACGTCATCAGTAGAGAGGGCATAGCAGTGGACCCAGCTAAGGTTACGGCAGTTCTTGATTGGGAGCCACCGAAGAGGTGACAGAGATTCGCAGCTTTTTGGGATTAGCTGGATATTATAGGAAGTTCATTCAGGACTTCTCGAAGATTGCAATGCCTATTACGCACCTTACGAAGAAGGGTGTACAGTTCATATGGAGCATGGAGTGCCAGAAGGCCTTTGATATTTTAAAGACTAAGTTGACTACAGCGCCGGTTTTGACTATTCCGAGCAACGACAGGATATTCGTCGTATTCATAAATACATCATTGGCAGAATTAGAAGACGTTTTGATGTAGACTCAGAGAGTAGTATCATATGTCTCGTAGCAATTAAGAGTACATGAACAGACCTATTTCCACTTAAGACTGGGAGTTAGCAGCAGTGGTATTTGCATTGAAGTCATGGAGACTTTACTTATATGAAGTACAGTATAAATTATTCACAGACCATTAAAATCTGAAGTATCTTTTCCCAGAAGGAAATCAACCAGAGACAAAGGAGGTGAATTGAGTTTACCAAAGACTACGCGGGATCCAGTATCATCCGGGGAAGGCGAACGTCGTAGCAGATGCATTAAGCAGGAAGTGTAGACATCAGATTTCAGCTTTGAGATGTTCATTACATCGGGATCTTATCACTCTTAGCCAGTTCGATTTTAGACCCGAGATTGGAGGAACCAGTGCATTTTTGGGATCTGTGACAGTGCAGCCATCTTGGAGTGACAGAGTTATCAGAACTTAGTTGGAAAACTATTGAATTCAAATCCAGAAGGAGGAAATTTCCAAAGCGCCTAAGACTGATTGAGCCGTTGAAGCAGATGGAAGTCTACGGATGAAGGATAGACTGGTTATGCCAACCAGTGCAGAGCTTAAGAGGGAGTTGCTAAATGAAGCACATCGTACTCAGTTCATAGTACATCCAGTGACCCCTAAGATGTACAAGGACCTAAAGAGACACCTTTGGATGGAGTGTTATGCGTAGGAAGATTTCAAAGTATGTAGCTAAGTATCTTACCTGTCAATGAGTAAAGGCGGAACACCAGAGACCAGTAGGATCACGTCAGCTTTTAACCATTCCGGAGTAGAAGTGGGCGGACATTTCTATGGACCTTATTGTAGAGTTGTCGAAATCGAAGAAAGAGAATGATTCGATTTGGGTGGTAATGGATGGACTGATGAAGTCAATACATTTTTATTCCAGCAAGGACTAACTATACAGCTGAGATGTATGCGAGGATACCTATTCAAGAGACTATTCGACTTCATGGAATTCCAGATGCGATAGCATCAGATTGAGATTTCAGTGTTCATTCCACATTTTTGGAAGGGTTTCCAGGATTCTTTTGGGCAACAGATTTATCGTACTGTAGTACATTTCATCCATAGATGGATGGTCAGACGGAGAGAGTAAATTAGATGTTGGAAAACAGATGTCGGGCTTGTGTCATTGACTTTCATGGTAGCAATTCGGAAGACGGAAAAAGGTTACGACGAGATATATTGGACCGTATCAGATTTTGGAGAGCATTGGAACTGTGTCATACAGACTAGATCTTCTAGAATCGATGTCTAGTATACACAAGGTATTTCATGTTTCTATGCTTAAGAAACAATTACGTGATGAAGAACAGTAGTGAGTGTTGAACGCATTAGAAATTTAGCTTCAGGATGGTTTGACTACGATTGAAATCCCAGTTTGTATACTTGCTAGAGAAGACGAGAAATTTAGAAACAAGATATTTTTTTTCCCTTGGAGAAAACTCAGTGGAACCAGAAAGGAGTTGAGATGATCTTCAGGGTCGCGAAGATGTTATGCCGCGCGACTTCCTGAACCTATTGAGGAAGTGCATTGATTTATGTGTACGATTATTTGTGTGGTTATATTTTGATTTAACGCTAGAATGAGGATATTTTCACTTAATTCTTAATCTTTCGGAACACATGGTATATATATGGGGGGTTCCTTGTTTGGATTTTTCGCCCGACGTACTAGTTCCATTCGATTAAGGGTTGAGTGGGAATATATTCATCCTGGACTGTTAAATATAAATATCCATATATGCTTATCAAGAGTAAAATTCTAAATGTTTCTGGTTGCGGGTTGAATTAGACCCACTATGTGTTTTTCTAGTATTATTATTTGCTTAAGTATGATTTCTGAATTTCGAGGACGAAATTCTTTTAAGGGGGGAAGAATGTAAAACCCCAAAAATTTGAATACTTTATGATAAATAATAATAAATATGTTATACATTTATAAATAATATATTATGATGTTTGAGTATGCTAGGAACTGATTTGAGATCAATTCAATGTATATATGTATATATGTGAGTACAAATACACAAATCATGCACAAAGGCCAAGAGTGAGAATCTGGAAATTTTGACCAGTTGAGAGTTTCTATATTTTTATCACTGATTCATTAAGAATCAGGAAGAGTGTTTAATATCAAAGTTGTA
>NC_033798.1:20579947-20588443 GCF_001876935.1 Asparagus officinalis | reverse complement strand
ATCCTCGTGCTGGATATGTATTACCACCCGGTCCATGCGTTGGACAACGGTCACATCTGGTCCATGCGTCAGACAACGGTCACATCCGGTCCATGCGTTGGACAACGGTCACATCCGGTCCATGCGTTGGACAACGGTTATTTTTAGTTCATGAGTTGGACGTTTACTTCATGCAGTCTATGGGTTGGACGTTTAATTTATATAGTCTATGTTTTGGACACTTAATCGTTTTCTGACATGTCACTCATGTGAGTTTGACATGACACTTATGTAGATTTTGACATGATATTCATGTAAGTAATAACATGATACTCATGTGGGCTATGTCGTTTTATTTATTATTTCTTGTATTAGACCACAGGTTTAGTATTTAGGGATTTACAATTTGAGATACAAGGTATATACATGAGGGTTTCCTTGTTTGGATTATTTCGCTCGACGTACCTACGCTCGTGTTGTAATTTCCTAAATACCAAAACCCATTGTTGTTAGGACAAATGATTTTATATTATTATGTATTATCTGTATTTTCATACACAACAAGCCCTATCCCTTGGGGTTGGTTGTGATGTTGCTCGCTAGCGCTTTGACGCTCGTTGTCCCTCCCCCTTTCAGGTAACGAGCCAGGAGCCCGGAGAGTCGCAGGATTAGGGCGACCCTTACTAGTGCTTATTTATCCTCTTATTAGATGTATTTTATTTTGTACTCAACTTGAGACATTTTCAGACTTAAGAGGTTTATGTTCTAGAGTTGTAAAGGCTGTGTGCCTTATTTCCTGTATCAGATATTATGTACCTTGAGACATGTTGAGATCTCCAGATCGTTGTTATTCATTTCAAACTTTGACTATGTATTCCAGTTTATTTGGTTGAGGAGATGTGTTAATTTGATGTTCTATCATTTCATCAAGTATTTGTTGTAAAACCTTTTACTTGCTTTGTACCTACACCTATTGTTGATTCCTCTAGAGAGATAGTAATTGTGATGGTAAAACATGTTATTGCACGGTGTGGTGCATGGCAGGTTTGACATTCCTGGTTTCACCTCGGACTGCAGCCTTGTGTGAACCCAGGGGCGTCACAAAGAGTTAGCACGAGACTTTGCACATAAGTCCATAAGTTTCTTGTTATTAACAATGCATGTGTTTAGAGTTGAATCTAAAGATGAAATGCGATTTTTAATATTGTTCAACTCATCATTAGGCATAGAAGCATTATCAATAGAAGTAGAGCAAATATGATCATTTTTAAATGATGTAAATTTACTTCTAATAGTCTCTACTTCTAGCATGGCATTTTCTTTTTCATGAGTTAAAATAGCAAAATTTGAAAGCAATGAATCATGATCCGATTTTAATTTATCATTCTTTTCTTTGAGGATCACATTCTCATTAGAAACATTATCAAACTTAGAAATCAACAACTCATGATCGGATTTCAAATTAACATGCTTGCTTTTTAAATTAATAAAATCATTTTTTAATTTCTTGTAGGCATGCGCTAATCTATCATATGCACGAGCGGGTTCATTAATAGATAAATCATCATCGGATTCCGAATCGCTTACCACACTCGGGCTATCGCCTAGTGGTCGTGTGCATGATGAAGCTCCAATATTACTTGAGGAAGAATCCACCGGAATCCTTTGGATCTCCTTCAAGTTATCATGATGTGCTTCTATGAATATCCATAATTTGTAAGCACTATCAAAATGAGCAAGCTTGTTAGAAATAGAAGAACCAAGTGCATTAAACATATATTCTAACACAATCTTGTTCATGGTAAATAATCTTTTTTTATTTTTACTCCACTTGGATTTCTCCATAGTGGGTACAATATAAGCATTATCAATAACTTCCCATAAATCAATATTTTTAGATTGCACAAATATTTTAAATCTGGAAGCCCATTGTGCATAGGGAAAATTAAGGAATTTAGGAGCAACATTTGATTCATAGCCTAACAAAGGTGCACAATTCATGTCCATGATAAATATATATATGTGCAAGCAAGACAAATGCAATCAAAACAAGATTAGCACAAAAAGATAACTTGGATCTTTAACTCAAGGCGATTAGACCTTAAATCAAAGAGCACCAAGCTCTGATACCAATTATTAGACCCTAGAGGGGGGTGATTAGGGTCTTATGCTAATCTAATCCGATTATATGCCAATTAAAATTAATTAATAAGTTATCCTAGCAAGTATGAAATACAACAAGAATATAAGCTAGGATAAGCAATATGAACAATAAGATATATCCTATATGATAGAGATATATGCAAGGATATATAAACAAAACAAGGGTAAGTAATCTAAACAAGATAGTGGATGAAATAAATGAGTAATACATAATTGGCGATATAAGATAAATGTAAAAACAAATACGCCAAAGACAAACTCAAACAAGCAATATGATCACGGAGTTCGGACCTTCCGTCTTACGTCTCCGCTCCCCACTCCCGGGGAGAATCCCACTATCACAACCGGGTTTTCTACGTTCACCCGAATAACGTTTACACCTCACAATTTCTCTCACGATGTGGCTACACTCCACCCTCACAATACGGTTTTCTAGCTAACCGAAAACTCTACAACACTCACAATGTAACAACAAATGATTTGTTCTCTAATACAGGTGAGAACTCAATTAAGCACAACTCAAAGTTACAATCTCTCACCACCCAACTATACTATGTATGAAAGATACAATAAGCTCAATGTGGGTGTGTGTAACAATGAGTAAAATAAAATCTAACTCAAATAGCAAACTAGATATAGTAAGAATATGAAAATCAATAACGAAATTGCTAGAGAAAAGAGTTAGAAAACTTCTCTATAAACACAAAGAAGAGGATTGAGAATGAATCCCTCAATCTGCAGTGAAAACTTCATCCTTTGTAAACAGAAACCCAATCTTTAAACAAATAGTAAAACACTAAACCCTTGTTTAAAAACTTTGTTTAAAACACTTCTTAGATTATATGTAAAAACTGAGGTAAGGGGGTATTTATAGCCTCCAAGAACCTCAGTCAAAAACCCCAAACCAAATGACAAAAATAGCCCCAGAAAATCGCTCAGAAAAATAGCCGTTGGAAAGCCAACGGTCGAATCGGCAGAGCGACGGTCGACCGGCAGAAATTTTGGTCGACCGACAGAAACGATCGGTCGACCGACGGAAATTTCGTATCCGGTCGACCAGTGCGGTCGACCGAAGGAAGCTCTCGGTCGACCGCGACGGTCGACCGACGAACTCTCTGCTCCCCAGTGAGGAATGAACACATGTCCAGTCGACCGGTGCGGTCGACCGAGAACTGATATATGAAAATCAGGTTCTAAAAACTGTTTTTCTGATTTTAAAACACTGTTTAAAAATATCAAATAAATTCCAAAAAATGTAAAACTTTGGAGAATGATTGTAGACATGATAATAAACATGCTACAATGACTGGTTTCGAAAAAGGACTTCCCAAATGAAAAATATCATCATTTTTCAAAATAGTCCAAAACACGAAAATGTAAACATGTGAATTTTGACATTTTGGCTAAACCAACTTTTGAAACTTTACAAAATGATTTTATAGACTTGAAGAAAGATATAAACTATTGTTATGAAGTCTATAAACAATTAATATAGTATTTTATTAAAATACACATATAATGCACTAAAACATGATTTCATTTAACTAACTAAAATTGATATTGATGAAATCATATATATGCATATGAGTATGAAACAAAAATATGTTTTCTAATTATATTCAATTGTTTCATAGTAAAACTTGAAAACTATCAAACCAAAACATATATGTATATATATATAACTATATATATACAAAAACCAAAACGTGTATGTGTGTATATGATTGAGCTTAAGGTACTTAACACACATAATATAAAATCTAAACTAGATTACCTAAGCTTGATCTTGATCTTCATTGTAGCTCAACTTGGTACACATGCGGATGAAGCTTGAACTTAATCTTTAACTTTGAATTGCATAAGCTCCACCGACATTCTGCCAACCTTCATTGGATATCATCGTTGAAGCTCTATTCCATCTATCCTCCAACAACGTTGTTTGTCTACAATACATAGAAAAACACAAACACTAGACAAACAACATTAGTAGTCGTTGTTTGTCTACAATACATAGAAAAACACAAACACTAGACAAACAACATTAGTAGTAAATTGTTTGTAAATCATCATCAAAACAAGAAGGACACTAGACAAACAACATTAGTAGTAAATTGTTTGTAAATCATCATCAAAACAAGAAGGCCAACAGTTTGATGTGCAAAAGTGTTTCACAACCCTAATATCAAGCAGCAATCGGTTCATTACGCAAAAGTGTTTCACATCCCTAATATCAATCGACGATCGGTTCTTTGTAAGTTGCTCAGTTATGACCTTCAGCGTGGCATCGAGAGCATTTCAAATGCCATTTGTAAACTGTTATATTATTGTTGCGCCATGTTTTATTTCTCCCCTTTCTTTTCGTAGTATGTGGTAGCAGTAGCTCGATCTCATCCCTTGACACACTTTGCTTCTCAAAATCTGGTATAGGATAGATAATCAGCTCATAGCTCCTCTTAATTGATTCTATAGATATAAACCGAATGCAATATTGGTAAATATCTCTCTTCATGTACAAGATGACTACACATGCATGTTTACAAGAAATTCGCATGACGTCCCAAGCACGGCAAGTGCATGTCTTCTTCTCCAAATTAACCCGGGTAGTTTTATGTGATTGCACTTCAAATATGTCATTTGCAGCTTGTTTAACATCCAATGGACGATCTTTCTCTATATTTTCTTTAAGCATCATCTCTGCTTTTGGACAGAGATTTCCACCCCATTTATCTGCAAGTACCCTGCAATTACTCATTCGGACCATTATTTGTTTACGAATATACTCAACCATTTGTAGAATTCGTAGCATTCTAGCCTCCCTTATCCAATTATTAAAAAACTCAGTGACATTAGGTGTTAAGTGCTCATACCTGAAATTATATTAGGACATCATTAACAATTATACAATATCTAGTCATATATATAGCATTAACAGTTCATATATATAGCTAACAATTTTAGAACATATACACGTTAAATGTTGACAGTTAACAGATTATAAATATCAGTTAACAAGTAATGGATTATAGTTAACAGTTTAAAAATAAGAGTTAACAGATAATTGATTTTAGTCAATAGCTTACATATAACAGTTAACAGATAATGTCTTATAGTTAATAGGACAACTGTGTTGGTTGACAGGTTACATATAATAGTTAACAACTAATTGAATATAGTTAACAACTTACTAAATTTTGTTATTAATTTACCAGTTAAGATTAACATGCAATATACCATAGTTAACATGTAAATGAGAACGTTCATACATGAGCGTAGATATAGAACAACTGCATTTTACAGTATACTTTAAAGAAACACAGTTAACAGTTAACGGTTAAACCACATAAGTTAACAGAGAACTTTTGACAATTCACAGTTATATATTATAAGTTAGCAGTTCTAGAAATGAACGTTAACAGTTGTATTGCAAACATTATCATTTTCTATATGAAAGTTAACAGTTACAAAACAAAACTTAAATTCAGTGATAAAAAGCTTTATTCTTAATTCATCAAATCTAAACGTGTTGTATAACGTTACCTTATTCCCGGAAAGAATGTATTTGCTCACTGATCAGGAGAGTAGTTCACAACAATGTTGTATGCCCTTGGATCAATGTCATATATCTCTTTCATGTAATCGTTCCATTCTGCTATTGTGTACTTATAACAAGCAGCTTGGAGCAAGTTCCTCAAAACATGAGTGTCCTTTGATTTCATGCCCAAGTCCTTAAGCTTTAACTTGAAATTTTCAACGAGATGTAGAACACGCCTCGAGTGTCGAGCTTCTAGAAAATATTCTTTTACTGATTTTTTAATTCCTTTGTCCACATCTGAAATTAGAACCAATTGGTGGGGAGGATTGTAAGTGTCAGCCCTCTCATAAAGTATGAATCATAGATCTTGGAGGAACCACTTCCAATTCATCATTCTCCTGATCACATATGCAGTACGCTAAGGGAAATATCCATTAGTCCCCATCGTATGCTATGACGAAAAGGAGTATACCTTTATATCAATCCTTCAAAAATATACCGTCTAAAAATAGAAGGGGTCTGCATCCACTCAAGAAACCATTGATGCATGTAGCGTAACAAACAAAGAGTCTTAAAAATCTTCCCTCAATCTGTTCAACATGTATATAGCTGCCAGGATTTATCTCTTTTACCATGCGCTCATACCTGGAAAAGTAATAAGCAACCATCCAAAGTTAACATGTTATCAGTGTAACGTAACAATCTAACAGCGAAAGTTAATATGTTATCAGTATAACTTAACAAGCAAGCTGTGAAAGTTAACATGTTATTAGTGTAACTTAACAAGCATACAAAGAAAGTTAACATGTTATCAGTCTAACTTAATAATCTAACAACGAAAGTTAACATGTTATCAGTGTAACTTAATAAGCAAATAAAGAAAGTTAACACGTTCCCGATGACATTTACCAAGTAAACGATAAAACTTAACATGTTATCAATGTTATCAATGAAACTTAACAAGGAACATGTTATCAATGTTATCAATGAAAGTTAACAGGCAAACAATAAAACTTAACAAGGAACATGTTATCAATGTTATCAATGAAAGTAACATGTAATAATGAAACTTAACAAGGAACATGTTATCAATGTGTTTTAACAAGCATACGACGAAACTTAACATGTTATGGTTGTAGCTTAACATGATCAATAACAGACTTAACATGTTATCTGTGTAAGTTAACAAACATTGTAACAATAAAGCTCAAAATTTACCATCGTAGTTGATCATATGACTCATATATATCCCCGTACAGCTTCTTTTATGCTCTCTCTTTTCCCCACCATATCTTACTGTAATCAATTCTAAGGCCATAGTTTGCGAGGAACTCCTTTTTCACATCAACGGGGCGAATTTCTGGATGGACCTTTAGGAGTGGTTGCAACTGTGTTGCAATAAATTTACGGGATGCCCTTGAACGACCTGCATTTTGCCCGTGCTGTCCACAAGTGTATTCATTCACAAACTTCTTGATCGAAAGTCTCTTTTCATTCTTAACAGGTGAAGCAAACAACATCCATGGGCAGTCGTAAGTTTCTTTATATCGGCAATATACACAGATACATTTTGGTTCGTTCTTTTTAAATTCATAATCAAATATTTTGGCCATAAAATAGTATGTCAAAGACAATCTTAATTCATCAGCACTTTTAAATTTTTGACCCTCTTTAGTTAATGCATTGTGCCACCAACTATGAATCATTACTATGTTGTTAACACTATCATCGGATCGAGCTACAATGCTACCGCTGGGATTATCATTGGGAATTCTTTCTGAACTATGATTTGTGGCAAAAGTGCTACAGTAAGCTGTGGCTTCAATATAGTCATAATGCTGCACAAATATAAATATTTTTTTAAATAACGATTAGGGCTTGTAGTTAAATTCTGCATCTTTAAAAGTTAATACATATACTGTAAAGCTTAACAACCGTGCCAAACAGTTAACATATATCAGTCATATATAATATTTAACCTGAAATAATTCTTTATACTACTCATTTCTCTACATTTTACTCACACAATTCACAACTTTTCAAAAAAGATTATATTTCAGGAGGTTCTTTTGGGGTGTCTGACATTTGGAAACATCTACATCTATATTAGCTCAGATATGGATCTCCAGACAACCGATATTACGGTTGTGCTCCACCATACATTTTATATCATCCTCATTCTCAATCTCAAAATTGAGATCAGGGATCCTTTCAGATTTATACACCATTGATAACGCGACATATGGAACCTTCAACCTCTTAACCACGTCATACTTGAACTCAAAAAAAGATGTTGCACACATTACCCTTGAGAACACTGCTTTCTCACCCAAGGACACCATGCAAATCAGGGGTTTCTCTGCCATAAATAGAGGGGATTTAAGAGGACTAATGAAGGGAACGTTAGGATAAGTGGGGGGTTGAAGATCATAAGCCCTAAACTCATAAATGTGTCCTTTCCACCATAAATGAACTCTATTCAAAGAAGAGTGGGTTAAGAGGAGATATAATGGAGGGAAACCGCCAAACTTGCCCCTCAAAACCGCCATCACTTCACCTTAATTGCGACGGGAAGCGACGACCAGTAATCAGATCTCGTTTTCGAGTCTGGAGAGAAAGTGAGGGGTATTTTCGGGTCTCTGAGTGTAAATACGGGTGAGAGAAGCTCTCTTAGGGCTCGGTCACATTATTTCTGATTTTTAAGGGGTTTAGCATATGAGCCAAAGTACATGGGGTTGGGCCACTTGAAAACTCTGATTTTGGGGCCTTGAAGCAATTTTTCCTAATGATAAAGAAAGTTTTGTGAGACACTCCATAGTTAG
>NC_033798.1:20577092-20579311 GCF_001876935.1 Asparagus officinalis | reverse complement strand
TAATTATTAATTTACCAATTAAGGTTAACATGTATTATACTTAACATGTTAAATGAGAACGTTCACACATAAGAGTCATATAGAACCGATGCATTTTGTTCAACATGAACATAGCTGCATGGATTTGTCTCTTTTACCATGCGCTCATACCTAGAAAAGTAACAAGCAATCATCCAAAGTTAACATGTTATCAGTGTAACATAACAAGTGAACATCAAAAGTTAACATGTTATTAGTGTAACTTAACAAGCGAAAAAAGAAAGTTAACATATTATCAATGTAACTTAACAATCTAACTGTGAAAGTTAACATGTTATCAGTGTGAAAATAAAGAAAATTAACATGTTCCCGATGACATTTACCAAACAAATGATGAAACTTAACATGTTATCAATGTTATCAATGAAACTTAACAAGGAACATGTTATCAATGTTATCAATGAAAATTAACATGTTATCAATGAAACTTAACAAGGAACATGTTATCAATGTGTTTTAACAAGCATACGACGAAACTTAACATGTTATGGTTGTAGCTTAACATGATCAATAACAGACTTAACATGTTATCTGTGTAAGTTAACAAACATTGTAACAATAAAGCTCAAAATTTACCATCGTAGTTGATCATATGACTCATATATATCCCCGTACAGCTTCTTTTATGCTCTCTCTTTTCCCCACCATATCTTACTGTAATCAATTCTAAGGCCATAGTTTGCGAGGAACTCCTTTTTCACATCAACGGGGCGAATTTCTGGATGGACCTTTAGGAGTGGTTGCAACTGTGTTGCAATAAATTTACGGGATGCCCTTGAACGACCTGCATTTTGCCCGTGCTGTCCACAAGTGTATTCATTCACAAACTTCTTGATCGAAAGTCTCTTTTCATTCTTAACAGGTGAAGCAAACAACATCCATGGGCAGTCGTAAGTTTCTTTATATCGGCAATATACACAGATACATTTTGGTTCGTTCTTTTTAAATTCATAATCAAATATTTTGGCCATAAAATAGTATGTCAAAGACAATCTTAATTCATCAGCACTTTTAAATTTTTGACCCTCTTTAGTTAATGCATTGTGCCACCAACTATGAATCATTACTATGTTGTTAACACTATCATCGGATCGAGCTACAATGCTACCGCTGGGATTATCATTGGGAATTCTTTCTGAACTATGATTTGTGGCAAAAGTGCTACAGTAAGCTGTGGCTTCAATATAGTCATAATGCTGCACAAATATAAATATTTTTTTAAATAACGATTAGGGCTTGTAGTTAAATTCTGCATCTTTAAAAGTTAATACATATACTGTAAAGCTTAACAACCGTGCCAAACAGTTAACATATATCAGTCATATATAATATTTAACCTGAAATAATTCTTTATACTACTCATTTCTCTACATTTTACTCACACAATTCACAACTTTTCAAAAAAGATTATATTTCAGGAGGTTCTTTTGGGGTGTCTGACATTTGGAAACATCTACATCTATATTAGCTCAGATATGGATCTCCAGACAACCGATATTACGGTTGTGCTCCACCATACATTTTATATCATCCTCATTCTCAATCTCAAAATTGAGATCAGGGATCCTTTCAGATTTATACACCATTGATAACGCGACATATGGAACCTTCAACCTCTTAACCACGTCATACTTGAACTCAAAAAAAGATGTTGCACACATTACCCTTGAGAACACTGCTTTCTCACCCAAGGACACCATGCAAATCAGGGGTTTCTCTGCCATAAATAGAGGGGATTTAAGAGGACTAATGAAGGGAACGTTAGGATAAGTGGGGGGTTGAAGATCATAAGCCCTAAACTCATAAATGTGTCCTTTCCACCATAAATGAACTCTATTCAAAGAAGAGTGGGTTAAGAGGAGATATAATGGAGGGAAACCGCCAAACTTGCCCCTCAAAACCGCCATCACTTCACCTTAATTGCGACGGGAAGCGACGACCAGTAATCAGATCTCGTTTTCGAGTCTGGAGAGAAAGTGAGGGGTATTTTCGGGTCTCTGAGTGTAAATACGGGTGAGAGAAGCTCTCTTAGGGCTCGGTCACATTATTTCTGATTTTTAAGGGGTTTAGCATATGAGCCAAAGTACATGGGGTTGGGCCACTTGAAAACTCTGATTTTGGGGCCTTGAAGCAATTTTTCCTAATGATAAAGAAAGTTTTGTGAGACACTCCATAGTTAG
>NC_033798.1:20575201-20576955 GCF_001876935.1 Asparagus officinalis | reverse complement strand
GAACTTTTGGAGGTTTTTTCTACAATACCCTCAACTTTTGGGGAGTTCTGAGACAAGCCCCGCAGTTAAGGGGGTTTTCCGAAATTTCCAACAGGGGCATTTTGGTTATTTTTAGTTACATGCTTTTACCTGGGGGGTTAACTAAGAAAAAATATGGGGTTAAGTCAAATTAAAAGTATGGGGATTATCCATAACACCTCAAAATTCGAGGGTTCGGTCGAATTAGTATAATTGACGGGATATTGTGCAACATCGCATATTGCTGAGGAGGATTTTCTAAAATTAACTCTTACAATTTTTTGGATTTTTCCTAGAAATCATCTTAAAAATAGAGTCAATTAATGTACACAAACCGCCATTGAAAGTTAATTTATACATAACTCATTTTTGAAAGTGAATTTTGGCGCAATCAACCATCCCTGAACTAATTTTCACTAAAACTAAAATAATCTTAAAACATTACGTTTAAGGCAGATGCCTTGTTCATGAATGTGAGTTCTAAAGGGCATTTTAGATTTTCAGTGAAAGTTTAATCAGGAGGAGGTGATTGACATCCAAACATAACTTCTTGCACAACGATCATATTTTTAAGATGATTTATATGGAAAAACACTTAATTTGTATGTGACGGAGGAAATTCAAGGCAGCAGGTTTCACGATGTTTCATGCACAAAAATGAAACAGAATAAATTACTTTTATCAAAAATTACAACAGAGATTGAAGAAGAGAACACAAAAGAAAATTTATACCAGAGAAATTACCATAGGAATAGTGCTTCTTCCTCTTTGCCCCTCAGCAATGCAAGAGCCAAGGGACAAATTAACAAACAAACAAAGAATAGATTTTTCCTTTTTCAACTCATACTACTTGAAATCAGTAGTAGGGTATCACCGGCGGCGGCGGGGAGCCGGGGAACGCAGTAGGATAACCTCACTACCGCGGGCAACGCGTGTGCGGCCACCGCGAATCCGCGCGGCGGCCGCTTTCTTGGTGGTTGAGTGCTCAAGGCGGAGAGGAGCTTGCCTTGGCATTTCCTTGGCGGCGGCAGGTGATGTTGTGGTTGGTGGTGGCAATTGCTCGGAGGAGTCGCACGGTGTTACCGTTGGCGTGGCGAAATAATGGGGGTTTGATGGCGGTGGCGGCGGCGGTGAATGAGGAATACGTAGGTTGGTGAAATAATGCGGGCTGCCGGCGGCGGTGGCGAGTTGATGATATGTTTGGCGGGGAGACTGCAATTGACAGGCGGAGGAGGCGGTGACGAGTATTTGATAAGTTGGGGTTGGGGCTCCTTTTTCTGGCGGTCCGGGGCGGACAGGCGATGAAAATAGTAGAGGTGGGGAGGAGAGACGCGATGGCGCGGAGGCGGGAATGGAGTAATAGTAAAGTTGGCGGAGGAGGAATGCTGCCGTTGCGGCGGGACGGAGGAAGGTGACTGTGATAGTAAGTTGGTCGGTGCGGCGTCGAACTCGTTCGCGGAGGCAGTGGATGAGGTACAGGAGCCGCAGGCTGACGGCGGCGGTGGAGGTGAACTGTATTGATGACGTCGGCGACGGTGGTGGAGAGCCGTGACGGCGCGTCGGTCGGCGGACCTTTCGTCGGAGACCGGATGGTGGCGGCTCGTAGCCTGAAATGATGGCGGCGGAAGGAGTCGACTCGTGGTGGATGGGCCACCGCCAGGATCGGCGGGTGAAAGTAAGCTCCGCCACCTGGGGACGGAGGCGGGGGCGGGACGGAGGCCGTTGGGTAAATGGGA
>NC_033798.1:20552321-20575176 GCF_001876935.1 Asparagus officinalis | reverse complement strand
GAACTCGTTGAACCTGAGGTCCAGGTACTTGAGCGCCGGAAGCGACAGGACCACCTTAGGAAAGCCGCCCACGAACCGGTTGTTGCTCAAGTCGAACTCGTTGAACCTGAGGTCCAGGTACTTGAGCGCCGGAAGCGACAGGACCACCTTAGGAAAGCCGCCCACGAACCGGTTGTTGCTCAAGTCGAGCTCGTGCAGCAGCCTCAGCCTGCTGAAGGTGTCCGGCACGACCCCGCAGAACCGATTCGAGTTGAGGTGGAAGAGGGCGAGGTCCGTGAGGTTCCCGAGCTCGTTGGGCAGGTTCCCGGCGATGTCCAGGTGGTTCAGATCAATTGCCGCGCCCGACGCACGGGTCACCGACGCGTCCTTGCGTCGGACGACCGCGGGCGACCGACTGAACACCCGTCTGTGACGAGCAGGACGTCGCGTCCCGACCCCAGTTGCCGGGTGTAAATTCACCGACGGCGTCGGAGCAGAAAGACTCGCCCCGGTTTGCTGCTGCTGGTTTTCCAGTGGGGAGACAATCGTGGCTTGCCTGAGCCTTGGGTTTGGGAATGCGAGGTTGCCCGCGCCAGCATCTTGAGCGTTCGAGAGGAGGAAGAGGGAGGAGATGAGGATGAGGAGGGCGAAAGGGGGGGCTGCCATTGGAGAGAGCTCGGAGGTTGAAGATGATGAATTGGGTGAGGGTGAGTGGGGGGTGGGTCACATGGGAGGGAGATGGGGGATGTCTGCTGATGCTCGCGAATGGCAATATTATGATCGCGGCTTCCCTGTTGGTTTTATTATTATTAAGGGGAGCAGAGGGGCTTGTCTTTTCAAGGGCTTCGCTAGCTCTGTTTTAAATTTTTTTAGGGGTCTGGCTTTATTTATTATTGCTTACTTGTCTACGGTCGGTAGAAATTTGAACTTTTCTTGGGTTAATTTACGTATGTTATCCTTCTGCTCTTCGAATTTATTGTTAATTGCATTAAACACCTCAAAGTTTAGCTTTTTTAGGATTTTTATTATTGGGGCCGGATGGCTACAGAGGTGGTTGAAAGGAGTCACGAGCACGAAGCTGCTTGTTTTTATGAGATTGTTGCGAGGATAAATGAGTTAAGAGGAAAGTTTTACCGCTGAGAAGATGAAGTAAGCTTGGATTTTTAGTTTTCAAACATCGTTAAAGAAATGGATTGATTAAATATAAGGATAAGAAATGATTGTTTCCCTCTTAATGTATTCTTGAACTTTTAAGTGGATTATCAATTTATCGATTTTTTTTTGAACTGAATGCTACAATCAAATATTTAATAGATTAATAATGTAATCGTCTTTTTTTTTTATTTCTTCATGGATTCTTTTATCAATTTATCTCCCCAATCAAGAAAATATTTTTAGTTACTTTCTCCAAAAACGTTTTACCCTTTAATCATTCTTATGAATTAAAAAACCATTTTTTAGACATAAAAAAAAAGAATATAAGAAAAA
Source organism: Asparagus officinalis (assembly GCF_001876935.1). NCBI lineage: Eukaryota > Viridiplantae > Streptophyta > Magnoliopsida > Asparagales > Asparagaceae > Asparagus > Asparagus officinalis. The sequence continues at coordinate 20,573,709 of NC_033798.1, read as the reverse complement.
AAACACTAACTTATCACTAATCTAGTAAATATTTAATTGTAGGCTTATAAAATGATCATATTGGACAAATACACATAGTTTAAGAGGGAAAATAGACAAATTAATTCTTTAGGTACCGTTTGGCAAAGGGTTAAGTGAGGGGTTAAGGAGACTTAACACCTTCTTAACCTGTCAAACACAACAAATATATATAAGGGTTAAAATGAGTTAACCCTCCATAATTTGCCAAACATAAAAAATATAGAAGGGTTAAGTTAACCCCTCTAGAGGGGTTAAAATGAGTTAACCCCTCAAAATGGGGGGTTTACTAATACTCCTATTTAGATGGAATAAGAGTTAACCCTTCTAATTATAAAAAAAATAGTCAAAATCATTGTTATTCCCAAACACTGAAACTGATCATAAGGGCTAAATCAAAACTTATTTAACGGGTTAATAATTTAGTCCTTCGGATTATCAAATGGGCTAAGTACATTAATCATTCTCTTTAATCCCTTTTCATTAACCCTTTGACAAACGGGGCCTTAAGGAACACCCTGAGAGTTCACCAATACTTTACGGGAGAATTGTCCTAAAAATATTAGAGGGGTACAATTAGAACTCTAATATAAAATGTTAAATTGATGAAGAGGATTAAAATAGGGTAAAGCTGAAAATACCTATTATGTGAGGGGGTATATAGTAGAAAATCCTTTTTTAACTAGTGATAGCTGGCTGAAGCCAGTAATTAACTGGCTTGAGTCGGTGCTTGTGCTTGAGAGTTAAAAACCCTTTTTGGGATTTGGAAAAGACTTTGTGGTTGACGTAACATTAAATGAGCTAACGGCAACTTTCTATAATTTGGATTTGAATCCTCTCTACTATAAAAAAGTAGTGGAGAGATTACTGTTTTTAATCTTAATCGTTGATTATTTAGTAGGCGGTTATGATACAATCTAAATCTAACACTTACCATACCCCCATGTATTGCACTCATTCTTAATTTACACTAAAAGAAAAAATCACAACCATTAATTAGATAATCAATGGCAGTGATTATGTAGTGGTCCCTCCACTGTTTTTTTGTAGTGGAGAGGATCTGAATCCCTATAATTGGATTTGGATCCTCTCCACTATAAAAAAAAAGTAGTGGAGAGATCACTGCTTTTAATCTTAATCATTGATTATTTAGTAGGCGGTTATGATACAATCTAAATTTAACACTTACCATACCCCCGTGTATTGCACTCATTCCTAATTTACACTAAAAGAAAAAATCACAACCATTAATTAGATAATCAATGGCCGTGATTATGTAGTGGTCCCTCCACTGTTTTTTTGTAGTGGAGAGGATCCGAATCCCTATAATTTGCGCGAAAAAAGGAAAACTTTTAACTTGGGCCTAAACCCTTAAACAAATCAGTCATCTGTGGTTTGCTGCCCGTTTCCTTATGCTTTTCACATGCCACTCCCTCGTTTGATTGATGCTGTTGGAAAAGTGTTAATTCATGGGTTTTCTTGTTTTCTTTAAAAAAGGTGTACTAATCAAAGTAAAAATAAGATACACAATAGAAATAGGTACGCAATAAATAATTTTACTAAATAAGCTATCCAAAGAGAAAATAATGATGATGCACTGCGGAAGTGATAACCTTGAAATCCACTAAGGGTGTTCTCTGAATCCACAAAGAACGATCTTCGAATCCACGAAGAGCTTCGAATCCACAAAGAAATAGAATCCACAAAGAACGATCTTCGAATCCACGAAGAGCTTCGAATCCACAAAGAAATATTGAGGAAAAACGAAATTTTATTAATCAAAAGTTATGTCCACGAAGAGCTTCGAATCCACAAAGAAATATTGAGGAAAAACGAAATTTTATTAATCAAAAGTTATGACTCTAGGGTTTATAAGACTCTTCTTAAATAGAAAAAAAAAACAAGACTCCTACAATGACTCAAACTCTACCAAAAATAGTAAAATAATTCCTAAAATATTAAAACTCCTAAAAAGACTCTTTATTACTAGGAAAGTCTGCCGGTCAAATCTGAGATCAAATCGGATTTGTTTCCTAAACAAAACAGACTCTAACTCAAATTAAGCATCCTACATCAAATGATGAGTTCAATTGAGCTCGTCACATCGAATTAAATAGATATTACTTATTTATTTTCTAATAGTTCATTTTGCTAAAGAAATGGACAAATCATATCCAATATTCTCATATCTCATATATAACAATCAGTGCGCGGCCGTGTTACATATAAATCCCCACACAATAGTTTCAATTGTTTTGTGATCTTAGAAATAATCTCCACTTGTTTGCTATAGAAGGGTTATTTAGATATTAGACCCTCAAATTTTTGACATTACTCATTAGCCGCTCAAATACTAAGGGGTCTTACAAATTGGTTCCTGAGTAACCAAAATATGCTTCGGTTATATCTTCCCTCCAAAAGGTCCATCTTATTCAAAAAGAGAATCATTTGCACTTTAGTACGCTAACATTTACAATCTATCAACTTTAATACCTAAAAATTATTTTGACACTTTGATACCCTCAAAGTTTACACCTTTTTTCCTATTTGATATCTTTTTTTTTATTTACATTTTGATATGACAAAGTTTATAACATTTTAAATTTGATGCCCTAGACTTTTGTTTTTACCCTTTAATACTCTAATGTTTGGGCAACAAAGTTAAAAAATGTGCAAACATTGAGGTACCAAAGGTAGAAGGTATGGGAACATTGGAAATGAAAGTTAAAAGATGTGTAAACTTTGGGGATTAAAGTGTCGGAAAACACTGTTGGGGGTATGAAAGCTAAAAAAGATATGAACTTTTGGATATCAAATTGTCAAAAAAATAAAACTTATGTATATTAAAGTTGAAAAGATGTAAACTTTGGAGTGCCAAATCACAAATAACCCTTCAAACAATCACTAGCTAAAGGGCCAAATTACAAGACGCCTTAGGATTTTAGGGGCTGAGCAATTTCAATGATTTGAGGGGCTAATATGAAACTGATAAAGATTTGGGGGACAGATACTAAAATAACCAAAAAATAAATAAAGAAAAAGAAAAGAAAGCCCATACATTCCTCAATGTACACCGAGTGGCTGTGGTAAAAACATAGGGTAAGATTGCTGTGCACGAGTGCAAATTTAACAAGTGTAGGGCCTCCAAGTAAATAGAGCATCACTAGATATATTCAAAGTTTGTGTTGAAGAGGGCCTACTGTTAAAAAATTGCACGTAGTAAATAGAGTGCCCTTGCGTGCGAGTACACCACAATTATTCATCATCATATATCTACTACCTAACGGATCTCACTCACGCGATCAGACCAAGGTGATAATGGAGGAGAGTGGGGTTGGTGGACTGAAATGAAGTCTTGAATGTTGAAAGTCTTGGGGCCCAACTACGTGATCTGCACCTTACAACTTTGTGAGTGCTATTCATGTCTTTGCCGTCTTAATTTCTTTCCTTTATTTGAACTTTTCCAAATTATAACAATAATTCTCAAAAAGGAGGATTTTTTGAACATGACCATATTTAAAAAATATTATAAAATCAAAGTTTTTAAAATATTTAGCAAAACCGACATCTTTTTGACCACGCGATCTCAGCTGATCAAAAAGAGGTTGATTTTGCAAAACATTAACTTCAAAACACACATGACTAGTAGTCTCATGCAATTAGTGGTCGTTATATACAGTTAATCGGAAATAATAGTCTCTCTTACTTTGTGTTAAAATGGTTAAGGTTTAATTAACGAGAACTAATTACACGGGACTATTAGTCCAGTGTATGTTAAGATTGATATTTTGCAAAATAGATTTCTTTTTGGGCAGCCGCCCAAAAAGAGGCCGATCTTGCTAATTATTTTTATAAAAATATCTTTTCAAAAAATTCTCCTACTTAAAAGCTCATTCCACTACTAACCATAACTCAAAGTTTATGATGAGAATTAAGGATTTTATTTTCAGATTCAAATATGCCTCTGTGAGTTGAACAGTCTTTCCTATGGGCCGAAACTTAGACTAAAGCACTAGTATCCTTTTTTTCTAAATCCACCTCATAATCGTTGCCAGTGGAATTTGAACATTACTCTACCCATCTTAAATCTCTTGCCCTAAAATAAATCTCTGAAGTTATGAAAATGGTTGAGGGTTGTAATCTACTGCTATGGTTTATGAAAATACTTTTTTTGGGTGTTCTACCCCCATACAAGTCACCTTTTAGAAAAATTCAAATATATCCAAAATTATACACACAATTTCTGATAAATTACAACTTAATAAAGGACAAATTTGAAAAATGTCAAACAATAACCCTTTTCATAACTAACCCCGCTATTTCATAACTAACAAACCATTTGATACTTCATACACATCCTAACCCCGCTATTTCATAACTAACAAACCATTTGATACTTCATACACATCCTATTTTTGAAATAACATACACCTATATTATTCTGTGAAACTATTTTTAATACATGTATTATATTAATCATCGAGGTTTTAAATAAGGGAAAATTGCCTCTAACCCCCAATTTCATTACAAGTATTCCACCCCCTCCCAAGACTTTTTCAACGCTCCCAAAACCCCTAAAAGTAAACACATAATTCCCTGAGCCCCCAAAACACAAAACCCAAGAGCTTTAAATATGTGAAGACCATAATACGTTTTCTCTCTTTCTCTTTTTTTTATCTGTGATGATTTGAAAGGGTTTCCTCCATCTCTTTCCCCGATGGCGGTCGCCAACGATTCGAAGAAGACGATCGTCCTCCGGAGCTCCAACGACGAAAAGATTGGTGAGCGCCGGAGTCGCGATGGTGACGTGACCGCTGTTCCATGAGCAGTTCATCAATGCGGAGATGGTCGTGGAGGTGATGGGGATATGGGCGAGATGTAGGAGGAGTTCAGGAAGGGCGACGGCGGGAAGGGGACGGTGGTGGCGACGGTGGAGGAGATCGTCGGGGCTTTGAAGAGAGTGATGGGGGGTGGTGAGGATTACGAGGAAATGAGGATTACTTCCTTTAACTTATGTTTCTTTTTCATCTTCCTGTTGTTGATTGGGATCGATGAAATGAGTGGAGACGATTTGATTTTGGCTCTTGAACAAGCGACGGACGCCATCAACGAACACGCCTCGACCCCACATTTCACTGCAGAAATATCGCCGTCATTAATGGATGCTCGAGAGTTTCGCTCCGCGGTCGCCAGCAATGTGGAGGAAAAGGAGGGGTTATTGTGCCTTGTAGTAGCACAACGCGTTCGGGTTTTTTTAATGGAAATTATTTGCTTGTTTAGTTGGATTACTTGTCTGAGTTCTTTATGCCTCCATGTGCGTACTATTTTTTCTCATGACACGTAGTTACGGGTTGATTGTTAAGATTAGGAGTTGGTAGTGGAGGTTACGGGTTGATTGTGAAGGTTACGGGTTGATTGTGAATGTTACGCGTTAGTTGTTAAGGTTATGAGTTGCTTGTTAAGGTTACGCATTTGTTGTGAAGGTTACGGGTTGGTTGTTAACATTACGGGTTTGTTGTTTGTAGGGTCAAAAAATTAAAGTTTGATTGATTTCTTATTTTAAGAAGTGGGTTCAATCACTTAGTACGAATCCTTTACAACCACTCACTCTCTCGATTACAGAGGAAGAGAATGTTGATCCGACTTCTCTTTTGTTTAAAATGTTAGACCCTAGAGGGGGGTGATTAGGGTCTTATGATAATCTATTCAGATTTTATACCAATTAAAACTAATTAATAAATTATTCTTGCAAGAGAGATATACAATATGTTACAAGCAAGAATAAGCAATATGAACAAAGGTAAATATCCTAGCAATGAGATATACTAAGGGATATATGCAAGGATATATAATCACAAGGGTAAACAATCTAAACTAGATAGTGGGCAATATAATCAACAAGCAATATACAAAAGCGATATAAGATATGAACATAAAAGAATAAGAACGCCAATGCAATCACAAACAAAACGATATGATCACGGAGTTCGGTCTAACCACTTGACCTACGTCTCTGCTCCTCACCTCGAGGAGATCTCCACTATCATAATCGGATTTTCTACGATTACCCGAATAACGTTTACACCACACAATACGGTTTTCTAGTTTACCGAAAACTCTACAACTAACACACTCTTGTAATCCCACTCTACACCCTCTCAAGTGGTGAACTAGACGTGTCTCCCTCAAGTGCTCGGATACAACCTCTCCCTAGGTTCATCAACCGACGTCACTCCTCTTGGGACGATCCCCGACTCTCGCTACACACTTCTCTCGGTGTACAAGTGTATTACAAAGTGAATCTCACAATAAGCACAATACAAAGTGTTTGTTCTCTACAATGGATGAGAACGAATGAAAGCTCACACTCAATTATTATAACTCTCACCAACCCAAATATACTATGTATGAAAATACAATAAGCTCAAGTAGGTGTGTGTAAGCAATGAGTGAAATCAAATCAACTAAACTCAATTGTAAATACTAGCTTAATGAAAATGATAAACAACAAAGAATTAATACAAATCTAGTATAGAGTTTAGAAATTCTTCTTTGAAAAACAAGATGGAGAGATGGATTAAAATGAAGCTCAAGGAATGTAGATGATCTCCTCCACTTGTATAAAACTTCTTCTCAAACAAAACTCTTTTAAACAAACACTAAACAAACTTAAACCCTTGTTAAACTCTTGTTTAAAAACTTCTTAGATGATCTCTAGTAGTTGGGGTTTGAGGGGTTTATATAGAAAGAGAAACCAACAGCAAAACTCCCAACCAAATCTCCCCAAAACCCAGAAAAATATTTTTCAGATTCTGTACAAAAAGAGCCGTTGGGCATACGACGGTCGACCGTAAAATTCTCGCGGTCGATCGCGAGCCATGTTAGAGACTGAGAAAATTTCCAGAAACATCTGCGATCGACCGTGGGAATTTTCAGCTTGACGGTCGACCGTCATGGTCGACCGTGAAAGTCTCTGCTGGCTCCACAGGAAAAAACAAAGGCACGGTCGACCGTGGTGGTCGACCGCAAACAATATATGAAAATGACAGTTTTGTAAGTAGTTTTTCTGATTTAAAACTCTGTTTAAAAATATCAAATAAATTCAAAAAAATATAAAACTTTAGAAAATGATTGTAGACATGATAATACACATGCTACAAAAATTGGTTTTCAGAAAGGACCTCTCAAATGAAAAATATCATCATTTTACAAAATAGTCCAAAACATAAAAATGTGAACATATGAGTTTTGATATTTTAGCTTAACCATGTTTTGAAATAATACAAAATGATTTTATAGACTTGAAGAAAGATGTAAACTATTGTTATAAAATCTATAAAGAATGAAATCATATATATGCACTAAAACATGATTTCATTGAACTGAATAAAATTGATATTGATGAAATCATATATATGCATGTAAGTATGAAACAAAAATATGTTTTCTAATTATATTTAATTGTTTCATAGTAAAACTTGAACAAAAATATGTTTTCTAATTATATTTAATTGTTTCATAGTAAAACTTGAAAACTATCAAACCAAAACTTATGTGTATATATATAACTATATATATACATGGAAACCAATAAATGTGTGTATGTATATTATATTGAGCTCAAGGTACTAACACACATAATATAAACTCCTAAACTAAATTACCCAAGCTTGATCTTGATCTTCAATAGCTTGACTTGGTAATCTTACGGATGAAGCTTGAACTTGGATCTTCAACTTGAATTGTATGGCTTCACTCCACAATTCCGCCAACCTCCATTGGATATGATCGTGAATAATCGATTTCATCCATCCTCCAACTGGTTGTTTGCCTAGAATAAATACAAAAACACAAATACTAGATAAATAATATTAGAAGTAAATTGTTTGTTAAACATCATCAAAATAAGAAGGCTAACATAAAAGTGGGTTCTTGGTGGTGAAAGGATGCTTCTCTCGATGCTCAAGCCGAGATTGCTTCCCGTTGACGATCAGAGCAAGATCACAAAAGCTTTTGACGACGGCTTAGATCACGAGAATGCAGACACTGATCTCTCTTCACGCGATAGCCAATAATCTTCCCCCAAAGTCCTTTCTTCATAGCCGATCATGGCTATTTATAGAGTTTGTAGCACGTAACTGACGTGCTAGAATTGTGGGTAGAGGGCGTAACTGCCTCCTCTAATTCAGCCCATGTTGGTTAATGTGGCGTAACGTGCTCCTGAAGTTTAGCCCACGTGACTGACTAGGTCTTCGGAGCCGTTACAGTTGGATCTCCCGCGGATTTCTCACTGCATGACAAGGTTCGTCAGATCAGACGAGCCTCAATACGCAGCGAGGTTCATCTGTCAAGGCAGGCTTTGCAGTATAGCGAGCTTCTTCTGACGAACTTTGTCTTCACTGACTTTGTTTGACGAGCTTTGTCTTCACTAATGAGCTTCGTCTTCATTGACGCGCTTCAAATCATGTTTCTAACGACAAGCTCTGTTGTTTAAGACGAGGTCCATCATTATAATGACCCTCATCATGCTTGTTATGAGCTTTAATATTCCAAGGCCAAAGGATTAGCTGATGATCTATGAAGATCCATGAGAGTGGAGGAGAGATAGGCTTTTTGACTAGCCTCTCCATCTTGTCATCTTTTCATGTTGATCATGCCTATTTATAGGCTTAGGACCATTATGGAGTGAGTTAATGGGCTTTAACTCCCCTTATAATGAGGGAGTTAGTAGTCATTAATTCTCCTTAAATGGATGAGTTAGTGGTAATTATCTCTTTTTAAATGAGTGAGTTATTAGTCATTAACCCTCCTTAAATGTAGCTTCTGAAAATGGTGACAGATGAGGTTCGTCAATAACTGCAACGACGAACTTCATCTTCAATGATGACCTTTGTTTCTGGACGAACTTTACTTCGTTTCTAGGAGAACTTCGTCTTCAATGACGAACTTTGTTTTTGGGCCAACTTCATCTTCAATGACGAATTTTGTTTATGGGCAAACTTCGTCTTTAATGACAAACTTCGTTTCTGGACGAACTTCATCTTCAATGATGAACTTCGTTTCTCGACGAACTTCATCTTTAATGACGAACTTCGTTTCTGTGTGAACTTCGTCTTCAATGACGAACTTCATTTCTGGATGAACTTCGTCTTCAATGATGAACTCTATTTCTAGACGAACTTCGTTTCTGGGCGAACTTCGTCTTCAATGACGAACTTTATTTCTGGACGAACTTCGTCTCAAATGATGAAGTTCATCTTCTGAGGGGGTGAGGCGCTGCTTGACGAGGTTCGTCTGTGGATGAACTTCGCCTCCTGAAATGGCTTCATTTCCTAGAGGAGTTTTGTTCCCAGTGACGAGCTTCGAACTTCGTCTCCAATGACGAGCCTCGTCTTCAATGACGAGCTTCGTTTTCAATGGTGAGCTTGGATCAGGATGGATCATTTAGGCGAACGTTCAATGTTCCTTTGCAGGCGAACTTCAGCTTTTAGGCGAAGCTCAGCCTTCAGGCGAACTTAGGTCTTCTTTGCTAGGAATAAAGGCAATTTTTCTTGCCTACATTATTAAAGATAAGCATTGGTTGTGAAGGTTACGCAATGGTTGTGAAATTAACCTTGAAAACCAACCCGTAATTTTAGCAACCAACCCGTAACCTTAACAATCAACGCGTAACCTCCACAACCAATCTGTAACCTTCACAATGAATATTCTAAAAATATTTTTAGAATTCAAAGATCCCAAGAGGCCCAAGGCACAATCAAAGACCTTTAAATATATATTATGGATGTAGGGGTTTGAACTCCTAACCTCATGTCCAACCTCCCAAACTTTACCACTAGGCTAAGTGGCCCAAATTATTCATGTCACTCAAAATATATATACATATATATCTCAATGAATAAATAGGCAATCCTTTAGATAAAGAATATGAATGTGAATGTAATTCCAAATTAGTCAGTAATCTTTTACATTCACATTCATATTCACATTATTATACACTGTAATGGTTCATAATCGTCAACTGTAGCATGAGAGGAATTATGTTATATAAGTATAAATGGGTTATGTATTCAATTGAGTGCGGAAAACATTAACGTTTATCCTTAACAACCAACCTGTAACCTTAACAACCAACCCGTAACCTTAACAACCAATCTGCAACCTTCACAACTAACACGTAACCTTAACAAGCAACTCGTAACCTTCACAACCAACACGTAATCTTAACAACCAATCCATAACCTTCACAACCAACGCGTAACCTTAACAACCAATCCGTAACCTTAAATCTTAACAACCAATCCATAACCTTCACAACCAACGCGTAACCTTAACAACCAATCCGTAACCTTAACAATCGACCCGTAACATTCACAACCAACGCGTAACCTTAACAACCAACACATACCCTTCACAACCAACCCGTAACACCTTCACAACCAATAGTATCCTTCACAACCAATCCATTCCTCCAATATAAATAACCCCCTTTCCTCCCCAAAGCCAATCTTCACCCCCATCAATGGTCGTTGATCTGATAAACTTCTAAAAAATGGATGATCAGATCGCGATCAATGAAGCAGCCATCGCCAGCCTCCAAAGCATGGAAGCACTCATCCTCACCCTCAGCCATCAATCTTCGTCATCTTCTCCTTTGAATGCTCAGCCATCACCGACAACACCGTCTCTAAGTTCAAGATGTTCATCAACGCCCTCGATCGAAGAGCCACGCCCAGTTCAGGCGCGGCCCGGTCTAGCCTCCAACCGAATCCTCGTCTCCGCTGCGCTCTTCGATGACTGTAGCTCGGCCAGCTCCGATTCCTCCTCCAGCGGTGAGTTTCCCGCCTCGAGGGCTCACCATTGACTTCACCAACCCGAACCCACCACCCGCCGGTAAGATCACTGGGAAAGGATAGTTTATTAATGATTCTTTCAGCATCTCACCACCGATCTCCGGTAACTCCTCATTTTCTATCATTGATCACTGCGGATGGAAGTGTTTCCAATGGGAAAGGATCGTCTCTATTCCACCGATGAGGTATTTGCTACATTGTGTTGATGACGTACTCGAACGGGGGGTTCCTGAGGAAGGGGAGTTTGAGGAAGAGAAAGGGTATTATGGTCTTCACATATTTTAATCACTTGGGTTTTGTATTTTAGGGGCTCAAGGAATTATCACTTTACTTTTGGGGGTTTTGGGAGCGTTGAAAAAGTCTTGGGAGGGGGTGGAACACTTGTAATGAAATTGGGGGCTAGAAGAAATTTCCCCTTTAAATAATCTATAATTATGCACATGAGTATATCATATCATGCACACATCGTGTGTAGCATAGTCCAACTGTTAGGACCATGTATGTACAATTGCCTCCGTTTGATCATAACAAACATTCATATGGTTCTAATATGTGTTTGAAATATTTTGTGTAGGTTACAACAAATTAAAATTTGGGTTTGGAGCCGATTGGAGATAGGATTAGCTCATATGCATAATTCTTGCATATACTCATCGATGAGGCAACATGCTTATCGATGAGTATGCTTCCATACCCATCGATTAAAAATAGCCATCAATGAGGAAAATGTCTAGAGAATTTTTCAAAATCATAATCAACATTGGGCACCCCTGCTCATCAATGAGGCTAGTGCAGGTTTGAGTTTTGAAGATCTATTTTGAGATTAAATTAGAGTCATTCGTTGCAGCTGGTATATAGGCTCTTTCCTCTCATTTTTCATAAGAGAATTATTGACCTACATAAAAGAAAAAGGAGGAGGTGGGGTGGGTGGCGTTATCTTTGGTGAAGGAATCTTGCTCAGACTTCTTAGATTACGTCCTACTTGAAATCTTCAATAATTGATCATCAATCTACGATGAGTACTGCCATTGGATGTAAATATCAACAGCGTTCTTCTAGAGCTTCACTTAGATCATTAGAGAACAATTTGGTTAATCGAAAGGGTTGTAAGATGATTCTTATTTGTGCTTAATGATATTGGTATTCTATACAGCTCACTTTTTTACGATTGATCGAGTGTATGATTGTGATAGTGTACTCAAGCCGAGGTTTGATTTTAGGTATCTTTATCACCAGGTAGAGTTAGGATTACTCATAGGTAATAGGTTATGTTAGACGATTAGTTTGGGAGAAACTAAGATTTTGATCTTGTAAGCTTACCGGATCATATTTATGATTCAAAGTGAACTTTTCATCATAGTGAGGAAGCGCCTTTGATAAAAGGAAGAGTGGATGGAGGATTGTTTATCCGGACCACTATAAAAATCTTGTATGTTCTGGCTGCTACTGTTCTGAGCTATTGGGCTACTTTCTGTTTTGCATACATTTGTTTAACCTCCGCCACAATATTGTCTAAAGTCAAAAAATAGAAAACAATCATATTCACCCCCCTCTAGACTTACGTCTTAGACTCCTTCACTAGTTTTATATTGCTTTATATTATAATAATACTTGATATATATTCTAAAACTTAAGTGGACGTCCATTAAGTTGGACGTCCACTTAAGTGGACGTCCACTAAGTTTTTTAGTCATTGATGATCACTTGATTGAGCTACATTGTGGATGATCCGTTCCGTTGAACTTAATCTACATATTCTAAAAACCTAACACATCAAATTTAGGGTGAACCCGTCATGGTTTGACCCTTCATCTACTCGTATCAATTTTAACGATTTCGAATGAATAGAACTTTTTACATGGCTCGACGGAGGGTCAAACCATGATGGGTTCACCCTAAATTTGATGTGTTAGGATTTTAGAATATGTAGATCAAGTTCAACAGAGCGGATCATACACAATGTAGCTCAATCAAGTGATCATCAATCACTAAGAAACTTAGTGGACGTCCACTTAAGTTGACATAAGTTTTTCTCAAAAAAACCCTAGGCCTGCACTTAAGATCCCAACACTTAGTTGGAAACAATTAAGAAGAATTTAATAATAGTTAACTTGACAGAGGAGATGATACAAAATAAAGCTGATGACCCCAAGAATTGGGGATGCAGACTTCGTTGTTGCTATTGTTGTTGCTAATTGTTATTTATCTTATCAGATTTGAAACCGTGTTCTTTTGGTTCCATCATAAAATCCCTATCATCATATAAAACTATGAATTTGCGGTAGAGATCGTTGGGGAGCTTTGCTACAGTGACCCAAAATATGAGACCAATAGAGGGGACAAGTGAGGTGTCTCCCTCCTATTTGATAATGAGTTGGCCATCATTAATGATGATCAACTCATTATCCAATAGGAGGGAGACACCTCACTTGTCCCCTCTATTGGTCCCATATTTTGGGTGCTTGAGGAATTTTTCTTTTTATAAACTCGTTTAAGTTGAGCAATTTAAAATTGTGGTTACCATTAAGAACCGTAAATCTATAAAGTAATAAAGGTGAAACGCGTATTGATTTGGCTTTTAAATCTCAAAAAGAAAAAGAGAGAAAATGAAGAATTATGGGTAGCTCGATGTCTGTAAAGAGAGGAAAATTAGATGAGTTGCCCCCACGTCTGAAAGGGGGGTGCATTACTTCCTCCAACCTCCTCAAAGCGAGTATTGGCTGACTTGTTATGTGCGGAGACCAACGTGCAGTCCGCGGGTAAAGAAACCAAGGCAGCAACGAGAGAGAATATTGATCTCCTTCACATGGGTGTTGGGTTTGCAAGGATTGGCTGGGTGTGGGCTGGCACCCAAGCTCACGTGTTCTTCCTCCTCTTTGGCGGACGAGCAGTGTGACTGTGCTGCAGTATATATTTGCATATATATGGACATTTCACAATTCACGTATCCAGTATTAATTAGTTAACGAGTTGAGTAATAAATAACCAGTTATTAAGTTAACGAGTTGTTAGTGAATGTGTAGATTGCCTGCAATTTAGCCCTTCCACTGTTGTTGGTCTGACGTGCACATGCAATTCTAAATCTAACTTTAAACAGGCGTCACTATTATTGTCGTTTCCTCTACGTTGGTGGCTACTTCTGAGAGCACGTACGATTTGATGAAATTATTTATCACTCCCTGGCAGGTTTTTCACCAAACCGAGATTCCTCATAGAAAAAGGAGGAAAAAGGGATTAAAAAAAAAGGACAGAAACTTTGTCTAAAAAGTTTCGTTGAATACGCGTACTGATTATTATTGTTGTTGTTATTATTATTATAATAAAAGGCTAATATGAGACAGCACAGCGGGGAACCTGTACTCCAAAGGCTGGAATCCTTGTGGAAAGGGCGCTGCTATTGTGCTACAGGGATCCCAAATAGGGGACCCAATGAGGGACAAGTGAGGTGTCCCCTCTAATTGCGTGATGCACTGTTCAATCGGCGGGGGGCGGGGGGACACCTCATCTGTCCCACCATTGGGTCCCCTATTTAAGGTCCCTTAGGCATTAATCTTATGGAAATACAAAAACAATTTGGCCACCAAAGTATTGATGAACTGCAAGTAACTAATGAGAATATTAGAAGCGGTGAATCTATCTATTAATAGACTTTGATTAACGCATGGATGCGAATACCTCTTAATTCAAATAGTATCTACTCAAGTGCTTTAAAAATAAAAATGCATATTTTGGGTATATTTGGTAAATGATCGAAGACGCTTGTAAGTCACTTTAAGATGTTGGCAAGTGACTTAATTGGTTTATAACCCGCTAAAAAATAAGCTACGTTTTCTCAGCTTCAATTTTTTAAATTGTATGCGTTTGACCAAGTAAATACTTATAATTTCATAAATTTAAAGCCTCATTAACTCACCATCAATTCCATATTCTTTTGTCATTTTGACAACAACAATAGATTGTAATCCATCCATTTGTTAAACACTCTACAACTTAAAATGTGTTGTGATCCTCTAAATTTACTAAATGCTCTATATTACAATCTTCTATACTACAATCTAAGTTAGACTATAATCCGAAGTTACTAAACATGCTCTTTCTAAGGAAAGAGAGTTTTTACAGCCAAACAGAAGACGCATCTAGCAATTAGAAGCGGTGACCTTTCATCTTTGGATTGGGATCCTCTACTAATGAGGACCCTTCCTAAGATCTCCTCATGAGATTTTTCCCTTTGATTTATCAATCAAAGAAAAGTAGGGAGGAGGAAGAGAATGAGATCTTGACCTTTGATTGATAAATCAAAGGCCAAGATCTCCTCATTAGGAGATCTGAGGAGAATCCTCATTAGTAGAGGATCTCAATCCTTTATCTTTTAGGGACCTATTTTGATTATATTAAATTACCTTAGATGATCCACTATAGAGACAATTAAGTAGTCTCAATCCACTGGCAGATAAATGGAATAAGATAATTGACCACTGCAGATCCTGCCAGTACATGAGGCGTATAAAAGCGAGTTCCCAACATAACAAACATAGCCAACAAATTAAAACACACACAGGCATTCAGTGAGACACCCAAAATAACCGTGGCTAGTGATCATTACATTTTCTATATAAGAAGAAACATATTTTCCCCAGGAAAATATCTGAACTAGATTGAATGGGTATAAGATCACCATAGGTACAAGCCGTGAATAGAGGGCAAGAAAGTCTTCACATCCTTAGCTACAGCAAACCACAAGCCACTTCAGAGAAAATGTGATTCACCCACCAAATCTCACCAGGTCAGCTAAAAATCTTCTGATATAGGCTAAGTAACTTCAAGGTGAGAGAAGTGATCCTTACAGGTCTGCAGAACCCGGCCACGAATGAACCTCAATGAGCAAAAGCCAACGAAAGCTAACTTTCGAACTCCATTGCTGCGATGCATTAAGTATACAAAATTGACTGTCCACAGTTGTTTACCTGAGAATCTGATACTTCATTCGAAGATCCTTCCTTGATGCAAGTAATAGAACTACCTCAATTGAACAAAAGAGAGAACAGATTTGTATATCCTCTATGCTCTATAACATAAGACAAAGCCTAAATGTGTTCCAATTTTGATTCCACAGAAAAACCTGCAAAATATAAAAATAATGTCCGTAAGCTTGTGAGTAACATTATAGTAGTTATTTCAGGGTAATAGCTCCTGGTTTCCTATTTACTGTTCCCATTATTTCCAAGGAGAAAGAACAAAAAAGACACTGTTTATTTCGAAGCATGTCGTATGGAAATGAGAAATGTGAACTAACTCGAGGAACCAGGAACAATCATTGTGTTTGCACTTACCACGAAGAATAACACAGAATTGTTGGAGGAAAACTCATGTACAGAATCTCGCTGGAGGTGCTACCATGGGAATCTGAAAAGCAAAAACAACCAATGGCAATAATCATTATACATGATGCTTCAAATACTAAAAAAATAAACATTTTTTCCTCCTGAACAACAATCTGGAAGGCAACAAAATGACAAAGGCTGCAATTTGACAATCAAGAACTTACCATCAATTTTCACAAAGAATTAAAAGTTTTGGACAGTTGCAACAACTTTGTAAATAGGGTGAAATTTGTATATAACTGACTACTAAAGGTTTGAACACCTCGGGGTGTTTGCACAAAGAATGCGTCGATACTCAGAAGAGTAAAATAGGTAAAGAGACGTGGGCCTTTTAGCTCTTGAGAGTATTCAATCAGGCCCAGATTGTAAAGTTAGGGGTCAGAGGCAATTGTATTATGCTTTCTCAGGAAAGAGTTCCTAGTCTACAATATATACCATCCAAGTACGTGCAAGATTCCTTCTTCAACCATATTAGGTGGTAAATGAAAGGAGAAATTGACCTATGTTTATTGACGTTTTTCCAATTTGTCTTCGTACAGGCAACCAAGGACGGATGTCAATTGGATAATAGGGAGATTTGGGTGATTGGAATTTTCATCAAAGAAACTTTTTAAGCCAAGAGCTATATAGCACACACGCTTCTATTTTTGAGCAATATCATGTTATCGACATGTTAGTCAGGGTGTAGTTGATGTGGTAATTCTAGTTGCACCATTACTATTCGGTATGTATTTTAGTTACATGTTTTATTGTGTTGATATATGTGCTTCTTAACAGAATCTAAATTAGAAAAATAGTAGAACCATAGCAGCACATAAGATGCAAATTCCTAAAGGTCACAGAAGTAGGTGCATCCACAGTCCTTTCTAAGCTTTTGAACATAATGATGATATAGAATTTGGAGTGAATCAAAGAAACTTTTTAAGCAAAGAGAAGCCATAACCCCTCTTTTAGATCCTGATTTTACTCTCTGCAACCACTGTTTCAAAGAGCTTAGTGAATAGTAAGAAAGAAAAAAGAAATAGGAGAAGGTGAAAATAGAGAAAGGAAGGCAGAGAAGACAATGGGAAAAAGTAAAGAAAAAAAATTAAGGAAAATAAAACTGTAGTACACATAAGAGGAAGAAAGGAAAAGGCCAGTAGAGGAAAACAAGACAAAGATAGAGAAGAAAAATGTATAATAGGTATGTGAAAAATTAAAAGAATGAAGAGGACAAGTAGAAAAACCAAAGAAAAAATAATTTGAAACAATATATAGTGAATTCTACACTATTAATAATTGTCATATTCACAAGACAGACATGAATTATTTGCCTCCCAACAAGGCACATCCTTGCTTATAGGATGTGCCACCCAGCCCTCATACAGGATGCTAAGATTCTGTTCCAAAGTGTATGGCGCCTGAGGCGATCACCTCCCCCATACTCAGGTAGAAAAGTATGAGAAATTAATGGCAGGAGCTCCAAAATAAAAATTGGGCAAGCTACCATGTGATTTATGCATATAATATACTTATTTTAAAGTCAGGAATTTCATATAACTTCCAAATGGCACCCTGATTCATCATTTGTCCAAGAATAAAGCTCAATTTCTAAAAAAAAAAAACCAAGAAGCCTTCTAGGCAGGAAGAAAGTTTGATCTTCCCTTAGGTGAGCTACTAAAGTAAACTGACATGATTCAACAAAAGATGTAGTTCATTTCAAGTTATGAGTTTCATACCTCCCCTACAGCCCATTCATTCTTCAACCAAATACTATCGTCAGCACCATCTTCTTGCTTGTCCCTGCAACACAAAATGCCAGTCAACAGAAGATACACTTCAGCATTTGCAAGGCTATTAAGCTAGAGCTTTTTAAAACCAATATCTAAGACTGATGTGGTATCCTAGGATAAGATCATGAGATGATAGTGCATAGAGGCATTTTACATTTTCTAGATAACAATATTCATCATCAGATCCATATTTACTTACATGCAGGTTAAAGTGAAAAAAAAATCTAGATTTTCCCCTCCACTTCACCACATTTCGCTTTTTCAGCCTCTAGCTTGGTAATTTATCTGTTAATCTCATTCTTCTCAAGCCATCATGATTGTCATCACACTGGAATATCTATTTTGAGTCACAGGTTCATTGTTATAAATAGCGGTAAATAGCCCCGCAATAGCGGCGCTAATAGCGTTAGCAGTACCTTCCCGCGACGCTGTCGCCCGCTACGCTATCGCGCAATAGCGGTGACATATTGCGGAATATGTCTGTTCGCAAAAGCGGCCAATAGTGTGTCATAATGGTAAATAGTGAGCAATTGCATTCGAAATTTGCTTTTTGACTGCTATTTAAAAGCGGTTTGAGACTTATTTTTTTAAAAATTAAACTCAACCATTGACCATTACATTCCACCGTCACCTGTGATTTTTAGCATACTCCCGCCATCTCTCATAGTCTCTGGCACCTACCTTGATACTTCCTCTCACCTCCTTCATCGTGAGCTCCTCTTAGGGCAGTCCTGTCACCGCTAAGCTCTTCTTCTCGAAGAAGACGACTTTTTGACTCCTCCAGTCATCTTCGGTATTACGTTGTCACCGCTAAGCTCTTCTTCTCGAAGAAGACGACTTTTTGACTCCTCCAGTCATCTTCGGTATTACGTGATGGTTACATGTCTATTTCATGTTTATCCTCCAGTCATCTTCGGTATTACGTGATGGTTACATGTCTATTTCATGTTTAGGATCTCTTTAAATCACCCAATATGTACTTTTAGATTTTTTAGATTTTTCTTTAATTTTTCTTTTTTAGTATTTATACATATCTAAATTAGACCGCTATTTGATTTTACGTTTTTTACCGCTATTTTGCCGCAATAGTCAGAAATAGCCTTAGCGATACCTCACCGCTACGCGACGCTATCCGCTATCGATAACCTTGCACAGGTTTGATTAAACCCAAGTTATGAATATAATCAAACATCTTGCAGATAAAATTACAAATGAATATCCAAAGATCTCTCATTACATAACCTTAAGCATAATACAAATTTAGTTCTATATGCTCTGTTTATTTCTTCAGTACATTGTTATTCCTCAATCAAAATATTCTTTCAAAAGTTCTTAAAGCCTTTCAAAGTGGTCATTGTCATATGCAACTTTTTCTCAGCCAGATGAACTTCTTTTTATAAAGATGCATCATCTGATAAAAATCTCAACATGCTACCTCCCTCGTTTATGATAGATTATAAGTTGAACAAGTCTACCGTTATGGTGAAAAATAGTCCTAGTTTCACCTTACTTTCATCCATTACGCGCTATCAACTATCGATGGCTAATTTGTTAATTGAAAGCAAGGGATATACGGTGTAAGCTGTCTGAGCACCGAACAACATTAATTAATGTTTCTCATTAATTTCATCTCCTGTGTAACGTGTGGATGTAATCCAGTAGTGTTTCTGACTTACAATGCAGATTCCTGGTGAACAGTACCAGTAGTAACTCTAGGTGCATCTGGAGAACTTGACCATTGTGTACTATTAGCAAATGGTGTTTGAACCAAAGCGGAGGAGATCGGGTTGCTTCCTGGCGCCATAAAACCATTTTGGAAGTTTGTAGAGTTCGGAAATGGTGAAGTTCCAGATGGCAATGTTGACGGTTGGTTAGTGAATGATCCTGCAACCACACACAGAAGGAAAGCAATTCATTTGCACAGTACAAACTTCCAACAAAACACATTGGTATATAGAGTAACAAATTTATTACAATAGCTCACATTTAAGTCGATTACGGTTCAGCCTTTTAATAGCTAGACCAATTTGAGCATTTGGTTCTAGGCTTACATTATGCCTAATAAGAGGATGCAAATTTTTACCCGCCATTCTGGCAAGGCCCTAACTTGTGCATAGTTGATCTGGCAGAAGTTTGGGCCCAGCTCATAGAGGACAAATATCAAGCTCAAGATTTATTACTATGCATTAAAAACTCAGCAGTCTTCTAGGGGAGTTTGTTCATACTCAATAATTTCACCCCATTTTGACAAGGACAAGGACTCAACACTGATGATAAGAACCTAAAAGATTGTTTCACCTGTGATATTTAAAAACTAGTTAAAGTTTGCAAGATGGTGTTTGGCAGTAACCTATGTCCATGCAAAGACTTTATGTGAGAGTGGAGAATATTTCTTCAGTTATATCATGGCATTAATATAATGCAGTAACACTCAGCTCACAAACATTTTCTATAGATTGCAGCACGCTGTTAAAAACAATCAGGTGAAGATGATCTGTATGTCGGATCATTTCATTAACACAGGGTACAGATAAATGAAGCTTCTTAGATGTTCCAGTCTTTATTCGTCAAATTAAAAAGGACTAAAAAATGAATCTGATTCTAAGGTTCTCCAGTTTCTCATGGACAAATGAACATCCGCAACAATGAGGCCAGGAGTGTTCCAAAGAATAATTAGTTAGGGTAAAATATCTGCAGTGTTAAGACGAATAAACTTGATCTACTGTGTGATACACAAAGAAACGACTATAAAAGTAGGGGATTAGAAATGTCTGGATTAGTGCAACATTGAATCTGTTCTGCAATGTGGAAAAGAAACCCTAAGGGAAATTACACATGTTTCGACTAGTTTAACATTGTGCCGGATAATTTTTAAGAAATACAAGCCCTGAAGTGAAATTTCTTATGCCTGGGCTTCTGACGGTAAGGTGCCAAACAAACCCAGATCTTCGGTGCCAAACAAACCCAGATCTTCGCAAAAATTAAAGATCTCTACTAGCCAAAAGCTAAAGAAGAAAAATACAACATATGAAGGGTGATTTCCATGATAACATTTTTTTAGTTTTTCCTGTTCCCCTATACAAATCAGAAATGATTGGTTTATGAGTAATGAATATTGCAAGTGGACAAAATAGCAGGTTTCTATTTTTTAATGTGAGAGTTTATATATTTCTTGTTTTGAGATTCTGCCTAAGAATTCCTTCACTTTCTCAAATACATTTGCTGAAAAAACTGCAGAGAAAAATTAGTAGTTGACTTAAATAAATCATTAATAAATTATTTAAACCATCAACTTTAATGGAATGACTAACATACAGACGTCACTAACTATATTATTTTGTTTGTGAAAATAAAATAGTTGAGA
>NC_033798.1:20531227-20552311 GCF_001876935.1 Asparagus officinalis | reverse complement strand
GAAGAGGAAGGGAGAGTCAATATGTTAAAAAAAACATTCTTTATAAAATATTTGAAAATTAAGTGCAATCATTTCCATCTGACCTGAATTACCAAACTTCATCCTGTTTCCACCAGCATTTTGGTTGTTATACTGGGGCACATTTGGCTGACCAAAAATGGAATTGGGTGGAGTTGCTGAGGTGGTAGGCCTGGAAAACGAAAAACATTTTTTGAAGGAACAAATTAATAATCGACTCAAAATAGAATAATCCAAACCATACGGAACTAATAATAACTAGTTTGCGTAAGTTTTAACACCCACAGGAGCTGAAAATATTCTTGCCTGAGATTGGGCCCAACAGTACTTGATGCCCCCATTTGACTGAAGCTGGAAAACAACGGCGGTGCATTACTTTGAGCAGGTGCATTATTTTGAACACACATTGACGGCATGGTGTTGTTAGCTCCAGCGAAATTTTTGGTTTCAGCGTAATTAGAACTTATTACATAGGGATTCCGGAGTAAATTGTCAAATTCAGCACACTTTGAATTATACAAATTTCTCTCTCTATCAATCTGTGCACAACAAATGGCAATATAGTCAAAAACATACTTTATAGCAAGTTCCTCTACCAATAGTTGATTAAGAACTTTGAAGTTTTCAGTCGTTGAACCACGTTCAGCTACATTATGAACGTGAATAATTTATTTTCTTAAAATGTACATTTTCCTATCTTGCACTATGAAAAAATACAAGAAAGAAAATACTACCAGCACATACTTTATAGCTTAACAGAAAACATAGAAAGGATATACACTATAAATCAGATAAGAACTAAGCGCAGTTGTGGGAGATTATGGTTGCTCCTATCGACGATAAACAAGAGAGAATTTATTGAGATTGTCGTTCATGTGCAACAGAGGCCAGTAAGATTATGGTTAATGAGGCAAATTATACTAGAGGTAGATCTAAAGAGCTTGGTTTGGAAAAATTAAGATGGACATGGTAATAGTTAGCTTAACATAGGGATCATCCACAATAGAAATGAATGGAAGAATAGGCTTCATGTGGCTGACCCAAAAATTACAAAAGGCTTCGTTGTTGATGATGATGTAAACATAGAAAGTATAAGGAAATATGTATAAACAAGAAACCAGTACCATAAAAAGCTGATAGGGGCTGACAATATCCCCTTTAGTAATTAAATACACCATCAGATAACGCATTGCACATGTGTGCACTATGAAGAAACTCCAGATGAGCATATTCAATGTCCATGGCATCAACATGGACCTTTTTTTTCCAAGGTGGGTTGGATAAATTTGTTCAACTTACAATTGCTTGCAAAGGCAACCCTTTCTTAGCATCTTCATATGCCGCTGCTCGCAACTCTTCATAACTGACATCGCCAACAATGTCACAAGCCCGACTGAAAATTGAGATGCATGCATTCATCAGATAAAGATTGTTTATCACTGTTAGCATGTGCATAAGAGGAAAACAAAAGAAAAGGAGGGATTGGACAAGAAGGCATCTAATTATTTCTTTCGAATTAAAAGTGAAAGTCGATCAACAAATTATATGAGACAAAGAGCTTCTGACTTATCCAGCACAAATTGATCACCATTAAGGCATTAACTAGTAAGTAAAATCTTTTCACTTACTTCTTCCAGTGACCATAACAAGTAAGCCTCCAAAGTGGTAGTTCATTCTTGAAATCTTCAGCTATTTGATGTTTACACGACTCAGGATCTGAACATCTAAGCACCAACAACAGAAATTCAATTAAGAACCCTGTGACCTTCTCATAACCATGAAAGATGTAACAGCAGAAAATAATAATTGCTGCCATTGAAACTTACTGATGATTAGGTGCTTGCGGTTGTGTAGAAGCCTGCTGACTGTAGTTTGGTGCACTAGTAGATGAGGGGCGGATCCACTTGTTTTCAAATGGCTACTTCATTAGAATGCATGATAGTATCCAAGATATTCTTTTAGTTAGTTAAGAGAAGACAAATTTTGACAGCTACAATAAAATGCATTATTATACTTTTAAAGTGCCCTTAAAACCACGAAGAGAGTGTTGAAAGAAAATATTTTTGCTGAAAACAAATACTAGATTTCTCAAGTAGCTTTATCATAAACATACCTTGGCCGGACTATCATTTCGTACACCAAAGCTTGGTGTGCCTTTTGGGCCTGAACCATTCTGGACACCAAATCCAAAAGGATTAGGCTTTTGCTGCTGATTCGCATTAAAAAACTGTGAACTATTATTCTGCGAACCAAATCCAAAAGAATTTGGTCTTGACTGTTGCTGAGACACATGTAGAAACCTGCAGCGATCACCGTAGTCGCAGCTGGAAATAAAGAGAAGCGTTACTCACCAATTGTTTGAAGAAAGTAGAATTAATCACGAATACATGTGGTCAACAGCTGAATCAATAACAACATAAATATTACATGTTCGCCACCTAAATGCGATCAGTATACAATGCAAACATGCGTACATGAGATGAGATGCATGCAAATAAGAATGATATCTGGCAACAAACAATTCCTGCCTTAGGGAATCAGCCTTATGAATTCTTCTTAGTGATGTATATGATTAAGCTTCAAGTTGAAACTGCTAGTTTGGCTATACAGCTTAGTGTGCCTTGAGAAATTAAGACAAGTTTAAATTGGAAATATTGAATATCTTTCCCTTTTTCTACACTTTGTACTAGCTCGAAAAGAACTTAGAGGATGCTCTTTGGTAGAATGAACTTAAACTATAGGTTTTTGGTTGTTTTGTTGGCTACAAATATTAGAAACACAAGCTTCAACTGGTAAGTACTGTTGGCACCATGTGAACATGTCAGACTGACTCACTCCTCCATTTCATTTGCTTTGATATCAAAGATTCCAATGTCCCAAGGAAAGAAATTTGTTATTAGATTTTTTCAGGGAGAAAAGAGACTGATTTTGAGTATTTCATTTCACTCCTGATGCTGCCTGTTCCTTCTCCACACCGAACTTAGTCAATGCATCCACACCATCTCCTGTTTTACATCTGCTCAAACAGCCAACATCCACTACCAACTTTTCACAATAAATGTTTAACTTCTCCTTGACAGGTGCATCCCTCCGCAAAAGAGAGATTACTGCTCAAATTTTTTTTAGATTTATCTTCTTTTCTTCCTCACAACTTATTAGATATATAGCAGACAATGTTACATTAAACGCTGGGCGCTTCTAGGCGTCGAACTTGGCGCCCAGCGCTTAGTCGCCTAGGCGGGCGCTTAAGCGGTTTCTGGGCGTTTTTGTTTCTTTCTTCATTTAAGTGGTGGTCGATGAGGTTTTGCTGAAGGTCGGAGGAGGTAATGGAGGTGTTCATATTTGGAGATTAATGGAGTTTGGAGGACGTGTAGTCTACGACACATAAAATCACAATCAAGGCCTACAGGGTGCAATCCACGTAAGCAGACAATGCTCCCCTAAACGCTCGTAAAACCTAGGTGGGCATCCTAAATACCGCCTAGGCGCTAGGCGCTAGTTAGGCGGCCTAGGTACCGTCTAGGCCTAGGCATACGCCTAAGCGGACTAGGGGGAGGTTTTTTAAAACAGTAAGCATATACCATGTTGGGACTTGTGACATTGACATCTTGTGGTTTTACATTATTTGATTGAGGAATTTGGGACATAGGATGCTGAGATTGTGAGATTTTCAAAGGACAAATCAATCATATTTTGTTTGGAGAGGAAAATCCACCTTATTCTTGGTTTAAATTTTGCTTGCATCGTTAACTTCTTGATATTTTATTTATTTTGAAGTCCTCCTCATAACGATGATAATGACAACAACAACAACCAATGACAACAAACCTCATCCAAAATCTCTGGGCTGGCTACATGTATCATTTTCTCTACCTAACTGTTACAAGGGCCATCTTCTCAGTTAAAGTAAGAGGCTTGTATCCTTATAAACTTTTCGAATCCATGTTCACTTAAAATTTAGATCTCCTCCTAGCCCTCGTCTCATCAACTATAGTTCCTCCTAACTGTGGCACTTACTATGTCAATTGACATGTTGAGACCATATCAAGTGATTCTCTCGTGATTTATCATCAACTAATCGACCAATATTATTGTTGAAGCCATACTCATTCTTTGACATGAACTACATGATACTTCTTCCTCGCCCAACAGTCGGGCGCATAGGAATCATGCATATGTTTAGAAACAGTCCTTCTCTTTGTTGCATCAACGGATATAATACGATCAACAAATAAAATGTATCATGGATATGTTCAGCGAGTCCATCTATAAAAAAGTTGTCTGCCTAGCACTAATATGCCATCAGCCAACGTAATACAACCCTGAAGAATCTAACGCAAGTCTTCAACCAAGTACCATCACAACGACAGTGTTACTGGCATGACAAATAGTTTGTACCCCCAAAATATGGCTTAAATTTGCACCGGAAAATGTGGGTTGCAGCGGGAATCAATAGACGGAATCAGAAATTAACCACGCAACACAAAATCCGGTTAAAAAGTATCCAAAAATATTAAGAGAAAAGATCATAAAAAACCCAGAAATAGAAACACTTCAATTCTATTTGATGTGAGCATGATTTCAAGCAAACGCAAAAACCTGCAATTATTCCATATTCCATCAACAAATTGAAAGGGAAAAAAGATAAAATTTTGAACTAAATTTATTGAATAAACTATAGCTCAGATGATTTTTTTTAAAAAAAAGAAAATTTAAAAAGGAAAAAGAAAGAAGAAAAATACCTGCCGCGCTGAAAATTTCTGCAGGCTTCTCTCCTTCGGCTCATGTGTATCCGCTTAAAGGAATAAAAATCCCGATTCGTAAAGGGTTTGAGCTTTTGTAGGGTTTTGAAGATCGAGAAACCCTAAATTAGGGCGTATCTCTCAGAAATAGTGAGAGAAGAAAATGAACTAGTTTGGGTTTGGGGTGAGTTTGGATACGAGGTTTTTGGTTGTTTTGTTGGCTACAAATATTAGAAACACAAGCTTCAACTGGTAAGTACTGTTGGCACCATGTGAACATGTCAGACTGACTCACTCCTCCATTTCATTTGCTTTGATATCAAAGATTCCAATGTCCCAAGGAAAGAAATTTGTTATTAGATTTTTTCAGGGAGAAAAGAGACTGATTTTGAGTATTTCATTTCACTCCTGATGCTGCCTGTTCCTTCTCCACACCGAACTTAGTCAATGCATCCACACCATCTCCTGTTTTACATCTGCTCAAACAGCCAACATCCACTACCAACTTTTCACAATAAATGTTTAACTTCTCCTTGACAGGTGCATCCCTCCGCAAAAGAGAGATTACTGCTCAAATTTTTTTTAGATTTATCTTCTTTTCTTCCTCACAACTTATTAGATATATAGCAGACAATGTTACATTAAACGCTGGGCGCTTCTAGGCGTCGAACTTGGCGCCCAGCGCTTAGTCGCCTAGGCGGGCGCTTAAGCGGTTTCTGGGCGTTTTTGTTTCTTTCTTCATTTAAGTGGTGGTCGATGAGGTTTTGCTGAAGGTCGGAGGAGGTAATGGAGGTGTTCATATTTGGAGATTAATGGAGTTTGGAGGACGTGTAGTCTACGACACATAAAATCACAATCAAGGCCTACAGGGTGCAATCCACGTAAGCAGACAATGCTCCCCTAAACGCTCGTAAAACCTAGGTGGGCATCCTAAATACCGCCTAGGCGCTAGGCGCTAGTTAGGCGGCCTAGGTACCGTCTAGGCCTAGGCATACGCCTAAGCGGACTAGGGGGAGGTTTTTTAAAACAGTAAGCATATACCATGTTGGGACTTGTGACATTGACATCTTGTGGTTTTACATTATTTGATTGAGGAATTTGGGACATAGGATGCTGAGATTGTGAGATTTTCAAAGGACAAATCAATCATATTTTGTTTGGAGAGGAAAATCCACCTTATTCTTGGTTTAAATTTTGCTTGCATCGTTAACTTCTTGATATTTTATTTATTTTGAAGTCCTCCTCATAACGATGATAATGACAACAACAACAACCAATGACAACAAACCTCATCCAAAATCTCTGGGCTGGCTACATGTATCATTTTCTCTACCTAACTGTTACAAGGGCCATCTTCTCAGTTAAAGTAAGAGGCTTGTATCCTTATAAACTTTTCGAATCCATGTTCACTTAAAATTTAGATCTCCTCCTAGCCCTCGTCTCATCAACTATAGTTCCTCCTAACTGTGGCACTTACTATGTCAATTGACATGTTGAGACCATATCAAGTGATTCTCTCGTGATTTATCATCAACTAATCGACCAATATTATTGTTGAAGCCATACTCATTCTTTGACATGAACTACATGATACTTCTTCCTCGCCCAACAGTCGGGCGCATAGGAATCATGCATATGTTTAGAAACAGTCCTTCTCTTTGTTGCATCAACGGATATAATACGATCAACAAATAAAATGTATCATGGATATGTTCAGCGAGTCCATCTATAAAAAAGTTGTCTGCCTAGCACTAATATGCCATCAGCCAACGTAATACAACCCTGAAGAATCTAACGCAAGTCTTCAACCAAGTACCATCACAACGACAGTGTTACTGGCATGACAAATAGTTTGTACCCCCAAAATATGGCTTAAATTTGCACCGGAAAATGTGGGTTGCAGCGGGAATCAATAGACGGAATCAGAAATTAACCACGCAACACAAAATCCGGTTAAAAAGTATCCAAAAATATTAAGAGAAAAGATCATAAAAAACCCAGAAATAGAAACACTTCAATTCTATTTGATGTGAGCATGATTTCAAGCAAACGCAAAAACCTGCAATTATTCCATATTCCATCAACAAATTGAAAGGGAAAAAAGATAAAATTTTGAACTAAATTTATTGAATAAACTATAGCTCAGATGATTTTTTTTAAAAAAAAGAAAATTTAAAAAGGAAAAAGAAAGAAGAAAAATACCTGCCGCGCTGAAAATTTCTGCAGGCTTCTCTCCTTCGGCTCATGTGTATCCGCTTAAAGGAATAAAAATCCCGATTCGTAAAGGGTTTGAGCTTTTGTAGGGTTTTGAAGATCGAGAAACCCTAAATTAGGGCGTATCTCTCAGAAATAGTGAGAGAAGAAAATGAACTAGTTTGGGTTTGGGGTGAGTTTGGATACGAAGTGACGGAGCGGAAAAAGGAATTCAAGATGTGGAAGATTTTAAGAAATATTACTTAAAATTTAATTTCTGTCATTTTAAGAGCAGCTCCAACCGGGCTGTATTTTGAAAATTTCTGTCATTTTAAGAACAGCTCTAACCGAGCTGCATTTCTTCAAAATGCAGCCCGGTTGAGCTCCAACCGGACTCCAATTTTTGGAGTCCGGCTGCAAAAACTCCCACCCGGCTACATATTTGGAGTTTTTGCTCCAAATATGCAACCCCCCTTCATTTCATTATTCTCCCTAAAAAATAACAATAATACCCTTCTAACTAACTAATTATTTTTAGATATTCAACTTAAAATCAACATAAGTTTATTTCTACTAATTATTTTTAAATAAAAATTTTACAGTTGTGTTTTGCCGATACCTTCAAAATGAGACTAATATTGAATAATATTAATTGAAATATAAAATTTCAAGAACCAAGTAATTAAAAATGAAAAAGTCATTATTTCATTAGTAAAAAAAGTTACATCGCTTCATTTCCATGTCTTTCCCACAAATGTTCAATCAATGCATTTCGAAGTGCAAAATGAGCTTCTTTGTTTTTCAACCTCTTATGTCGAGCAAGAAACCGTTGGAATCGTTCAGTTTCCGTTATCTCCATATTTTCAGCATTCGGAATTGATTGTGGAGTTGAAATGACAACATCTTCTTGCTCGTCGCGTTCATCTTCGACAATCATATTGTGCATTATAATACAAGCAGTCATGATATCATGCAGAGTTCGTTTATCCCAAAAACGGGCTGGCCCCTTGATGATAGCAAATCGTGATTGGAGAACACCGAATGCCCGCTCAACATCTTTTCGACATGCTTCTTGCATCATTGCAAAATATTGTTTCTTTTTATCATCGAAATTAGAAATGGTTTGAACAAGTGTTGGCCATTTCGGATATATGCCATCGGCCAAATAATAACCGACATCATAATTTTTTCCTTGAATTGTGTAATGAGCAGGAGGAGCAATACCTTGTGATAGATTGTCGAACAAATTAGACGACTGCAATACATTAATATCGTTATTGGATCCTGGTAAAGCCAAAGTATGCATGCCATATCCATAGATCATATGATGCTACTACCTCAAGAATAATGGTTGGACCTCCATGACGACCTGAGTATTGTCCTGCCCATGCTGTTGGACAATTTTTCCATTGCCAATGCATACAGTCTAGACTTCCTAACATTCCTGGAAAACCTCTTTCTTCGCCCTTTTGCAATAACCTTGCAACATCATCGACATTGGGGGTCCTCAGATATTCATCTTCAAATACTTCTACAATTGCTCTGCAAAATCTCTTTAAACATACAATTGCAGTTGACTCACCGATCCTAACATATTCGTCAGTACTATCTGCTGATGTTCCATACGCCAACATGCGCAATGACGATGTAACTTTTTGTAAAGTTGATAGCCCAAGTTTGCCGACACCATCCATCTTCTGTACGAAGAAGTTGTCATGCTCACGTACCGCCTCAACTATACGAAGGAATAAACTCCTGTGCATCCGGAACCTTCTACGGAATAGGTTTGCACCATATGTAGGGTTATCAGAAAAATAGTCATGGTAAAGTCGAGAATTACCTTCTTCCCTCCCGCGATTGATCACCAAATGACCAGGAACTGAGCCAATACGCTTTGGCCGCTCTGCCTCTTGAGAGAGATAAGTCATTATTTTACTATTAGAGGCATGTACGCGAGCTAAGAGTTCATCTTCCTTCTCCCATTGTGTCATATCTTCCTCCCAATCTTTAATGTACTGAGACCATATTTCGTCGTCAGAAGAAGAAGAAGAAGAAGGTAGATGTGACGGTCCGGCTCCATAGTTCATTGATGAAGAAGTTATTTATAGAAATAATCATATAAGTTGTGAGTTATTTAGAGATGGATGTAATGTCATTATATAATATGACTCCCCGCATTGGATTCTTTTCAACATTGGCTTCTCACCCCCACATTGGATTCCTTTCGCGTTGGAGACTCCTCACATTGGATTCTTTTCAGCATTGGCTTCTCACCCCCCCACATTGGATTCCTTTCGTGTTGGAGACTCCCAACATTGGATTCTTTTCAGCATTGGCTTCTCATTGAATTCCTTTCGTCTTGGAGACTCCCCACATTGGATTCTTTTCAGCATTAGCTTCTCACCCCCCACATTGGATTCTTTTCGTGTTGGAGACTCCCCACACTAGATTCTTTTCAGCATTGGCTTCTCACCCCCACATTGGATTCCTTTTGTGTTGGAGACTCCCCACATTGGATTCTCCTAGTGTTGGAGACTCTCCGTATTGGATTCCTTTCTTGTTGGAGACTCCCTAGATTGGATTCCTGGTGTTGGAGACAACCCACATTTGATTCCTTTCGTGTTGGAGACTCCCCATATTGGATTCTTTTCAGCATTGGCTTCTTACTCCCCCACATTGGATTCCTTTCGTGTTGGAGACTCCCCACATTGGATTCTTTTCAGCATTGGCTTCTCACCCCCACATTGGATTCTTTTTGTGTTGGAGACTCCCCACATTGGATTCTCCTAGTGTTGGAGACTTCCCACATCTGATCCCTATATAATACTTGCACAATTTTCATATCTCCACCACAACTCTTCGATCTTATTCTATATTCATAACTCTTTACATTCCTCCTTAGATTATGGCATCTAGTCTCGAAAAATCTTTTTTATAAGAAGAAGACCAAGTTTTATGCGCCACGTGGCTCGAAATTTCTCAAGATCCAGTCATGGGATCTAATCAAAAGAAGGACAAGCTGTGGGAACGAATTTCTGCTTTATTTCATGAAAGGATTTCCAATATTTGTAATGCTCAAAGGACTCTGAAGTCTCTTTCATGCCGAATGCAATTAATTATGAAGGCCATCAGTAAATTTCGAGGATGTATTCGACAAGTCGAGCGCTTAAATCCAAGCGGTGCTTCTGAGCTTGACATTGTAAGTATTTTGAATAACATAAATCTTGATTATCATCTACTATCATGTTATTAATAAATGTTTCTTCCTCTCTTGTGGTAGATTAAACGTGCTAGGATAATATTTGCAGAAGATCCAGAAGAGAGAAAGGGGTTTCTATTTGATCATGTTTGGTCAATTTTAAAAGATGTAGAGAAATGGGCAAATATAAGTGTCAGATCGCCTGCAACTTCCAAAACTTCAAAGTCCCGCTCATCTCAGGGATCAGATTCAAGTTCTCTTGTCGTCGACTTAAATGACGATAATGAGGAATATACTCATAATGACGAAGATATGATAACAAGTCGACCGACAAGAAGGAAGAAAGAGAAGATGAGGAGGCGACATGCAACTGAATCCAACCTCGACTTGGAAACTCTCAATAAAAGCAATCAAGAAATTGTCGATATTTTAAAAAAAAAGTCATGGAGAACGAGAAAATGATAGAATAGCAATGCACCAGATTATGATGTTAAGGGTCGAAAACGAAAAGAAAAAATTAGATATTCAAAGGGAGCGCCAGGAAAGTAAGATTATGTTGATTAATCTTGATACTATTACTGATCCTTCGGAACGCGAGTATTTTCGAATTAAAAAACAAGAGATTTTAAATAGAAACACAACCGGAGGTTCTTCATCTGATATTCCTAATCCTGAATATAGTTATGCAGGAAGTCAATACGGAATACCTAACTACAGAAGCGGTGGATATGGAGGAAATGGCCTGCCCGATTTTTAGTTTTTTTCATGTATTTTATTTTCATGTACTTTATTTTCATGTACTTTATTTTTCTATGTAATGCCGCTGAATGTAATATATAAAATTTCATCATTCGAAGTAGCTGTGAAGGTTATTCTAAATATTATGCTATATTTTCTGCTTTTTAAATTTTAAAGGCTCTTATCTATGTCTTATTATCAATTTATTAAAGATAATTAATTTTATTTAAATAATGAGTATATTATATATTATACTTTTAGTATTAATTTATAATATATTTTATATTTTAAATTAATTCATATAATTTTTTAACATTTTATATTTTTTATATTTTCAAATCTATTTAAAGTATTATAAAAGAAATCAATTAAAAATGCAAATAGAGTTTCATATAGAGGGGGTGGTTGGAGTGCCCCCCCTCTAAAAAAGCATATGCCCAAGAATATACTTTGGGGAGGCTGCATTTTGCAGCCTCCCCATTGGAGTTGCTCTAATGCATTCACTTTTGGAGAGTCAAGAAAGTAGGAAATTTATTTCTTTTTAACCCTCTCCATCTTTTCTCTTCTCTGATCACTGTACCTAAAAAAAATGTAAACAAACATAATTTTATTTGGATGGTTAGCATTGCGACTTTCCCAACTCTTCCCTAGGCCTCTTAAAGAAAGGTATCCAAACTCACTCAAAAGGGTATGTGTGGCAACCTACAAAAACAGGATGAAGTTTGATCTTTATCCTATTTTGAAATTAAATCTGACTGAAAAAATTATTGTACGCAACGGAAATTTCGGCAGCACCTCTGGTGCTTGACAAGAGAGTAGATCTCAACTAAATCCATGTTTTACAAAGGAAACAAGAACCGAAAGTAAAATATCTCAACAAAGTGGGATATCAGCTCTTCCTCTCATCAATTCTAGGACTAACTTGTCGAGGGAACCTAAACTCTCTATTACAAATCACAACACGAAAAATCAATTTTAACGTGGTTCGGCAAATTGCCTACGTCCACAGGGCAAGGAGAGGGGATCTACTATTAGAGAGAAAAAGAATACAAATAGGGTTTACAATCACATAGCTCTCACAAATTAAACCCTCAAATAGACTCCTTGTTTTTCTACTCAAAAAAATCAGCCGTTAAAGGCTTTTTCTCTCTGTGATACGCCTGCACACAACCCTCTACGCGAAGCCTTGCACGCCGCCCAAGATTTTCGTTCTCCCCCTTCTGCACTACCTCGCTAGGTCACGCGTTTACCAGCTATATATAGCTGCAAATAGACTATCGGGTGTGCCTGTACGCGTCATATGGGTGATCTCTTCACGAAGCCACACGAAACCCGCTGGGAAATAGGATGTCTTGCATGGGTGTGGCCCCACATGAAGCCTTTCACGTGGTCTCTGCAATTACACGCGGTTTTGCTGCCTTTCAACTGCAGCATATGTGCCCCCCCACACGTTTTATCTTCTTACAATTCTTCACCTCGGTGAAGTTTTCCCAAAACTGAGCCGACACCAACTAAATCAAATATCTCACTTGTTGCATCCAGTACGAAGTGAAACAATTCACGACAACGGACTCAATCCACAACAAGTTGAGAACCCAAATGAGAATGCAAACACTCTCCAAATGTCGGTATCAACTCACCAAATTGGCTGCATCATAAAGACTGCCTACGTATCCTCTTGTCCAAGGAATCAAGCCTCATGTAGTTCACCCAATGGCCTCCAAAAAGCCTCAATCAAGTAGAAAAGTTTATAACTCTTCACCAACATCACCAACGGATCTGTAACTGATAGCTCTCCTAAAGGTCCTAAACTGAAACATATCAAACACCTCCATCTGAGGTGAACCAATAGTCGTATCCAAATCATACCCACCAGCTGCACTCAAATCTAAAAACAACTCATCATTTGCATCCAAATCCAAAATGATCCCCAAACTATGTCACCTCAGCTGGAATCTCAAACAATACAGAATGATCTGGAGTATGTGGAGTAATCTCCACCCAATTTGAAGTAACATCACTCTCCACCTGCTGTGATACCTCTATGATTTGTCCAAAACTCTCCATCTGCTGAGAGTCAATAGGCTCTCTCATCAAAGCCTCATCCAATGTGACATTACCAGACCAAATATCCAATTGAGTTTTACCTCAAATCACAGCAGTTGATAACTCTTTAATAGGATGACCCAAATATGTCGAAGCCTCAGTCTAGAAACTCTTCTATAGACCATTGCTTGATAACAAACACCGATCCTCCTCCAGCAATACACGGTTCTCCAAATTTGTCACCCTATCTAGTTGCCCTAAGATTTTTTTTT
This sequence comes from Asparagus officinalis, assembly GCF_001876935.1. Classification (NCBI taxonomy): domain Eukaryota; kingdom Viridiplantae; phylum Streptophyta; class Magnoliopsida; order Asparagales; family Asparagaceae; genus Asparagus; species Asparagus officinalis. The sequence continues at coordinate 20,539,103 of NC_033798.1, read as the reverse complement.
CAACGAAGTGTCTCGAAATGCTGCGAGCTCGGCTCTAATACAGAAATATGTCCATCTTATACCTCCCACCAAAACCAGAATGAAGTACCTTCAACTTTCTGTCTATCACACACTTCTTCGATCTGTTGCAGACTACTAGGATTTTATCCAAAGGGGATTTGGTTGCAACCCAAACACACATAGAACAGAAACCAAACATCTATTTCCTCCCAATGATGCCTCCTTAGAAGACCCCCAAAGATCCACGTGAACCCCATCTGAAAGACCCCCATGTGGTGAATAGAGGTGCCAAACTTCACCTCGGTCTTCTTGCTCACACCAAAGTATTCACTGGACTTCAAACTGTAGGTCGTTGCACCCATCTCCAAATCAATACTAGAATGAAAAAGCCCTAAATACCGCAGTCTAGTCGAATCAACATAAGTCGCCAGCTTTCCACCTGTCACTGTATCTCCAATCAAATAGTACATGTTATTCCTCCTGACGCCCTTCATCACAATCAAAGAGTCTTCTACAATCTCAAGAACAATGTCCTCAACACGAACCTTTAGACCCTCTCCAACCAAAGCTCCAATTGAGATCAAGTTCTTCCTCAAGGAATGAATATATCTCACATCATATAACTCCTTAACAGTCCCGTCAAACATCTTGATGCGAATTCTTCCTATCCCAAGGATCTGATATGCACGGTTGTCTCCCATGTACATCACACCACTGTCTAGCTTCTCAAAACTAGAGAACCATTCCCTTCTAGGGCACACATGATAGGTCACACCACTATCCAACATCCACTTAGTTTCCTCCGAGTAGCTACCTGTAGGACTGATAGACATCGAATAAATAGAAGTATCAGAAATATTACCATCTGATATAACGATGTTTGCTTCTGATGATGGTTGCTTCCCTTTTCCCTTCTGCTTAAAATATTACCATCTGATATAACGATGTTTGCTTCTGATGATGGTTGCTTCCCTTTTCCCTTCTGCTTATTCTTCATCCATTCGTTTGCTTCTGATGATGGTTGCTTCCCTTTTCCCTTCTGCTTATTCTTCATCCATTCGTCGAGTTTTGGACAATCTTTCTTCTAATGACCAGTCTCCTTACACCAAGCACACTGATCTTTTCCAACTGTAGGATGCCCTACTCTAGACTGTGACTTCTAATTCTTTTGGTTTGGGTTCTTCCCTCTTGCGACCAATGCCTCCGCTACTGGCTCAACTGAAGCCTCCTTATCCTTCTTTCAAAGCTGATAGTTCACAAGTGCAGTGATGACTTCACTATACGAAAGGGACGCCTTCCTATTAATTAGGGTAAGAACAAAGGTCACGTATTCCTCATCAGGCAAGGAACTCAACAACAGCAATGCCCTGTCCTCATCTTCAATCATAATATCCACATTCACCAAATTCGCAAGAAGCTTCATGTAGTGATTCATGTGATCACTAATGGAGGTTCCCTTCTTCAATTAGAAGCGATAAAACCTCCTCTTCAAATGCAAGCGATTTTCCACACTCTTGGTCAAATACTTGCTTTCAAGGATCTCCTAAATCTTCTTTGCAGAAGTCTCATTCATCACATCATACTTTAGATCCTATGTTAAACAAGACCTAATTACACCACACACCGTCCGATTCATCTTCTTCCAAGCCTTCTCTTCAATATCATCTGGCTTGCCATCCAATTCTAAAGTATCCTCCAAATTTTACGCGTTCAGTGCATCCAAAACTTCGCATCGCTAAAGTCCAAAGTTGTTCGTGCCATTAAACTTCTCCACATCTATCTTCGTAGAGTGGATATTCAAACTTTGAATGGTCTTCACACCAGAAGCACCACCCTCAACACCTTCTTTCTCGGCCATGTTCCTTAACATACTAACAACCAATGCGGAACAAACTGAAGAATAGATCCAAACTTGAGAAAGATAAAGCCTTTACCAAAAGGATCCCACCTTTAACTTCAATTGAAACCCTAGACGAGCTTCCAAAGTGATCTACTCCTCCAAATTGCCCAAGTATAGCCCGAGCTCTGATACCACTTGTTGTGCGCAGCGGAAATTTTGGCAGCACCTCTGGTGCTCGACAAGGGAGTAGATCTCAACTAAATCCATGTTTCACAAAGAAAACAAAAACCGAAAGTAAAATATATCAACAAAGTGAGATATCAGCTCTTCCTCTCATCAGTTCTAGGACTGACTTGTCGAGTAAACATAAACTCTCTATTACAAATCACAACACGAACAATCAATTTTAACGTGGTTTGGCAAATTGCCTACGTCCACAGGGTAAGGAGGGGGGGGGGATCTACTATTAGAGAGAAAAAGAATACAAATAGAGTTTACAATCACACAGCTCTCACAAATTAAACCCTCAAATAGGCTCCCTGCTTTTCTACTCAAAAGGGTCAGCCGTCAAAGGATTTTTCTCTCTGCGGTACGCCTACACACAACTCTCTGCACGAAGCCTTGCATGCCGCCCAAGATTTTCGTTCTCTCCCTTCTGCACTACCTCGCTAGGTCACGCGTTTACCAGCTATATATAGCTGCAAATAGACTATCGGGTGGGCCTGTACGTGTCATATGGGTGATCTCTTCACGAAGCCACACGAAACTCGCTGGGAAATAGGATGTCTCGCATGGGTGTGTCCCCCACGTGAAGCCTTTCACGCGGTCTCTACAATTTCACGCGGTTTTGCTACCTTTCAATTGCAGCATATGTGGCCCACACACGTTTTATCTTCTCACAAGGCTAGAGTTGGCTTAAACTGGTTTTTTTATATACCCTCCTCATTGGTTCATAAAAGAAAAAGAACCAGCTCTTATCAAAAGTGGCCGAGATCAGTCCTGGCCTAGTTTTGAAAAGATTACCAACAGGTCTAAAGAGTAGGTTGGTTTCGATATTGGTCCCTTATTAGGATTTTAATATTTAAAAATCAATTCCTCAATCATGGAAATGGCTATTAGGTACCTCAAACCTTTAAAGTGATTTCAAATTAGTACCCCTCTATTAGTTAGTTTGTCTAAATTACTAGCTTGAGATTAGTTGCAGCCACATATATATGATGAATCCCATTTATTCCCCCTCACAAATCCGATGAAAATAATTTTTTTTAAGAAATAGGTTTTAAGCGTCTAGAAACTCAGAAATGAGGTTTAACGAGATTGGGTTGAAAGTAATTTAAAAGAAGAATTGTAGCTAGAAACTCATCAAAAATGTTAAATAGAATCTCTCCCAAATCAAACGATAACTAACTACATTGGCTAATTTGAAATGACTAGTGTTATACCCTAGAAATGTCGCTCTCCACTCGGAGCCGGCATATCGTGTCTTGAATAGTAAAATGGCCTGCCAAGCGTCATCAAAAGTTGCATCGCATATACTACATGAACAGTCATGCCTACATTTCACTATCCAGTCGCCATCAACATTAATGTGATATCATAGTCATTATGACCGCTCAAGCGAGAGCCTTCAAAGCTCCTCGGGCATGCCTTTACTCTAACAGTCCTATCACTGATTGTGAAGGTGACTCATCCAAACACCTGCTAACATGTGTAAAGCATAAGCATGGTCTGAACCATCACTACACAAACCCAGTCAAAATTACCAATATGCCCCCCGTAAAACCTTATAAATAATGACATCTTTCACCACGCTAAGGTACGCAAAATTTTACACACAAAAAGTCAACAAGACCATGCTCTATTTTCCTCTTCAGATTAATGATATCAGTTACTATCTTGAGCGTTGGAGGGCACACTAGAGGAAACAACGTCTAGGATCTCCAACCTCTATTGTTTGTGTAGGAAATTGCAGCTCGAAACTCTCAACAGGAACAATCAGCCATCAAAGAAGATTGAGGGACCCCAAAATCATATCCCCCCTAAACCATACATCAACTTTCTGACATATAGTAATACTTGAGGGATTAAATCACAATTTTAATGAGTTGAGAGGCTAGTTTAATAATACCAAAGATTTGAGGGATCACTCGTAACACTTCAGTCCAACTTATAGTCCCACAACGAATAGTTAGAGGAATTTGAGAGACTTAAAATAGAATGCTAAGGAACTCAAATGTAGTATTGCCTAGCTACTTTTCATCGTATTTTGAGCCAAACAACACGCTGTACTCAGTGAATCTCACTGCTTACTATTCCCCAACAGGACCGCACTTAGTGAATCTCATGGTTTACTATACTTCAATGGGCTTGCGGGCCTAGTACACGACATCAATATAAAAAGGGCCCTAAAAAATAAGTATTTCAAATTTTATTCAATCAAGTAAAAGAGGAATTTGAGGTATTATTTGAAAAAAAAGAAGTATTAGCACGGCAACTACTCTATAACAGATTCTTGTTTTCCCAATAGACAAGCAAAAAGATGTAGAAATATTGAAACCATATCATATATATATAAATACACACACGCGCACGCACACTAGGTTTTTTTATACACGTGCAATGCACATGGTTAAATAGCATGATTTAGTATTTTTGGCTTACTTTCTAACTATTTTTTCCTCAGTTCCATTTTAATAGTTTGTACTCACTTTTATCTCTAAACTTTAATATTGTAATTATTTATTTTCTTTGATGTTTGTTTAAATGGGCTACACCCAATTTAAATTTTCATGTTGATATTTGAATTGATAGAAAACAAATATAATTTAAAGCTAATTTAAAATTTTATATTATTTTGACTGACATGAAACCAAGCTTTACTTGAGAAAGTACAGTTTTGTAAAAGTAAAAATTATTGAAACAGTACTATATAAGGAAGGTGAATATTTAAAACCAATAAGGTAAAATGATTGGTTAAAAGTATGCTAAAACGATATAGAAGAGAATATGAAGTTTGTTACTAATCATTGATAAACTTTATAAAAATTATAAGTTAAAGATTAATGCTAACTCTAGTATACTTTTATATGATAAAAGCATCTATAAAAGTATTGAAAAAGCTCATGAAACTCCCTTCAAAAGATTCCTAAATTTACTCAAAATAATTAAACTATTCTATAAAAATATTCAGAAAATATTATCTTTTATTCCTTCTGTTTTATTTTTTTTATTGAACTAACATCAATCCTTTCTCACCTTTATCTTTTTCTAGACAATCTAGAGTTGTGTCTTCATCATCTATATTGATTGTGACATCATGCTAGACTTGTATTTTTTTGTGCTGTTATCTTTTCTGGGCTCGTTAATCTTTTATCTTGTCATTTAACTTCACAAACAAGTTAAATGTATATCTGATATTTAACATAAACTTCTTGAAATACAGACTTTGATTTTTTTCTATTTCAATGAGAATAAAAGTTAATTTCATATATATAAAATTCTTTGTGTTCCTAATTTATTACTTAAATAAGATTAGAAAATACCTTTTTTCTCAATAATGAATTCTTCTGATGTGCATCCAATAAGAATTTTTGTTATGTCAATGATGTTACATTTGCTCCATCCTTGTTATTTCTACAAAGATCTAAACTAAATACCTACATTTTTATTACAAATTTACCTTAGATTATAATATTAATATTTAATTTTTTAGTATTTGAAGAATAAAGTATGAAATTTATGAATACTTACTAATTTTCTTATCTTCCATGAAGAATTCTTCTTTAATTGGGATAAAGTTATTAAATTATTCTTCAATGTAACTCAATTGGTGCTTCTTTAATAGATATCCTTATATTAATGCCAATTCAAATGATTCATGGAAACATCTGAATTTTAAATTTATTTTCGTCACTTCCCATTTGCAATGGAAATAGCTTGATTCTTTAAAGGATATATCTAAACATTCTTGACAGTTTTTCTATACATAATTTATTGTAATATTTTACTCTATAAATATTATTAACATCAAAGATTAATGTTTTTAAATTATAATAAATTAGTTGTAAACTATTATATTATAGTCTTTTATCATTTTTATGGATTTAAACATATATCAATTAATGTTGCTAATGTGTTTTTGTTACTCTAACTTATTAGTATAATTATATGCAGTTACTTTAATTTATATAGTGATGATAATTTTTAAGCTATAATATTTTTTAAATTTATATTCCTTAACCGGATATTTTTAATCAATTCTTATTACTTTTGTTTATCAGTATCAACTTAGACTATTTTTAGATGCTGAAAAGGAATAGTAAATTCTAAATTAGAAATTTAATATATATATATATATATATAAGAATATCTAACAATTATACTTTTCTTTGCCAAGTTTTAAAATTTCAGCCCTTTTTGTGGTTTTGAACTTTGAGAATGTGATTTGTAATTTTTAAAACTTTAGGAGTGTTTTTAAAAAAATTACTTTAAAGTTTGGAAGTTACAACTTCTATATTTCATATGTCAACAATTTACCAATAGTTTCTAGATTTGATGTGTATTGGTTATAAATTTTAAAATTTAATGTTTTTTGCGATTTTTAAAATTTGAAAGATATTTTTTTATAATTTTTAACTTTGAGTTTAATGGTAAATTTTAAATTTTTAAGTGCATGAGGGTAATCTCTTGAATACATCTTTTATTGTTTGTAAATTTAAAATTTTTAGAATTTTAGGGTTGTTTTTTATAATTTAAACTTTTGAGGGTGTTTCTATAATTTTTGGAATATTAAGGGTGTTTCTATAATTTTTGGAATATTGAGGGTGTTAATTAAAAATTTTAAATTCTTTAGAGGCTGCTATTAATTTCGTGATTTCATGTTTGTTATTTTAAGTTTTAAAATGTCTAAAATTTTTAGGTGCATTATGGTAATCCCTTGAATTCATCTATGTTGTTTATATGATTTAAATTTTTAGAATTTCAGGTGCTTGTTTGTAATTTAAACTTTTGAGGGTGATCCTATAATTTTTGAGACATTGAGGTGTTAATTATAAATTTTAAATTCTTAGCAAGCTTCTGTTAATTTCTTGATTTCATGTTTGTTATTTTAAGTTTTTAGACGTCGGGTTTGATTTTATAATTTTAAATTTTTCATGGTACTTTGTGCAATTTTAAAACTTTTTAGATCTTTTTGTAATACTTTATGTATTATCGTACGTTAGCTATGTATAATTTATTTATCTTAACGAACTAATACCATAAAGATATTTCATACTTTTTTATTAATATTATTTTTAAAATTATTAAGCTATGGATAGTTCACATAGGATTATGATCAGATATAATTACGATTAGGATAGATTAAGATAGAAATAAAATATTTAAAATAGTGAAGAGTAATATTGATCATAAAAAGATTTTCCCAAACTCGTACCTTTAAAGGGAGTATGATTTAGATCTTTTTCTAATACTTTATGTATTATCGTACGTTAGCTACGTATAATTTATTTATCTTAACGAACTAATACCATAAAGATATTTCATATTTTTTATTAATATTATTTTTAAAATTATTAAGCTATGGATAGTTCACATAAGATTAGGATCGGATATAATTACGATTAGGATAGATTAAGATAGAAATCAAATATTTAAAATAGTGAAGGGTAATATTGATCATAAATCGTATCGCCAATTTATTCCCCTTGTCCAAAGCGAAAAAAAAGGTTATTTTCATTTTGACACCACAAAGTTTATCCATGTTTTCACTTTGATACCCTATGTTATATTTTTTTTAAAAAAATTACTTATGGGCATCAAAGTTAAAATAAGCCATCCAAAAAACCCAAACCCGAAGGGGTTTCATTTGCCCATTTACTCCTTCAATTCCCTCCTACTGCGTTGTGTGGAAGCAAAGAGTAGGAGATAAGAAGGCTATAGGCCTCTTGAGCTTACAGCAAGCAACAACAAATGCAAGAACACCAACAGAGAACAAAATCAAGCAAAAAAATAGAATAAAGGACTCCAAAACCAAAA
>NC_033798.1:20376065-20531217 GCF_001876935.1 Asparagus officinalis | reverse complement strand
AGCAGAAGAAGAACAACATCATCATCATTGAAAGCAAGCTTCAACTTCGCGCCTGCGCTGCTCGTTGCTGCAGTGATATTCACGTCATCTCCCCTTGACTCGCCTGAAACCTTCTCCAATGTCCCGCAAACACTCTCCGGTAAAACTTCCACTTATCAGACTTCACATAGGTCAATCTTAATTTTCAGTATATCCTTTTTTTTCTTGTTTCTTTTTTAGTATGATCCAACATTTCAATCACTAGGAATAGCGATGGATTTTTCTAAGGAGTTAGGGAGGTATGTTTAACGTTCATTTTGTTTTTGAAGAGGCTCAATTATTCTGTAAGAAGTGATATCATAAAGAGTAAAGTCAAATGGAAGGTTGCGGCATTGGAAGAATGACTGTAAGTTTGGTTAGCCTAGAGATAGTGGAAGATGCTATGAATATGATCGTCACGTTATCGCTCGACGGTTGTCAGTTTACACCAAGTCAGGGTGATTATGCCTCATTATCTCACTATGCTGAAATACCCTATGAATATTTGTATATGTGTTGTTATGTCCATAATTGTGTATCTAGACCAATCTTACGTTTTATCCGCGGTTTGTGGCCTACGTTTTGTAGATTTGGAGAAGGAATTTGTTTAGAACAGGTTTTGGAAGCAGGAATTGGTTTTTGGCGGTGTGCGGTCGACCGCGGTGCAAGACCGATCGACTGTATTCGTACATGGACCCTGGGCTTGATTCAGGTCTTGGTGCGGTCGACCGCCAGACCCTGTAATCCAAACCCGAGAGTCTGGAGTTGAGTGCGGTCGACCGCCGCGGTCGACGACCGTGTATCTGGTCAGACCTAAATTTGCACTTTCCTGTTCTGAATTGGTTTGGTGTTTGGTATAAATACCAACACGTTTTAGGATTTCTGGTGACCTAAAAAGGGGTTTGTTTTGAGCACATAAAAGAGACTTTTCTGGAGCTATTGGTTAGGATTTTGTTTGAGAGATTGAGAATTTTGTGTGAGAGATTAGTTTGTGGATTTGTAATCTCTATTTATACTTTTTTCTCTATTAGTGAAAACTCATCCCCTTCTTGCCCCGTGAACGTAGGCAACTTGCCGAACGACGTAAAAATGGATGTGTTTGTGTTTGTGCCGTTTTTTTGGTTTGTTTGGTCTTCTCTCTCGGCGCTTGGTTTAGTTCCTTGAAGCACAACAATTGGCTTCCGCGCACAACAAGTGGTATCAAAGCACAACAAGTGGTATCAGAGCTTTGGCTACGCTTGGGGATTGGTGGAGGAGTAAATCGCTTTGGAAGCTCGTCTAGGGTTTCAGTTGGTGATAAAGATAGGATTTTTACTATTGTGGATCTTGTCTTCCGTCGTGTGGGGATGAGATCTTTTGGAGGCTCTTGTTAGGGTTTCAGTTGGAGATAAAAATCTACCTTTCTCATATTTTGGATCTATTTTCTTTCAGTTTGTTCTGCATTTGTTTGTTGGTGCTTTGAGGAAGATGACTGAGAAAGAAGGATTTGAGGCTGAGATATTTGATTGTTGATGCCGTGTATGGATTGTTGAGGAGTGCTTTGATCTACAGATTGAAGTCTTGTGAGCACATTGGTATGAGCAAGAAAATCAAGATGGAGTTTGGCACTTCTATTCACCGAGCGAAGGGTCTTCTAGGTGGTGTTCATTCAGCCATTTGGGGGACTTCCAAGGAGGCATCATTGGGAGGTAATCAGTATTTGGTTTCCTATGTTCGGGACTATTCTAGGTATTTGTGGGTTGCAACCAAGACTCGTTGGTATGAAGTCCTAGTAGTCAACTACAGGTGGAAGAAGTGTATTGGCAGAAAGGTAATACGTCATTCTGATTTTGGTAGGGGTCTTTCTGTATTTGTGCCGAGCTCACGATAGTTTGAGATACTTTATTGGAAAGAAAACATTGGGGCGATGAGATGAGATGATAGTTTTGATGGGCCGTTCCTTACTGGAGGAGGATCGACGTTTGATGTCGAGCAGTAGTTTTGGTGTTCGGGCTTCAACATATTTGGGTCATCTTAGTCATAGGTTGCGATTGCTGTATTTAGAGATTTTGGATCTGGTGGAGCTGCTTCAGATATTGGGTTGCTTCGGATGTTTGGTCGCCCAGCATATGGTCACATCGAGGATGTGATATTTGATCCGAATGCACATTTGGGATTCAGAGACGTGTTTGGTTATCAGGTATTGGCTTCTGATTTTGTTCTAGGCAGGTATGTCATATTTGACTCTCGACAAGTGGAGAGTGTTGATCAGATCGGGTGATGTTACTCCACATTGGGTGGAGATTACTCAACATACTCCAGATCATACTGCATCGTTTGGGATTCTAGCTGAGGTGATACGGTTTGAGGATCATGTTGATTTGGATGCAGATAATGAGTTGGTTGATTCGAGTGCAACTGGTGGAGATAGTTTAGATTTGAATATGGTCGTTGGTTCACCTCAGGTGGAGGTGTTTGGTTCGTCTCACTTTGGGGCCATTGAGAGTGCTATCAGCCGCAGATTCGTTGGTGATGTTAGAGAAGGGTTGAGAACTCTTTTATTGGATTGAGGGCCTTTGGAGGCCATTGGGTGAACTATGTGAAGGCTTGATTCCTTAGGTAAGAGGATACGTAGGCAGTCATTTATGGTGCAGCCGGTTTGGTGAGTTGATACCGACGTTTGGAGAGTGCTCATATTCTCAATTGGATCTCGACTTGTTGTGGATTGAGTCCGTTGTCGTGGATTTATTCCACTTCGTACTGGACGTAACAAGTAAGACGTTTGGTTGGTATTGGTGTCGGCTTAATTTTGGAAAAACTTTGCCGAGGTGAAGAATTATAGATTTTACGAAGAAATTGGTTTAGAACAGGTTTTGGAAGCAGGAATTGGTTTTTGGCGGTGTGCGGTCGACCGCGGTGTAAGGCCGATCGACCGTATTCGTGCACGGACCCTGGGCTTGATTCAGGTCTTGGTGCGGTCTACCGCCGCGGTCGACCGTCAGACCCTGTAATCCAAACCCGAGAGTCTGGAGTTGGGTGCGGTCGACTGCCGCGGGCGACCCCCGAAGCCTGCAGATATTTTTTGGGCTCTGTCATTTGTCGTGGTCGACCGCATATCGGGTCAAATCCAAATTTGCAGTTTCCTGTTCTGAATTGGTTTGATGTTTGGTATAAATACCAACACGTTTTAGGGTTTCTGGTGAGCTAAAAAGGGGTTTGTTTTGAGCACAGAAAAGAGTTTTTTCTAGACTTATTGGTTAGAGTTTTGTTTAAGAGATTGAGAGTTTTGTGTGACGTCAGACCCTGTAATCCAAACCCGAGAGTCTGGAGTTGGGTGCGGTCGACTGCCGCGGTCGACCCCCGAAGCCTGCAGATATTTTTTGGGCTCTGTCATTTGTCGTGGTCGACCGCATATCGGGTCAAATCCAAATTTGCAGTTTCCTGTTCTGAATTGGTTTGATGTTTGGTATAAATACCAACACGTTTTAGGGTTTCTGGTGAGCTAAAAAGGGGTTTGTTTTGAGCACAGAAAAGAGTTTTTTCTAGACTTATTGGTTAGAGTTTTGTTTAAGAGATTGAGAGTTTTGTGTGAGAGATTAGTTTGTGGATTTGTAATCTCTATTTGTACTCTTCTTCTTTATTAGTGAAAACTCATCCCCTTCTTGCCCCGTGGACGCAGACAATTTGCTGAACCACGTAAAAATTGGTGTGTTTGTGTTTGTGCCGTTATTTTGGTTTGTTTGGTCTTCTCTCTCGGTGTTTGGTTTAGTTCCTCGAAGCAAAACAATTGGTTTCCGCACACAACACGTTTTATAATAAGATTTATAAAAATAAGATTTATTTTTATGGACTTTATTAATACCGATCAAAAAGTTGTGCAGGAGAAGATAAGAAGCAAGCAAGGATCCAGAGGCCTAGATCCAGAAAGGCTGAGTCATGCACAACCAAGTGCGTTGGCACGTGCATCCGTGGCGGAGCTGGCTCACCAGGAGAAGGCCCTCTCAATGTGAGGAGGTAATCAAGTTGATATCCTTCACATTCTTTCTGAACATAAGCTTTGCAAAACCATAAAAAGTTGAAGCTGAAAGGTGCTAAATAAATTCTGCAAGGTGATGGTTTAAGTCTTTGATTAATTTTGCAGGCCCCTAGTGGTTTTCAAGCAAGGATTTCGGAGTCGGAAATACTGGTAATCATCTTCTTCTCTCGATTAAGTAACAAAAATATTTCATGTTATCTTGAATAAGATTATTGAGCTTTGATACTTTCCTTAGTTTGGTGGAATGCTCCGATATCTGCAACCTGGTCAAAGAGGATGACTATGATTGGCCTTAATGACACATACATAGCATAGACATGCATAGAAGTTGAAAGATTCGGTTCTCACAAGATTGAGCAAATTGTTACCGCGAAATTTTGTGTCGTAGTTCTCCTCTTAATCCTCATGAAACCAGGTAAAATGCTCAGAGAAACACCAAGATGACAGTTTGAAAACTTTGTACAGGTTTTGCTTGCATTTGATGCAGAAAATGCTTGCGCAGAATCTTGCCAATAGTTTGTAATAACTCCTGATTAAGTAGGTAAATATCTTTATTTTGCATGTTATTATTCAAAAACAAACATAAATCTCTGGTATTGGATGTGTTCTGTTCATACATAGCATTCCTATATATGAAGGGCTATGCCAGCAGAAAGCGAAGTAATTTGGCATCATCAGTTGTGTGAACGGTTTGTGTTTTTCTGATTCCCTGGTTAGCAAATAATTTGCCTACTATTTGAAGCTTGCGACTACATTTAATGTTTTCCTTGAGTTCAAAATCTTATCATGAACTGTTGTTGGTTTAATAAAATTTTCTCTGGGTCAATTGCGAATAGATCCCCTGTAGTATCATCTATTGCAAATAGACCCCCATGTAGTTTTATTTGTTGCGAATAGGCCCCATTGTAGTAATGGCCGAAGTGTAAATTACACCCCCTTAGTGAGCTTTTTCGACTCTTTTAAAAATAAAAAAGAAACAACAATGGGGAGTCTATCCTTAACAATAGAACTGTAGGGGGGCTATTCGCCTCCGCAAACCTCTTTAACAATTTTAAGAGCTAAAAAAACACTGAGGGTTCTATTTGCAACAAATAGAATTACAGAGGGTCTATATGCAATTGGGTGATACTATAGAGTTCTTTTCTTAATAAACCATATTTCTCCAGGCAGTCATCTAAATGTTTCAGAGTATGTTCATCAATACAGTAGTTTAGACCCACTAACATGATAGAGTGTTGCAAGTGTCAAGAGAATAAAGATCTAAGGGACAAATGAAAGGAACAGTAGCTAAACCACAAGGTTCAAATCAAGTACTGCAACAAAAGGGATAGAGCCAGGTTGTTGGATCCATAGAAATTAAGCAACAAACTTCAGAATGCTAATGATAACAATTGAGCTAATTTTTCCTACAAATCAAAAGAATCCTTTCTTCTACTCATTCAAGCTCGCATTTCATCAGCATTGTTTTTTATGCCTTTGTCTACTCAAATTAAAATCAAAGATAGCTGAAAAAACCACCTATTGTTTCCGACTATTATAATGCCCAGATGCCCTTTTAACCAAGAGCTAATGGGAAATACATTGAGGAACAAGTTACAAAAATATATTCAATATTTATGAATGTTAGTGTCAAAGGACCCTCACACTACACCAGAACTCTAAAAGTTATGATGAGGGTAGTTTAAACTCTAATAGTTGTTATCTAGTAATCCTCTACGATTCAATCTCTAAGTGAATACTGATAATTTTAAAAAGGGTTAATTGCATATTAGTCCCTTAAATCAAACATAATTACCAAATAGTCCCTCAAATCCCATTAGTTGCTTATTAGTCCCTTAAATCTCCAATTTCCTTGCCATTTGATCCCTCAGGTTAGTTGGTGGTAATAATGACTGTTAAAGTTAACAGAATAAGTGAATTACCTGTTATATCCTCATCCCCTACCCATTTCAGAATGGGTTTAAACCCCAAACCCGAAACCCGAAACCCAAACCCTCTCTCTTTCTTTCTTTCTTCTCCAACGGTCCCCTATTTCTTCTAACCCAATCCAGAGGTCATTCCAACGGTTATATTCCCTCAAAATCCTATATATAATCATCAAAATTTTGCTGTACAATCCGATTCTCTTCATCTCCTCTAACATTCTAAATTGCCACTATGTTGCAAGGCTCATCGTCAAATGCCACCGAAGCCTCAAGTCATGGGGCTAACAAGAAGTGTTTTTGTGGTTTAGAGTGCAGAATTTGGATGTGTAAACAAGGGGAGAACAAGAGTTTGCAATTTTATGGGTGTCAGCTATACAAGAATGTCTTAAATAAAGGTTGTGGATTTTTTGCTTAGGTGGATGATAGCCGAAATTCGTTGATGAAGCTTTTCAAAGAAGTTAGCATGTTAAGGAAGAAAATGGAACACATCATAGTTATGTTGAAAATTTTGTTTGTATTGTTAGGGATTTTGGTGTTCCTCAGACCGTTCTAAAGTTAGGGGGTTGCTTAAAATTTGGTTGTTCATGTAATTTTTGTTTTAGATATGAATTTTGAGGTTGTTGTAGAAATTGGTTGTTTTAACTGATGTAAATTGTGATTTAGATATAACTTTGGGGGTTGTTTTTGAAATTGGTTGTTTTAGGTAATGTAATGTGTGGTTTAGATATGAAATAAAGATAATCTGATTGTGCAAAACTTTGACATGGTGTTATTGCCAAAATTTGTGAATTTTTGGCATGGGTTTCCTTGCAAATTGGTTGTACAAAATATATTATTTGCCACATACACATACAATCCATATTTTGACCCCCTTTCAATACTATCACCTTTGTACATGATTACACATACCACTTTGGGGGTTGTTTTTTAAATTGGTTGTTTTAGATAATGTAATGTGTGGTTTAGATATGAATTAAAGACACTCTGATTGTGCAAAGCTTTGACATGGTGTTATTGCAAAAAATTGTGAATTTTTGGCATGGGTTTCCTTGCAAATATGTATACATATACCAAAAATATGTGCATCATGTACACATATACCAAAATATCAACAAAAGTTGTGCAACAAGCACATATTTACACATACAATCCATATTATTGACCCCCCTCTCAACACTATCACCTTGTGTACATGATTACACATACCACTTAACCAAAAAAGATTTCAAATCTTTGAAAGTACATATTGGTATATAACAGTAAAGTTAGACTTCATTGAAGTTCACCGTAGTTATGTGCAAAATACACAATTACATCATCATCCAAGTACAACAGAAATTATGTGCAAATTGCACAATCACCTCCAAAATACAACAAAAATATGTGCATCATGTACACATATACCAAAATATCAACAAAAGCTATGCAACAAGCACATGTATACCCTATAATTAAGAAACTTATGTGCAACATGCACATTTACATAAAAGCATGACAAAATCAGTGAATCATTCACACATATATAGCAGTCTGGACAAAAGATATGTGCAAAATTAACACATTGGCCAAAATTTTGTGACTTCTATCATTTTGTCACTCTACTGATGCCTCCTTGATTACTGGTTGAAGATGCTATCTCCCCTTGAGAATTTCTTGAAGTTGCATTGTTAATAGGTTGAAGTTGTGGGGTTGTTGATGATTCTGCTACTACTGATGGTGAAAAGTTTGGCATTGGTTGTGTTGCTATAGCTACCCATGCTCTCCCTCTACTCAATGGCAATTTACTTGGACTTGGTCTTGCATTTTGACTGGCAAACCTACAGAAAATCTATCTTGTCATGATCTATTATAATAGTTTTAACATATAAATAACCATGTAGAATTTACCTGGGAGGTTGAAACTGAGAGATAGACACAGATACATAATGTGTATCACCTTTCCCTCTACCCATACTATTTGATGCATCTCTGGCATTGATTGAGCTAACATTTTTTAAATTTAAAGGTTAATTGACTTAGGTTACTCAATAAAACTAAGAGATAAAACATACACATAAATAGAAACATACACATCACCTTGGTTCACTTCCTGAAACAGTTGGACCTCTCCCTCTCTTGTTTGTAGTAGCAACACTGTGAATAAATGTATAAATTAAATTCAAAGTTGAAAGTACTATAATAGTTGTTACATAAACACCACTTTGATCCACTTTGTGCAGTCTTATTGATTGGATTCTTACAACCACTCTTATGATGATCCCAGCCACCACACCTTGAGCACTTATGACATCTCTTTGAAACCTTTCTCTCATGTTCATCTTTACCCCTCATCCTTTTCTTCTTTGGCCTGCCTTTTGGCCTCTTTGTATGGGGTGCTCCAACTATGAAATCTTTTAGGAATGGGTATTTCCACTCATCCTTAGATGGTAGAACTCCAATTGATTTGCGCATATGTGAGTGTTAGACCCTAAGGTCGCTATGAAAGAACCCTAGAGGAGGGAGGGGGTGAATAGGGTTTGTGCTAATCTAATCCGATTTATGCTAAATTAAAACTTATTAACAAATATCCTAGAAAATGAGATATGAACAATATATGTGTAAGGATATACAAGTAACACAAGGGTGAAATAAACATAAACAAGATAAACAAGATAGTGGGCAATATAAAGAAAAAGCACTTGATAAAGGCGATATAAACAGTAAGCATGAATATAATTGAACGCCAAAGACAAATACAAACAAACGATATTATCACGGAGTTTGGTCCCCACGACCTACGACTCTGCTCCTCACCTCGAGGAGACCTCCACTATCACAACTGGGTTTTCTACGCTCACCCGAATAACGTTTATACCTCACACTCGGTTTTCTAGCTAACCGAAAACTTTACAATCCACACTCACAATGTAACTACACTAACTACCACCTTAAGTGTTGGTCTCTAGCCTGTGTCTCCCTCAAGTGTTAGAAATTACAACCTCTCTCTAGGCAATATACAAGTAACACAAGGGTGAAATAAACATAA
Organism: Asparagus officinalis; assembly: GCF_001876935.1. NCBI lineage: Eukaryota > Viridiplantae > Streptophyta > Magnoliopsida > Asparagales > Asparagaceae > Asparagus > Asparagus officinalis. The sequence goes on along the minus strand of NC_033798.1, from coordinate 20,522,234 downwards.
ACAAGATAAACAAGATAGTGGGCAATATAAAGAAAAAGCACTTGATAAAGGCGATATAAACAGTAAGCATGAATATAATTGAACGCCAAAGACAAATACAAACAAACGATATTATCACGGAGTTTGGTCCCCACGACCTACGACTCTGCTCCTCACCTCGAGGAGACCTCCACTATCACAACTGGGTTTTCTACGCTCACCCGAATAACGTTTATACCTCACACTCGGTTTTCTAGCTAACCGAAAACTTTACAATCCACACTCACAATGTAACTACACTAACTACCACCTTAAGTGTTGGTCTCTAGCCTGTGTCTCCCTCAAGTGTTAGAAATTACAACCTCTCTCTAGGCATTACCACCTACCCCACTCCTCTTGGGACGACCCCGTCTCTCACCACACACTCCTCTTGGTGTACTAGTGTAATACAAAGTGTTGAACACAATTAGGCTCACAATACAACAAATTTATTCTCTACAATAGATGAGAATTCAATGTAGGCTCACTCTCTAAGTCACACAATCCCACAACCTAATTATACAATGTATGCAAATACAATAAGCTCAATGGTTGTGTGTGTACAAAGAGATAAATAAAATCAACTAAACTCAATACAAACACTAGCTTAATAAAATGATAATCAAACAATAAAATATAAAGCTAGATTGAGTTTAGAAAACTTCTCTAATAAATGACAAGAGTGAGAGAGAGAGATGATTTGAAGCTCAAACACCAAAGATTATCTCCTCATGCCCTTGTGAAATTATCTTCACAAACCAAACTCTTAAACACACTTAGAAACCCTTAAACAAACTTCTAAAACTCTTTAAAACAACTCTTTAAAACTTTTCTCTTGGTTAGATGGGAGAGATAAATGCAATAAGGTATTTATAACAACCTAAGACATCAGCCAAAACCCAACTGAAAAGACAAAAAAGCCCCCAGAAAACACTGCTGTAAACTAGCCGTTACTGTGCAACGGCTTTTTCATAAGTCGACTTATGAGTCGATTTATATGAGTCGACTCAGCAGAAGAAAAATCATAACTGAGCTGCACTTCGTGAGTCGACTTATGAGTCGACTCTTGAGTCGACTAATAAGTCGACTAAACATGCACAGACCTGAAGTGCACAGAAAAACTCAACTTTAAACTGAGTTTAAAATATCAAATAAATTCCAAAAAAATATAAAACTTAGGAAAATGATTGTAAACATGATAATAAACATGTTACAAAAACTAATTTTTAAAAAGGACTTCCCAAATGTAAAATATCATCATTTTTCAAAATAGTCCAAAAACATGAAAACTAAACATACATGTTTTTGACATTTGACTTAAACAAACTGTTGAAACTCTACAAAATAATTTTATAGACTTAAAAAAAGATGTAAACTATTGTTATGAAGTCTATAAACAATGAATACAATATTTTGTCAAATACAATAGAATATGAAACATATGAGTATGTATATGAATATATATTTGTTTTATATCTATTTAGATCAAACCAACTTATCCACATAAAAACAAATATGTATGAATATAAATATTTATTTATATGCTTGTAAAAACTTTGTTTGTGGATAAACCAAAAGCCAAGATGTGTATATATATATAACTGTGTATATATACATAGAAACCAATAAAATGTGTGTGTATATGATATTGAGCTTAAAGTACTAACACACATAATATAAACTCCTAAACTAAATGTTACCCAATCAATCTTGATCTTCAATAAGCTTGACTTGGTACACTATACGGAAGAAGCTTGAACTTTGATCTTCAACTTAAATTGCAAGACTTCACTCCACTATTCCGCCAACCTCCATTGGAAATGATCGTGAATGCGCAATTCCATCCATCCTCCAACTTATTGTCTGTCTATAATAAATAACAAAACACAAACACTAGACAAATAATATTAGATGTAAATTGTTTGTTAAATCATCATCAAAACAAGAAGGCCAACAATCTCCCCTTTTTTGATGATGACTGTTTTCGCCAAAAGTCGAATTTGTTGTCGAATTCATTATATCTTCGGTCGATTACAATAAATTCAAAGAAAACAGCCTTTTTATAAGACTCTTTTACACAACAAAAAGAAAATTACAACTCTTGAGAAAATAAACGCAGGATCGTTGTTTGGATCACTGCTTTCGTGGGATCTTTGCCTGTGTCGGGAGCGCTTTGACTCGTGGACCACCAAGTCACAGATTCTGATTGAACCGTGAGGGGTTTATGATTCTGACTTCGTTTATCGAAGTGAGAAATTGAAACGATATCTTATCGATGTAAGATAGTCGTTCTTCTTGAAATCAAGTCAAAGCTCAATTTCAAGGATTGGCCGTAAGATCAGCACATCTGCTCTCTCTCTGCTCTGGATTGCTCTGGATTGCTCTGAAGTACTCACAATGATCAGCCCCCTGGAAAAATGGCCTTAGGAGGGTATTTATAACCTCCAAGAACAGTTGGTAGAAAACAGGTTCGCGAGACAGCTTTTGCTGTCTCGACGGGCGAGACAGTGTTTGCTGTCTCGCGGAAATAGTAACCGCAGGCAGTTTTCGTTTTAACTGCCTTCCCACGTTTCAAACTCCGTTATTTTGGCAGTTATCCCCGTGATTCTCGCCCACGACGTTTCCCACGTTCTTGAACAGTTAGTGGCCACGTGTAGGGCAGTTGCAAATGTAGTTTTGACCATCTGAAAGCTGTCTCACGTGCGAGACAGTAAATTCTGTCTCGCACGGCGAGACAGCAAAGACTGTCTCGCGTGGGCGAGACAGTAAAAGTCTGTCTCGCCCGCGAGACAGTAAAGACTGTCTCGCGCGGCGAGACAGTCAAGTCTGTCTCGCACGGCGAGACAGTCAAGACTTGTGTTTTTTCTGCCTTTTTGGATGATTTCCTCTTGAGCTGTATTTGGATATCTTTCAGCATTTTTTGACGCCTACAGATACCCCCTCCAAAGTATTCCAGACTCAATCTTTTATAGAGGAGTTCTGGGATGCTTTGGATAAGATAGATCTTACTTACGATCCTTTCAATGCTTGGTTGAGTAGATCGTGTAGAGGAACCCGTAGGTGGCTTCAACTTTTGATCTCTTTGTCTCTCAATCTATTCAGTGCTTTGTAGAATAGTTAAGATTCTTCCCGGCATCGCGTTTATCGCTTGTCCATTGTAGAGATCTTGAATTAAAGCTGGAACTTGTACTTGTGAAATCAGCTCTTGTCGTCAAGTTGACACTGCATATACCCGTTTAGGGGTAGTCAGGTTATTCTCAAGAATATTTTAACTGATATTCTCCAGAAACTTCCTGTTGAGGATAGGGAAACAGTTTAGACTCTTATACCTATTTGGAGTATTCAGGTTATTCTTAAGAATATTCTGAGTAATATTCTCTAGAAACTTCCTGTTGATGATAGGGAAACAGTTTAGACTCGTGTACCTATTGGAGTATTCAGGTTATTCTTAAGAATATTCTGAGTAATATTCTCCAGAAACTTCCTGTTGAGGGTAGGAAAACAGTTTAGACTCGTGTACCTATTGGAGTATTCAGGTCTCTTTTTGTTGGTAGAGATGAACCCAGAATCGGAGAGGAAGAATTTTATATTCTATCTCCTGGTCTCTTGTTTGTTGGTAGAGATAAACCCGATGATGGAGAGGAAGAATTTTATATTCTATCTCCTGGTACAAAGGAAATTTAAATTGGGATTTCTATTCAGAGAATCTGAATAAGGTTTGATCAATTGAGATTGGAAGCAATCTTAACTTTTATAGTTTTGATTGCACAAATCGAAGCTGGACCTCTCGTTCATGGAAGGAATCGAAAGGGGATTTTGGTTTTGGTCCTAACTGTAGTAAGGTTTGACCAAGTGGGAGTTCTGAGATGATCCTAACTGTTTAAAGGTTTGATCATCCAATTTGTGGACCTCTCGTTCATGGAACGAATCGAGAGGGGATTTTGGCTTTGGTCCTAACTGTTTAAAGGTTTGACCAAGTGGGAGTTCTGAGATGATCCTAACTGTTTAAAGGTTTGATCATCCAATTTGTGGACCTCTCGTTCATGGAACGAATCGAGAGGGGATTTTGGCTTTGGTCCTAACTGTTTAAAGGTTTGACCAAGATGGGAATTTGAGACGATCCTAACTGTTTAAAGGTTTGATCGTTCAATTTGTGGACCTCTCGTTCATGGAACGAATCGAGAGGGGATTTTGGCTTTGGTCCTAACTGTTTAAAGGTTTGACCAAGATGGGAATTTGAGACGATCCTAACTGTTTAAAGGTTTGATCGTTCAATTTGTGGACCTCTCGTTCATGGAACGAATCGAGAGGGGATTTTGGCTTTGGTCCTAACTGTTTAAAGGTTTGACCAAGATGGGAATTTGAGACGATCCTAACTGTTTAAAGGTTTGATCGTTCAATTTGTGGACCTCTCGTTCATGGAACGAATCGAGAGGGGATTTTGGCTTTGGTCCTAACTGTTTAAAGGTTTGACCAAGATGGGAATTTGAGACGATCCTAACTGTTTAAAGGTTTGATCGTTCAATTTGTGGACCTCTCGTTCATGGAACGAATCGAGAGGGGATTTTGGCTTTGGTCCTAACTGTTTAAAGGTTTGACCAAGATGGGAATTTGAGACGATCCTAACTGTTTAAAGGTTTGATCGTTCAATTTGTGGACCTCTCGTTCATGGAACGAATCGAGAGGGGATTTTGGCTTTGGTCCTAACTGTTTAAAGGTTTGACCAAGATGGGAATTTGAGACGATCCTAACTGTTTAAAGGTTTGATCGTTCAATTTGTGGACCTCTCGTTCATGGAACGAATCGAGAGGGGATTTTGGCTTTGGTCCTAACTGTTTAAAGGTTTGACCAAGATGGGAATTTGAGACGATCCTAACTGTTTAAAGGTTTGATCGTTCAATTTGTGGACCTCTCGTTCATGGAACGAATCGAGAGGGGATTTTGGCTTTGGTCCTAACTGTTTAAAGGTTTGACCAAGATGGGAATTTGAGACGATCCTAACTGTTTAAAGGTTTGATCGTTCAATTTGTGGACCTCTCGTTCATGGAACGAATCGAGAGGGGATTTTGGCTTTGGTCCTAACTGTTTAAAGGTTTGACCAAGATGGGAATTTGAGACGATCCTAACTGTTTAAAGGTTTGATCGTTCAATTTGTGGACCTCTCGTTCATGGAACGAATCGAGAGGGGATTTTGGCTTTGGTCCTAACTGTTTAAAGGTTTGACCAAGATGGGAATTTGAGACGATCCTAACTGTTTAAAGGTTTGATCGTTCAATTTGTGGACCTCTCGTTCATGGAACGAATCGAGAGGGGATTTTGGCTTTGGTCCTAACTGTTTAAAGGTTTGACCAAGATGGGAATTTGAGACGATCCTAACTGTTTAAAGGTTTGATCGTTCAATTTGTGGACCTCTCGTTCATGGAACGAATCGAGAGGGGATTTTGGCTTTGGTCCTAACTGTTTAAAGGTTTGACCAAGATGGGAATTTGAGACGATCCTAACTGTTTAAAGGTTTGATCGTTCAATTTGTGGACCTCTCGTTCATGGAACGAATCGAGAGGGGATTTTGGCTTTGGTCCTAACTGTTTAAAGGTTTGACCAAGATGGGAATTTGAGACGATCCTAACTGTTTAAAGGTTTGATCGTTCAATTTGTGGACCTCTCGTTCATGGAACGAATCGAGAGGGGATTTTGGCTTTGGTCCTAACTGTTTAAAGGTTTGACCAAGATGGGAATTTGAGACGATCCTAACTGTTTAAAGGTTTGATCGTTCAATTTGTGGACCTCTCGTTCATGGAACGAATCGAGAGGGGATTTTGGCTTTGGTCCTAACTGTTTAAAGGTTTGACCAAGATGGGAATTTGAGACGATCCTAACTGTTTAAAGGTTTGATCGTTCAATTTGTGGACCTCTCGTTCATGGAACGAATCGAGAGGGGATTTTGGCTTTGGTCCTAACTGTTTAAAGGTTTGACCAAGATGGGAATTTGAGACGATCCTAACTGTTTAAAGGTTTGATCGTTCAATTTGTGGACCTCTCGTTCATGGAACGAATCGAGAGGGGATTTTGGCTTTGGTCCTAACTGTTTAAAGGTTTGACCAAGATGGGAATTTGAGACGATCCTAACTGTTTAAAGGTTTGATCGTTCAATTTGTGGACCTCTCGTTCATGGAACGAATCGAGAGGGGATTTTGGCTTTGGTCCTAACTGTTTAAAGGTTTGACCAAGATGGGAATTTGAGACGATCCTAACTGTTTAAAGGTTTGATCGTTCAATTTGTGGACCTCTCGTTCATGGAACGAATCGAGAGGGGATTTTGGCTTTGGTCCTAACTGTTTAAAGGTTTGACCAAGATGGGAATTTGAGACGATCCTAACTGTTTAAAGGTTTGATCGTTCAATTTGTGGACCTCTCGTTCATGGAACGAATCGAGAGGGGATTTTGGCTTTGGTCCTAACTGTTTAAAGGTTTGACCAAGATGGGAATTTGAGACGATCCTAACTGTTTAAAGGTTTGATCGTTCAATTTGTGGACCTCTCGTTCATGGAACGAATCGAGAGGGGATTTTGGCTTTGGTCCTAACTGTTTAAAGGTTTGACCAAGATGGGAATTTGAGACGATCCTAACTGTTTAAAGGTTTGATCGTTCAATTTGTGGACCTCTCGTTCATGGAACGAATCGAGAGGGGATTTTGGCTTTGGTCCTAACTGTTTAAAGGTTTGACCAAGATGGGAATTTGAGACGATCCTAACTGTTTAAAGGTTTGATCGTTCAATTTGTGGACCTCTCGTTCATGGAACGAATCGCTTTGATTCGATGACTCTTCAACTAGATAAGAGCCATTGTGAGCAGAGGTGTTGCGAGTAAAATTCTCAGCAACAATCAAGCGAGAGTCTTCATTTTGTGCCTTCTTTGGCATGTAACTCTTCCTCAATTGTGAGATCCTCTTGTACTTGCGAGATAATGAAGATCTTGAAGAGGATGATGAGAGATATTCCTCAAACTTGGTTTGGTCGAATTCGTATTCGACCATGGATTCAACTGGAATCTTGATCGGCTGCGACATGACGGTCTCGGCAGCGAGATCGTTGGCTCCCACTGTGGTCGCCAGTTTGTTTTCGCCAAAAGTCGAATTTGTTGTCGAATTCATTATATCTTCGGTCGATTACAATAAATTCAAAGAAAACAGCCTTTTTATAAGACTCTTTTACACAACAAAAAGAAAATTACAACTCTTGAGAAAATAAACGCAGGATCGTTGTTTAAATCACTGCTTTCGTGGGATCTTTGCCTGTGCCGGGAGCGCTTTGACTCGTGGACCACCAAATCACAGATTCTGATTGAACCGTGAGGGGTTTATGATTCTGACTTCGTTTATCGAAGTGAGAAATTGAAACGATATCTTATCGATGTAAGATAGTCTTTGACTCGTGGACCACCAAGTCACAGATTCTGATTGAACCGTGAGGGGTTTATGATTCTGACTTCGTTTATCGAAGTGAGAAATTGAAACGATATCTTATCGATGTAAGATAGTCGTTCTTCTTGAAATCAAGTCAAAGCCTGATTATCAAGGAGTGCTCTCTCTCTGCTCTGGATTGCTCTGGATTGCTCTGAAGTGCTCACAATGATCAGCCCCCTGGAAAAATGGCCTTAGGAGGGTATTTATAACCTCCAAGAACAGTTGGTAGAAAACAGGTTCGCGAGACAGTGTTTGCTGTCTCGCTGGGCGAGACAGTGTTTGCTGTCTCGCTGGGCGAGACAGTGTTTGCTGTCTCGACCCGCGAGACAGTAAATACTGTCTCGGAAATAGTAACCGCAGGCAGTTTTCGTTTTAACTGCCTTCCCACGTTTCAAACTCCGTTATTTTGGTAGTTATCCCCGTGATTCTCGCCCACGACGTTTCCCACGTTCTTGAACAGTTAGTGGCCACGTGTAGGGCAGTTGCAAAGGTAGTTTTGACCATCTGAAAGCTGTCTTACGTGCGAGACAGTAAATTCTGTCTCGCACGGCGAGACAGTGAAGACTGTCTCGCGCTGTCTTACGTGCGAGACAGTAAATTCTGTCTCGCACGGCGAGACAGCAAAGACTGTCTCGCGTGGGCGAGACAGTAAAAGTCTGTCTCGCCCGCGAGACAGTAAAGACTGTCTCGCACGGCGAGACAGTCAAGTCTGTCTCGCGTGCGAGACAGTAAAGACTTATGTTCTTCTGCCTTTTTGGATGATTTCCTCTTGAGCTGTATTTGGATATCTTTCAGCATTTTTTGACGCCTACAATGACAAACAATTTACAAAAAAGATATATGCATGAATAAAAATGAATATATAAATTATAATTCACATGCATACAAACAAGGAAATGTATACTCATAATATTTCTCCCCCTTTGACAACATCAAAAAGGGGAAAACAACAAGAATGAAGAGAGCGAAAGTTCCCCCTATCAATATGCATGAGTGAGTATAAAACAAGTATAGGGAATAGCTCCCCCTATCAAAATGCCATATAGAATATATGAAATGAAAGCTAAGGCAAAAACATGTGAGTAAGCATAAATGAAAGATATGTTAAACATAACTCACATACAAACAAGACAATGAGAACACATATTAATATGTCATTTATGAAAGAAGTGTCTCATTATACAATTATAAAAACATAGTGTATAAAAATAGATTTATGAAAACAAAGGAATGAGAAAAACATGAGAACCATGAAAAAAGTTTTCAAGTGAAAACAAATCACTCAAATGAAGTCATAATCAAGATTTGAGTCCAAAAACAATGTTTGATCAAAAAAAAAATTTCTTTGTATAACTTGATCAAACCACTCATAGAATACATTATAAGACACGAATAGATGATCCATAAGTACAAACACATAAATATCATCATATAAGTAAAATATAATGAATTCAAAGCAAAAAATCAAAACACAATTTTAAGAGAGACAATAATATCAAGCTCTTGAGCCTGTTTCAACCCATATAAACAATTTTAGCACCGGTAAACAAGTTTTGGGAATAAACACCTAATAAATCTAAGGGGTTATATAAACACAAACCTCTCATCAAAATTGAAACTAATAATCATGAAAACAAAAGAATTGATCAAGGAAAATTGTTTTCATATTCAAAAATTTAAAGTATAATTTTCAAACCAAGAAAATAAAAATAAATAAAAATATTAAAAATCTTGGTTTAAAAGGATTTTGGCACCCAAGCATTCTTGGTGCCGGATTGTTTAGGGACATGACCCCTATCAATAAAGCTCAAAGCCCTAAGGTTATGAATCCTTTTGGGCACATTTGGTGCACTAAACCGGACATAACAATAATTGCTCAAATGACCCTTCCGATTGTAATTTGTGCAATGAAAGAGACTCAATTGTTTTTGTGGATCATATGCTCGTGCACGAGAACCAATTGCAAACAAAGATTGTCTTTTAAAATTATTTTGTAAATGAGAAACATTATCAAACAAAGGTGGTTTACTTGAGAAATTTGGTAAGTTTGAACATTTTTTTAAATCATAACAAAACTTCCCCAAATGGCCAAATCTATCACAAATATTACATTTAAACACATGAGCATGCTTATGATAAACATGATGAGTATGTGCATGTGTATGTACAAAATGTGATGATGATGAAACTTGATGGGATGCATAATTATGATTATTTATTGTAGGTTTTTGTGCATCATAGCAAAATTTAGCAAGATGGCCTTTTCGACCACAAATAGAGCATTTGTAAATCTTGCTATACATGTGTGCATAGTGAGTGTTTGATTTGGAAGTGTTAACACAAATAGAGCATTTGTAAATCTTGCTATACATGTGTGCATAGTGAGTGTTTGATTTGGAAGTGTTAACACGGGACTTTGCACACAAGTCCTAGTGAGTGTTTGATTTGGAAGTGTTAACACGGGACTTTGCACACAAGTCCATAAGCTTATCATGATTAGCAATACACATTTTAAGGGTTGAATCTAAAGATGATATGTGATCCTTAACATGATTCAACTCATCATTATGCATACAAGTATTGTTGTTAGAAGTAAAACATATATAGTCATTTATAAATGAAGCAGTATCATTTTTATGTTCTTACCTCTAACATGGCATTAATCTTAGCATGAGATAAGCCAGTAATGGATGAGGTTAATTTTTTATTTTCCAAATTTAACAAGTCATTGTTTTCTTTAAGCATAGTATTTTCAATTTTTTATTTTCCAAATTTAACAAGTCATTGTTTTCTTTAAGCATAGTATTTTCTTTTGCAATGACATCAAATTTGGACACTAGCTCCTCATGATCGGATTTTAATACAACATGCTTGCTTTTTAAATTTATAAAGTTATTATGCAACTTAGTGTAGGCATGCATTAACCTATCATATGAACATGCGAGTTCATCTATAGATAAATCACATTCGGATTCGGACTCGCTTACCACACTAGGGTTATCGCCTAGTGGCCGTGTGCATGATGCTCCTTTTGAACTTAAAGCGGGATCCTCCAAAGCTTGTCGGATCGCCTCCAAGTCCCCTTGATGTGCTTCTATGAATTTTCACAATGTATAAGTGCTATCAAAAGAATCAAGCTTGTTAGAAAAAGATGAATCAAAAGCGTTACGCAAAAATTCTAACAAAAGCTTATTCATTGTAAACATCTTATGATCATTTTTACTCCACTTGAATTTCTCCGTAGTGGGTACAATATAAGCACAATCAATAACTTTCCACAAATCGATATTTTTAGATTGAACAAATATTTTGAATCTAAAGCACCATTGATTATAGGGGAAAGCATTGAATTTTGGAGCAACACTAGGATCATAGCCTAAAGAAGATGCACCATACATATCCATAATTATAAAAATATGCAAGAAATATGCAAATACAATTAAAACTAGATTAGCACAAAAAGATAACTTGGATCTTTAACTCAAGGTAATTAGACCTTAAATCAAAGAGCACCAAGCTCTGATACTAATTGTTAGACCCTAAGGTCGCTATGAAAAAACCCTAGAGGGGGGGTGAATAGGGTTTATGCTAATCTAATCCAATTTATACCAAATTAAAACTTATTAACAAATATCCTAGTAAATGAGATATGAACAATATATGTGCAAGGATATACAAGTAACACAAGGGTGAAATAAACATAAAGAAGATAAACAAGATAGTGGGCAATATAAAGAAAGAGCACTTGACAAAGGCGATATAAACAATAAGCACGAATATAAATGAACGCCAAAGACAAACACAAACAAACAATATGATCACAGAGTTCAATCCCCACGACCTACGTCTCCACTCCTCACCTCGAGGAGATCTTCACTATCACAACTGGGTTTTCTACGCTCACCCGAATAACGTTTACACCTCACACTCGGTTTTCTAGCTAACCGAAAACTTTACAATCCATACTCACTACCACCTCAAGTGTTGGTCTCTATCCCGTATCTCTCTCAAGTGTTAGGAATTACAACCTCTCTCTAGGTATTATCACCTACCACACTCCTCTTGGGACGACCCCGTCTCTCACCACACACTCCTCTTGGTGTACTAGTGTAATACAAAGTGTTCAACACAATTAGGCTCACAATACAACAAAATTGTTATCTATAATAGATGAGAACTCAATGTAGGCTCACTCTCTAAGTCACACAATCCCACAACATAATTATAAAATGTATGCAAATACAATAAGCTCAATGGTTGTGTGTGTACAAAGAGATAAATAAAATCAACTAAACTCAATATAAACACTAGCTTAATAAAATAATAATCAAACAATAAAATGTAAAGCTAGATTGAGTTTAGAAAACTTCTCCAATAAATGACAAGAGTGAGAGAGAGATGATTTGAAGCTCAAACACCAAAGATTATCTCCTCAAGCCCTTGTGAAATTATCTTCACAAACCAAACTCTTAAACACACTTAGAAACCCTTAAACAAACTTGTAAAACTCTTTAAAACTTTTCTCTTGGTTAGATGGGAGAGGTAAATGCAATGGGGTATTTATAACAACCCAAGACATCAGTCAAAACCCAACTGAAAAGACAAAAAAAGCCCCCAAAAAACACTGCTGGAAACTAGCCGTTACTGTACAACGGCTCTTTCATATGTCGACTTATGAGTCGACTTATGAGTTGACTTATATGAGTCGACTCAGCAGAAGAAAAATTATAACTGTGCTACACTTCGTGAGTCGACTTATGAGTCGACTCATGAGTCGACTAAACATGCACGGACCTGAAGTACACAGAAAAACTCAATTTTAAACTGGATTTAAAAATATCAAATAAATTCCAAAAAAATATAAAACTTTAGGAAATGATTGTAAACATGATAATAAACATGTTACAAAAACTGATTTTTAAAAAGGACTTCCCAAATGTAAAATATCATCATTTTTCAAAATAGTCCAAAAACATGAAAACTAAACATACATGTTTTTGACATTTGACTTAAACAAACTTTTGAAACTCTACAAAATAATTTTATAGACTTAAAGAAAGATGTAAACTATTGTTATGAAGTCTATAAACAATGAATATAATATTTTGTCAAATACAATTAAATATGAAACATATGAGTATGTATATGAATATATATTTGTTTTATATCTATGAAATTAGATCAAACCAACTTATCCACATAAAAACAAATATGTATAAATATAAATATTTATTTATATGCTTGTAAAAACTTTGTTTGTGGATAAACCAAAAGCCAAGATGTGTATATATATATATATACATAGAAAACAATAAAATGTGTGTGTATATGATATTGAACTTAAAGTACTAACACACATAATATAAACTCCTAAACTAAATGTTATCCAAGCAATCTTGATCTTCAATACGCTTGACTTGGTACACTATGCGGAAGAAGCTTGAACTTGGATCTTCAACTTAAATTGCAAGGCTTCACTCCACTATTCCGCCAACCTCCATTGGATATGATCGTGAATGCGTAATTCCATCCATCCTCCAATTTATTGTTTGTCTATAATAAATAACAAAACACAAACACTAGACAAATAATATTAGATGTAAATTATTTGTTAAATCATCATCAAAATAAGAAGGCCAACAGTGAGTATATGCCCGAAATAGGAATGCTATTAGGTATGAAATAAATCAGCCAGGGTCAATAAAGATGAAAGAACATAAAAGAATACAACATACCTCTCAACATGATATTTTTTATCACAGAATTCATCCTACTTTGCATTCATGATTATGCCTATATAATTTTCCACATGGATATATAGCAAACCAGTCACTTGCCATTTTCTGCAGCTGCATGTTCTCTCCTTCAAGTTAATATTCCTTCTCTCATACTCATTTTCAACTTCAGCCTCATCAACATTTGTTTGTCCCACTAAATAAGAACCAAGATTCTTACTGATTTCTTGGCAATATCTATTAGCATATGGCACTAACTTACCCTTCCACTTCAAGCCTATTTTCCTTCTCTTGTTGAATTTGAGCATCAGTTTGGCCCTTAACTTGTCAACCAAATCCACAACTGGTAAATACCTTGAATCAAGTATCCATGAGTTAAAGGACTCAGACAGATTGTTAGTGAGGTAATTGTTCTTAGATATTTCAAAAAAATGACGTCTAGACCACACAAATTTATCCTTTGCATGCAAACTGAGAAATGCTTCATTTGAAACTTCACCCAACTGTAACATATGTACGGTGAACACATATGATGTGTATGCCCTTGCAGCCCCCCATATGCATTGTTCATAAAACTCACCAAGAAAGTTTTTTTTGAAATTTTTCCACGTGTCTCATACACACCCTCTGCTCAGCTTCAGGAAGTAGTATGGAAATTAACTCTAGTAGTCTCTTCTCTTGATCGCTAATAACACTAACCTGACCAAGCTCACTATTAAAAGCTTTAATAAGATTTTTCAAGAACCAAAACCAATTGTCACTTGATTCCCCTTCAAATGTAGCAAATGCAAGAGGAAATAAACTATGATTTCCATCCAAACTTGTAGCACACAACATATGCTTCCCATATACTTGGACCTTAAGTGGCAGCCATCAAATCCTATAAATGGCTTGCACCCTTTCCTAAACCCCTCCATTGATGCTCCAAATCACACAAACATTCTCTCAAATGCACGATCTAGACCAATTTGAACTTCTACATGACTTCCTATATTTCTGTTCAATAGCTCATACTTTAGAGAAAGTACATGGTCATAAGATTCTTCAATATTACCAAATATCATTTTTCTTGAAGCCTCTCTAGCTCTCCAAGCTTGGTCATATGATATAATCATTTTATAATCCTTTAACATGGTCCTCTGTATATCTTTGGGAGCCAAATTAGGATTATCTTTGACATCTTTAAGTATAACTGTTGCCATCCATTTAGCACTAGCTTGATTATTTTTACTCTTATTCACCCCAGTGTATGAGTGTTGTCCTATATACCTAGTAATCTCCTTTGTTTTGCCATCATGCAAAACCTTAGCTCACAGCTTCCAAGGACAACCCTCTTGACAACATTTAGCAAATAGCCTCTTAGTGTCATTCTTCACCAAATTAAAATTAAAATTTTTCTTCACAACAAAATATTTAAAATAGAGTCTCAAATTAGCCACATCAGGGAATTTTCTACCTAAATCAAATATAGAAATACCCTCATCAGTGTTGTTCTCTTCACCATCAAGCATACCACCCTCAATTACATCATCATCATCACTACTATATTCCTCTGCTAAACTATGAATAGAGTGGTAACCATCATCAGAACAAATTTCATCAGCATCATCAGTCATATTTACTTCCTCAACCTCCTCATCATGAGCTCTAGCCTCCTCCACTGCAATTTTCTCTAGGTGGGCATGCTAATTATCTAATTGAGCTACCCTCTAATCTAGAATCCCCTTCATTGTCATCATGCATATCAAACATCATCTGAGTTGCCTCCCAATCAATTGCATTGTCAAAATCAAAGCCTTGATCCTCAATATCTGCTGAGTTAGCATCATCTAATGGCACATATTTGTCATCATCAACACCTTAGTTTTCCATCTTCACTAGATAAATCATCAAGATCAACATGTTTAATCCTCTTAGATTTATTTGATCCCTCTCTTGGTGAATTCCTTCTTCTCTGTGACACTGGAGCCCTCCAAGACTTGGAATAGGTTCTAATGACACAAACATTTGAACATACCTCCTTCCTACATGATTTCTCAACACACCCATGAAAATCCCAGTTGTTTTAATCTCCCTAAAGACTCTAGGATTTGTGTCAGGAATTGCATAAAATATTTTAGTATATGACCCCTAGAAATAGGCATAAATTCTGCTGTTAGTTCCCCAAATTTTTTCAGTGACATACTACCAACATCCACTCTAATGGTTCTTTGATTACCACATTCATATTTCTTCCTCCCTGTCGTAGGAATATGTCTCCAATACCCATTGTACCTACTTACAATCTCAACAACTCCTACTTCCATCCTACAATGTCAAAAAAGCCTCATTCAAGTACCCAAAAAACACTGCGGAAAAAACAACAAAAAAGCCTCATCCACCTTGTATAAAACCAAAACCCAGAAATCAACAAGTTAAAGAAACCACAATACCAAAGCAACATTTAACTTGCATGCATGGAAAATGTATAAAAACTAAAGTTAAAGAAAGTTACCTTCAAATTATGCAATGAGGGCTCCTCCACCTTGTCTTCACCAAACTCTGCCCTAATTTAGGGAAGGGGATGTTGATCTTCCTGCAAAGACAACCCCGTGTGAGATTGGAGAGAAATCAACAAGTTGTCCTAGATTTTCGTCGAAGATTTTTCCCCTTTCAGAGAGCAGGAAAAACTAGGGGCAACTAATAGCCTTCAGAACAATAACGTACACCCAAGGTCAATAAGCTCATTTCTCATGTATGGTTACTGTTGTGCCTGAAGCTGTGTCGAGGAACCAAGCCAAACGCCAATCCAAGAGAGCTAAACGAACCAAATATCAATGCACAAATAAAACACCAATTTTAACGTGGTTCGGCAAGTTGCCTACGTCCACGGGGCAAGGGGGGATGGGGTTTTCACTAATAGAGAAAGAGTACAAACTGAGATTACAAATCACTCGAAGGAACAAACTAATCTCACCACAAAGCTCTCAATCTCTCCAAATAAAACCCTAAACAAATAGCTCAAAAATACCTCTTTTTGTGCTCCAAATAGCCCCCAATCAATGCTTAATCAAAGCCTAAACCAAGCCTAGGAAACCCTAAAAAACGTGTCTCTATTTATAGCAAAACACAATCCCAAACTGATTGAGATTCTAAAAACGAGTCTGCCACACCCTACACCATGGGTGTGGCAGAGGGTGTGGTGCAGGACAGATTCCGCCACACCCTGCACCGTGCGTGTGGCAGAGGGTGTGGTGCAAGACAGATTCTACCACACCCATGGCAGACACCACACCAGGGTGTGGTGGAGTCTGTTTTGGGTTATTCTTCACGTTTTTCACAATTCCTTCGCCGTTTTCACAATTCTCCACCTCGGCGAAGTGTTCCCAACACTGAGCCGACACCAACCAAAACAAATACCTCACTTGTTGCATCCAGTACGCCACGGCAACGGACTCATGACAATGGACTCCATCCACACAAGTCGAGACCCAAACGGGAGTGCGAACACTCACCCAAACGTCGGTATCTACTCACCAAATCGGCTGCATCAAAACTGACTGCCTACGTATCCTCTTGCCCAAGGAATCAAGCCTTCACATAGTTCACCCAAACGGCCTCCAAAGGCCCTCAAACAAATAGAAAAGTCTGTAACTCTTCCCCAATATCGCCAATGGATCTGCAACTAATAGCGGCCCCAAACTGATACAAATCAAACACCTCAATCTGAGGTGAACCAATGGCCGTATCCAAATCATATCCACCAGCTGCAACCAAATCCAAAACCAATCCATCATCTGCATCCGAAATCAAATGATCCCCAACCTGTGTCACCTCAGCTGGAATCCCAAATGACGCAGTATGATCTGGAGTATGTGGAATAAGTTCCACCCAACGTGAAGTAGCATCACCCTCCACCTGCTGCGATATCCAAACGACCTGATCAACACTCTCCACCTGCCGAGAGTCAAAAATGACATTCTTGCTCAGAACAAAACCAGAAGCTCCCAAACGATAATCAACTGAGCCTCCGAACCCCAAACGCGTAATCGGATCAAATCTCACATCCTTGATGTGACCAAATGCTGGGTATCCAAATATCCGACGCAACCCAAAATCTGAAGCAGCTCCACAGATCCAATAACTCCTAATGCAGCAGTCGGCGACCTGTGACTAAGATGACCCAAATATGTCGAAGCTCCAGAACCAATGCTCGACAACCAACGCCGATCCTCCTTCAGAAAGGAACGACCCATCGAAACTGTCATCTCATCTCGTCGCCCCAAAGTCTCCACACCAATGAAGTGTCTCCTATTGCCGTGAGCTCGGCACAAACGCAAGAAAGGACCCTTATCAAATCTAGAACAACGAGTTACCTTTCTGCCAATACACTTCTTCCAATTGTTGTTGACTTCTAAGACTTTACACCAACGGGAACTGGTCACGACCCAATAATGCCTAGAACAATCTTCAACTGCGGAAACTAAGATATGATTACCTCCCAATGATGCCTCCTTGGAAGGCCCCCAAATGCCTGACTGAACAACTGGTCACGACCCAATAATGCCTAGAACAATCTTCAACTGCGGAAACTAAGATATGATTACCTCCCAATGATGCCTCCTTGGAAGGCCCCCAAATGCCTGACTGAACACCTCCTAAAAGACCCCTCGCTCGATGGATAGGAATGCCAAACTCCACCACGGTCTTGCTCATCCCAATATGCTCACAGGACATCACAATCATGGACCCAAATGTACCCTTCAAGCGTGCATCCGCCAAGGTCACCCTATAGCCTGCTGCCTCCAAAGCTCCAAGTGAAATGATGTTCTTCTTCAACTGAGGAACGAACCTCACTCCAACCAACTCCCGAATCACCCCGTCACTCATCCTGATCCGAACGGTACCGATACCACCAATAGAGCATTTGTGATCATTCCCCATGAGCACGAAATCCCCTCTTTCCAACTCCTGAAAGCTGGAGAACCAATCCCTCCTAGGGCAAATATGGTATGTAGCCCCCGAATCCAACATCCACTCTGTAGAGTAGACAACACAAACTGACGGCAGTGCAGATAATGAGTAGCCCGAAGAATCCGAATCTGAATCGTTGCCACTAGCCTTGACAACATTCGCCTCTGAAGCTTGAATAGCTTTTCCCTTATTCTTCCTGGCTCGATCAACTAACTTTGGGCAATCGGCTTTCCAATGTCCATCTTCTTTGCAAAAGGCACATTGATTCTTACGAACTCCAAGATGTGCCCCTCTAGACTGCGACCTCCCACTACGGTTTGGACCCTTTGCTCTTGCGACCAACGCCCCCGCTACCGGCTCAAACGAAGTCTCCTTATCCTTCTTTCGAAGCTGATAATTCACAAGTGCAGCGGTGACCTCACTATACGAAAGAGATGCTTTCCCATTAATAAGAGTAAGAACGAAGGTCTCATATTCCTCGTCAGGCAAGGAACTCAACAACAACAACGCCTTGTCCTCATCTTCAATCACCACATCTACATTCGTCAAATCCGCAAGAAGCTTCGTGTAGTGGTTCATGTGATCACCAATGGAGGTTCCTTTCTTCAACTGGAAGCGGTAAAGCCTCCTCTTCAAATGCAAGCGATTCTCCACACTCTTGGTCAAATACTTGCTCTCAAGGATCTCCCAAATCTTCTTTGCAGAAGTCTCATTGATCACATCATACTTTAGATCTTGAGTGAGACAAGACCTAATCACACCACACGCCGTTCTATTCATTTTTTTCCAAACCTTCTCATCAATATTGTCCGGTTTCCCGTCCAACTCCAACGTATCTTCCAAATTTTGCGCGTTGAGCGCATCCATGACTTCGCATCGCCAAAGTCCAAAATTGTTTGTGCCATTGAACTTTTCCACATCAATCTTCATTGAGTGGATATTCAAGCTTTGGACGGTCTTCACGCCGGAAGTACTGCCCACAACTCCTTCTTTCTCGGCCATAATCCTCAAAACACCACCAAACCAATGCGGAAACAAACGAGAAATAGATCCAAACTGAAAAAGACGAGATTTTTACTAAAAAGATCCCACCTTTATCACCAAACGAAGCCCTAGATGAACTTCCAAAGCGATCTACTCCTCTAAATAGCCCAAGCGTTGCCCGAGCTCTGATACCACTTGTTGTGCCTGAAGCTGTGTCGAGGAACCAAATCAAACGCCAATCCAAGAGAGCCAAACGAACCAAATATCAATGCACAAACAAAACACCAATTTTAACGTGGTTCGGCAAGTTGCCTACGTCCACGGGGCAAGGGGGGATAAGGTTTTCACTAATAGAGAAAGAGTACAAACTGAGATTACAAATCACTCGAAGGAACAAACTAATCTCACCACAAAGCTCTTAATCTCTCCAAATAAAACCCTAAACAAATAGCTCAAAAATACCTCTTTTTGTGCTCCAAATAGCCCCCAATCAATGCTTAATCAAAGCCTAAACCAAGCCTAGGAAACCCTAAAAAACGTGTCTCTATTTATAGCAAAACACAATCCCAAACTGATTGAGATTCTAAAAACGAGTCTGCCACACCCTGCACCATGGGTGTGGCAGAGGGTGTGGTGCAGAACAGATTCTGCCACACCCTGCACCGTGGGTATGGCAGAGGGTGTGGTGCAAGACAGATTCTACCACACCCATGGCAGACACCACACCAGGGTGTGGTGGAGTCTGTTTTGGGTTATTCTTCACGTTTTTCACAATTCCTTCGCCGTTTTCACATGGCTACTTGTTAACCTAACTATGGTTAAAGAAATTAACAACTTTTGTAACAGAAGGATCAAATGGCAAGGAAATTGGAGATTTAAGGGACTAATAAGCAAATAATGGGATTTAAGGGACTATTTGGTAATTATGTTTGATATAAGGGATTAATATGCAATTAATCAATTTAAAAATGATGACATATCTCCTGATAGTAAGCATACATGATTCAAGAGACGACTTAAAATTGACAAAGGTTTGAACGTACTGATTACCCAATTCAACATTATTACAAAAATATTTACAACCAATCTCAGATGTCTTCAAGTTACAAATTTCTTGTATACAAGTCAAATTGCTGGGCCTAAGCTCCATACAGAAGTGTTTCGATTCCAGACATTGCAGCGTCCTGCGAATACGGTCACCTTTTTTTCACATCTTGAATGCATCATTCGTAAGTAACCAAGATAAGAAAAGAAGAGCTTCTTTTATACCACCATTGCATAAGAGGGCCTATGTGCAAAAGTACAGGCCTACAAGGTGAAGACCTTAGGCTGATTGGTAGCTGAATTCTCGAATACAGCAAAGCAGCATTGAAATATTATCAAGTATGGAGGTGAATCCTTGTAGTCAAATCATTCATCCAGGCTGAACCATCAATCTGTCACTGATAGAATTTCATGCAAGCCTATGATGAAATGAACACCGGTCTCTATCACTAATCCTGGAATAGAGCAGGACTTAAAGCATCAAGGCAATCTCTCAGGCAAGAAAAGATAACGAAATCGAGCATCAAATGGTAGTACACCACAATTTCTTGAGCCTAGGAAGCTCTGCCGCCTCTGCGAAACACATTGTTCGACAAAGGCTGCTTGTTCCTGCGGAAGGAAACGGGATATCCAGATTGCTAGCTTAGAATCATCTACAAGCGCTCTGGCAAAAGACTGAACCATCTTTGGCACCAAAAGCTTCCCTTTACTGCTCAGTCCAACTGAGGCCCGGATGAAATCTCGTTGAGCTTCTTGGAGCTCGTCCTTCAAATTTCTGGGTGTGTAAACTTTTACCTGCAATCCAAGTGTAGACTTTCAGATTTCTTCCGAGTGATTAATTGAGTTACATGTGAAATTCTCTAAAAACTTGTGAGTAGCAGTTAAGGAAAACATTGCAACATAGTTATAGATCAAAACTCGTTGCTCATTTATCCGTGAAGAGAACCTTTCATGTATGTCAATGTTCTTTTCAAAATTTTGTTAAAAGAAACTTGTTGACCTAATTAAAAACTGAGAGCTAACTAGAAAGGGATATGATTTTGAATAATACAACACACAAGAACTGAAATGGTTAAAACAAACAAAACTATATAGGTACAGACAATATTACCGCTGGAGAAGAGTATGATCCACAGCTTAAAGCAAAGGTCACAAGTGGCTCGGGTGTTTCAATTGCAAACTTCTTCTGTTCCTCAGAGACCTTTGGCTTCTGAAGAGCAAGAAGCAAAGCCTGAAGATAAGAGAAAACAAAAAAGTATAAACATTGTGGGGTTTTGAAGGAAAATGGTAGTTTGAAGAACAGAAAGAGAAATTCATACAGTTTGGGGCCGATGGACTGGTGGCTTCATTTTCAATATTACATACTCAATGCATGTAGCAGTAAATGAGTGTCCTCCAACTGTATATGCTGCCTGAATTAAGAAAGAATATAATGAGAAATGTGTAATACGCATGGCAATTGCACAAACTACCGATACATTTCATGAGTATTCTCTGAAATTTCCTAACTACGCAAGCATAAGGTCAAGATATATTAGAATCCAATTCAGCTTGTCACAGTTAAGACAGAAAACATGTAACTTATCGATTTATCATAACTCTTAAAGAGTCCCCATTCCCCTTTATCCACTTCTGATTATTTGTAATCACTAATCATTCATTTTTATTCTATCTAAGTTAATGATTGTTGTCCAGACCTTCTCCAGTCATAAGTGGGTCATCTATCGATCAGAAATTTAACTTAGGTCCCTACCAAGAACCCCTCTCAATCCTCCATTTGATGGGGCAAGAGAGGGCCATTTTATCAAGGTCCACTTGCATGTGGGAACTACCTTATTAACAATATAGTTTAAGCCCATCAAACCACAGAGAATCGGAGCATTGCATCTGAATTGGTAATTTCAAAAATTAACATTAATCTTTTTTATTTACCTTTAATTGCATCAGAAAATTTAGAATTCACTAGGAAACTACCAATATAACCTATAATACATCATAACCATTATTTTAAGCTATTTTTTCCAATCAAAAAGCATCTTCCAGTGACCACCCAAGAGCTTACGAAGAAAACATTGCATGTGAGTTAATGGCTAAATAAGCATTGGTTATGAAATCTAAAAAAGTTCTTGATTGTGATTATTTAGAAGTCTGGATTGTATAAATAAATTTGATTTCTGCATAAGAATAATGACAAAGACATGTCCAGATGTGGGTCACTGATCATGGATACATGACAGACATGAGACTAGGCAGCTCCTTAAAAGGAAGAAAATAGGCAATATGACACTAAAACATATATAAATAGCAAAATAGAGTTCATATGCATGTGCATGCGTGTACTTGTGTACGCGCATATGTGCCCCTCAATGTTCACATATTCTTAATAATACAAAACATATAATGGTTACAAATATACTGATTAACCTACCACATATTTTTATGGTTCCCCAAACAGAATTAACTCCTGGCTCTTCATCTTGCATAGATCAACTCAAAGCATCTCACTTATATTAAGACATAGCTGAACTTATTACAGATTTATACAATTCAGTATTTTATGGCTTTTTCTAATAAAGTATATATTTTTGTATAAAGGAAAGTGAATAAATGGTATCACATGCATCGTAAATTGCATGGAAACGGATACAGATACCAGCATGGGTGTGAGTACATGACACAGTTAATTTGTAAAATGTAGGGCACAGGGACATAGCTATATATATATAGAGAGATGTGAACTTATGTCAACTTAAGTGGACAAGAGGCCTTTGTCCACCAAACTTTCTATTCACTTCATATATATATACATATATTATATATATATATATATATATATATATATATATTTATATATATAATATATATATATATATATATATATATATATATTATTATATATATATATATATAATTCTTCATATCTTGCATGGAGCCTAGGTATATCAATTGATAAAAGTTGGGTGGATGGTCCACTTAAGTGTCATACGAATTTCTCTCTCTCTCTCTCTCTCCTCTCTCTCTATATATATATATATATATATATATTATTATATATATATATATTATAAATTATTATATCGATTAATAATTTTTATGAGACTATTATTGTTTTCCGATTCATTTGTTATCAGAATTAAAATTCCTATCATATTTTAAAGTTTCTTTTATTATGTTAATTATTATAAATTAAAAATTGCACATTTTTTAACTAAACACCCAAAAAATCCATTAAAATCATAGGTTTAAACTTGGATACAGGCTGAAACAAACCTAACCCATGTCTAACAACCTTTAAGAAATGGATGCTAAGTCTAGGATATGCATCCAAGAAATGTATGACAAGTGTTTTAAATTAAAAACATATATCACGTAACTGAGTACATGTCTTAAAAAAGGTAAAATTATGTCAAAGCCCCAATATGAAGAACCCCATGCGAGTAGCCCCTTTAACCTTTCACCATTATGGGTCAGACCCAAAAAACTCAATTAATGTATTTGGGCTCCTCCACATCAGCTATATAGATTAAAGCCATGGTATTTCATCATAAACCCTAAAATGCCCTTCTCCTTCCCAATGACGCAGTGATCAGATGGTGGAATTGGAGGAAAATTTTCCTCTATTTTTCTCTATCATGAACAATAACTCTTTATGTAATATTTTAGGGTTTTTGCCCTTCAACTATCAGTACTCCTATTGTCCTAAAATTCTCTTCATTCCTCCTTCAGTCCTTCTACCTTCCTTCCATTAATGACTGAGAAGGCTATCTGCATGGTCTCCATAGGTGAGAAATCAGCTTTCTCAATAATTAACTCTTCAACCACCATCATAGTTGCGCGATTCCCTAGACCCCCCTCGAAGTGTCGAACAGTTCATGCAAACTGATTCTCTATACATTTTCGAACCGATTCCCTCTGATACACGAATTAGTTCCCCAAAATTAGCGTACCGCTTACTAAGTACCAAAGTTGATTTACAAGTCTGTTTTCGTGCACATCGGCAAGGATTTTTTTATATGTTTTGATAATATCATTGAAAATATTCTTTTAGTAAATAAAAGTTTTCCAAAGTTAATAACTAATTCTATATCACTATTTCTTTAATTGAAATATGTATGGAGACAAGATAATAAATTATCAATATGAGTGAATGACTTTATTACAACTTACAAAATAGCTAATGTTAATAACACATGAAATGAAATAATCATCTCAGTAAAAACTATGTGAAAAGATTTTTTTAAAATGAACTCTAAACAACAAAAAAGAAAAAAAGAATTGAAACACATAATTAGTTTTCTAGTGTTTTCAGTTTATGTATTCAGAAACTTTAAAAATGAAGTATTGAAGTATTTTATATGAAAAAATATTGAAACACAATTAGTTTTCTAGTTTTTAATTTTCTACTATACACTTTAAAAAATGATAAACGTATCCAAAAAAATTACATCGTACCCTATATCGAACTTGCGTATCGAAGCAAGCTACCCCCCATCGAATCCAAAATTTCAAAGTCTCGAATTGCATACCCAAATTCGTATGACGACTCGCTACATACTGTGAACCATGTAACTATGACCACAATTATGAAACTAAAGTTTGATGTGTCAGAGAAGTTAAAACTTCCATATGATTCTTTATTGTTGGCATTCAAAGATGAAACAAATAGTAACTTTAATTTTCCTATTGAGAACGAAGATGGTTTGTCGTATATGGTGGAACATAGCAGCAATATTGGGTGTAAAGAGATTCATACGAAAGCTTTTCAAAAAACAGAAGATTCGACTTCCCACAATTCCTAAAAAGTTCGACAAGACCTGTAAATTATCAGTTTTTTCAAAAAGAAATTTATGGTTTCTATTTGTACATCGTAACATGATAAAAATTTAAACAAATACCTTTTAAGTGTGACTAGTAACATGTTAAGTATATGTGTTCATATGTTATGTTTATGCAGCTGGATGTTAAGTTCAATAGTTTTGATGTTAAGTTCAATAGGTATGATGTTAAGTCTAATGGGTTGGATGTTAACTCTAAAAGGTTGTATGTTAAGTCTAATTAGTTAATTGTTAAGCATAAGAGGTTGAATATTAAGTCTAATGAGTTGAATGTTAAATATAAGGGGTTGTATGTTAAGTCTAATAGCTTGAATGCTAAGTATAAGTTGTTGTATGTCAAGTCCAATGAGTTGTATGTCGAGTCCAATGGATAGGGTGTTATTTCTAATGGGTTGAATGTTAAGTCTAATTAGTTGAATGTTAAGCCTAACGGGAAGAATGTTAAGTCTAATAGAAGAGTATTAAGTTAAAGCGGTAGAATGTTAAGTCTAAGAAAAAGAATGTTAGTCTAATGAGAAGAATGTTAAGTCTAAGTGGTTGAATGTTAAGTCTAATAGGAAGATTGTCAAGTCTAATGGGATGAATGTTAAGTCTCGTTTGTTAACTATAATAGGTTCGATGTTAGTTTTTGTAGCTAGGATGTTAAGCGTGAGCATTCACTTGTTTAGTTTTTATTATTTGTTGTTGATTTTGTATTCTGAATATTTTCTAAAAATATGCAGCATTGCCCCCACATTGCTCATGAAGTGCGACCGACGACGCAAACTTTGTTTCAGTTGTGTTTAGACTGTTTTTCACGACCGCCTTCGTCTTTCCACTGCCGTACATTACATTGAACGACTTCGAAATCATGATTAGATACTTCCTTAGATGTCATTTCACTCAGCAAACGCTAACCCTAAGTTGAAACTCAAGAGGGAGAAAGAAATAGAATTTGGGATTTTTGAGTTCATGTTTACAGTAGAAGAGAGAGGGAGAGAGTACTTGAAAGGGGGATTTTTGGGTTCCTGTTAACAATAGAAGAGAGGGAGAGCGTACTTGAAAGGGAGTGGGTGTGGTTACCAATATTGTAATCTCATCTCATAAGGGTGTAGTAGTAATTTTAGGTGGGCTTTCTCTTACACTGCTTACTTGGCAGTCCAACTGGGGCCTTGGCACAAATACTGTTAGTATTTGGGCTAAAACACAAGGCCCAAAATATAAAGGGCTGGTCACATGAGCTAATTCATATTGGGGCCTTGACACAATTTTCCCTAAAAAATGTACATATAAATCCAATGAGTGTCCGTGAAATTGGGTACATGTACGTGTCGGATACATGTCTGGTACATATACTGCTTCATTATATAAGTAGCTGGGTAACATAGCATGTGTCTAATGTGAACAATGAAGTGCATGAGAAGCGTAGGACATGTTCCCATCAAGGACCAAACGGACCAACAAACATTGTAAGACATATATCACATAGTTAAATAGTTAAGGGAAAGTTGGAGAAGTATAAAACATGTATGTGAGGGAACGCACAAGGAAGCGTCAATGTCCAATGTCATGTGATGAGGATGCAACTTCATAATAGAAGTGTATATGCTGCACTTATGCTAACTAATGTAGTAATGCTCATTTTTAAGTAACCATGATGGTGAATGATATAAGATTACAACACAACTTTTCTTATCTTGTTTAAGTTGTCAGACTGCAGTAAGCCATCAAAATTTACTGCACTGTCGTGTCGCCATCAAAATTTACTGCACTGTCAAATGTCATATTGTTACCTTGTTGAGATGTTTATATAGACTTGACTAAATTGAATCAAAATGGTATAACATATGATCCATGATAATTGTTAGCACAACAATAAACTATAGTATTACCAGAAATAGAGTAAAGAAGAGAGTAGGAAAACAATCTGCAAACCTTCTGCATCAGTGAAAAGAGTTTCATGTCACTCCTGGGAACCCCATAGGCTAGATATGCCTGCATATAAATTAAAAAAAAGTTGAGAAAAAAGAGAAACATAGTAAACAAGTTTTAGCTTGAAGGGCTTTACATGCATGATAAGCGCATTGTACAAGTTGATCCAAAAGGCCAGTTTTTCATTGTCACTCAAATGGATTGGATTTACTTCTGCGAGTTGCTCGATTAGTGATCTGTCCTCAAAATGAAGGTGTTAATAATCAACAATTACAGCAGCTACAAATTTAATTTCATTAACTATCAAGAAAGCTACACATCTGCCAAAAAACACTTGAAGTGTATCATGTAAATGAGCCATCAATATTAATTAATGTATAATAAAATAAATAATGTATAACAAAAAATTACATACATTCCTTATTGAGGAAACCATATTTGGACAACATACATTTATCTATTGGAATACAATTTAGCAACATTTAGTACAGAGGTATGCTAACTGAAGCCTAGGAATTCGTTCACGAAGACTCGACTGCATAAGCATTTAGAGGGAAATCAACAGAGCGAGTGCAACCTCACATCTACATATATGTTTAGTGCATGCAGACCATGATGATGTAGATAGTACACTGGATTCTGGAATGGTCCAACATGTGTTTTTGAGCTGCCATATGAACATGCTAAATGCAGCAGAGGAACACAGGACACGATCTAGTTGATGTGGGAAGGCAAAGCAGTCATAATAAAAGAGTGAAAAATCTCATTAATGAACAGAAATTGTCTGTATTATTCTCCCTACAATTCAAGGTACTCTATTCCATACAACTACTTAGTAAAGGTTGGGTTAAGATATTGGTAACGCATAAAGAAAAATTTGAGAAGAAATCTATTGTTTGTAAAAAAACACCTTTAAGTCAAGTCACATGCTCAAAATGGAAAAGTGAAATTTGAAACACATCATAAAGGGAAAAGGAGCAGGGAAAATAGATGCATAACTAGCATAAAAACTAGTGGAGCCACCTCAGATGTCGTTGGCCCGTAGGCGGTAGGCCCTTCAAAAATTTAGAACTTCTCCAAAGCCCTATTTAGGTTGCCCTTCTTCACATGATTAACCTCGATCTGTGACTGCTTTACAATGGAAACACTAGAAAGATTCTATGAAATACGGGGCCATGAATACACTTAAAAAGCGTGTTCCCCTCCTTGCGGTTAAGGTAACAACTTCTCATGAACTATAAGGTAGTTGCATGGTTCTCTTATTGCATTTTTGTTGCCTTTTGTTATTTAATAATACTATTTGCTTATTATCTTGGCCCCTTAAATAATTTCTTGCTTCATCCATGCATAGAACAACAATTCACAACGAAACTTGAGCCCTACATAATGATATTTGAGGGGCTATATTGCATGGATAAGTGTATGGGTACGGATACCGGTATTGGCACTGTTATAAATAGCGGTAAATAGCCCCGCAATAGTGGCGCTAATAGCGTTAGCAGTCCCTTCCCGCGACGCTATCGCCCGCTACGCTATCACGCAATAGCGGTGACACATTACAGAATATGTCTGTTCGTAAAAGCGACCAATAGTGTGTCATAACGGTAAATAGTGAGCGATTGCATTCGAAATTTGCTTTTTAACTGCTATTTAAAAACAGTTTGAGGCTTATTTTTTAAAAAATTAAACTCAACCCTTGACCATTGCATTCCATCATCTCCTGTGATTTTTAGCATACTCCCGCCACCTCTCATAGCCTCTGGCACCTACCTTGATACTTCCTCTCACCTTCTTCACTGTGAGCTCCTCTTAGGACAGTCCTGTCACCGTTAAGCTCTTCTTCTCGAAGACGACTTTTTGACTCCTTCGGTCATCTTCGGTATTACGTGATGGTTACATGTCTATTTCATGTTTAGGATCTCTTTAAATTATCCAATATGTACTTTTAGATTTCTTAGATTTTTTTTTAAATTTTTTTTTTAGTATTTATACATATCTAAATTAGACCGCTATTTGACTTTGCGCTTTTTACCGTTATTTTGTCGCAATAGCCCGAAATAGCCTTAACGATGCCTCACTGCTACGCGACGTTATCCGCTATCGATAACCTTAGGTATTGGTACAAGTATAGGACACGGAAAATTTGTAAAATGTAGGATACAGGAACACGACTAAGACTTATATACACATAAATTATATATTGGAACTAATAACTTATATGAGAACAAAGATGAGAATTAAATTTCCAATAATATTTTTAAGTTTCTTTTGTTATGTGGATTATAAATTGGAAAAACACTAGATTTTGGACTAGACATCTAAACAACCCTTCAAAATCATAATATAGAACCTGACCTATGTCCAACAAGTTTGAAGAAGTGGACGTGAAGTGTAGGATATATGTCCAAAAAATATATGACAAGTGCGTTAAATTAAAACATGTATTGTATAACTGAGTACATGCCTGAATAAATGTATGCATATATGCAAGGAGTGCCCAAGGAGTTTGGGTACCGGTACGTGTCAGGCACAGGTACGGCTTCAAATTAGAAGTACCCAGGTAACATAGTTGAGGGGCCAAATTACCTGAATCTCCTTAGCGCCCCAGCAGCATATTCAAGTTGTTGCTTTCCCACTGACATCCAGGAAACCTCTTTAGCTAGACTATAATTGCCAATGTCATTCCAACTTAATTTTCCACGGACTTTGTAGGGATCAAAAATACTTCCGGCGGCTAAAACTTCATTGCCGCACTGTAAATCAATTTGAGGACTTTGGCTCCACGATGAAAGTGCTGACAATTCAGATAATGACCAACGGGAAGAACTTGAAAGATGTCCTGAGGGAGAGGTGGAAGGCTGAAAGTTCTCTGAGGATATTTTGGAGGGTACAATGGAAGCATCTGCTAATGATATGAAAATGTTCTTCACACACCGCACTATCTCCTCCGATAGCTGATTAGGATAGTTCCGTAACCTCTTTTCTGGAATTTGTTTCTTCAACCTCCCCAATTCTGCACGCTGAAGTATTTCTGGAGAAATATTCTCTTCTTGCATGATCATTCCATCCAAAGTATCCTGAGACATTATAAGTGCGTATCAGAACTAGCTTATAAAAGTTTGTAGGACTTTATTCTTTAGCATACATTTGTCTTTAATGCCACCGGGTATAAGAAGCTTATAATTATTAGTATTTCTTCCATACATTAAAGACCAAAATGCGGACAACTTGTTCGTTTTCTAAAATTAAGTATAATTTCATGTCAACCTGAGCTGTTGACTAACAATCAAGAGGCATGGTATGTAATAATGCAAACTGTTAATGGTGAAATGAACGTGTTTGTACTTCTTAACTCCGCACTCAATGCTCCTTTGTTAGACATGCTATGGTCTCGTAGGATATTTGAATTTCCTAAAGGGGTATTCCAATTAAGATAGGTTGAGATTGATTCCTTTTTATATGCTTTTGAGTTTATAATAATAAAAGATATTTATTGGCAAGACAATGTTACCTTGCATCTGACTATGAATAAAAATGACAGAATTTCAGTAAGAAAAATTTATTTCATACCTTTCGTTGTTCCTCTATCATCTATTCATTTACATAATTTTGTCTTATGAATTAGATAATCCCATTCTTCCAAAAATGGCAAGAGCTAAGTGCAAAGGGTCAAGAATTAAGGTGCTTGTGAGACTTATCTAACTGCTAGCCACACCAAATCTTACTTATTTTTATGGAAAAAAACAAGAAACATAGGTAGCTTCAGAGTAGTGTTTTAACTGGATAGACAAGACAGGTAATCGCCAAAATGCAAGACGGTATTTGGATCCATATCCAAAAATAGAGGGGGAAAAGTATTCAATTGCTAAGACTAAAAGGTATCCTCAGGTACCTAAAATTCCCTATCAACAAAATGAGAGAATGGGAAAGTTAAACATAAGAACTTCCCATGGCAAACAGAAGAAATATGTGAAAGACGTAACAGAAGAACAGGAAAAAAAAAAGGGAATTTAAAACGAGGGAAGCATTGGAATAATAAGTAATAATTCTTCATCTAGGAAATTTAAAAGAACATAAAGCATCTATGTGTATGTCAATATATTAATGAAGTTGATATAGTTGAATGAGAGAGAAGAAAATAAAATATACATCATGCAAATGAGTATATCGGGATATATAGCATTTGAAGAATCACTAAAAAATGATTTATGAAGTGTCTACATTATTCTAGATGAGTCATCAATAAAAAAGAACTCTACATAACCGTTTTTATTACAAAAATCCATTCTTTTATCGGCCGTAGGTATGTTCAAGCTTTAAATTCTGATGTTGTTTTCTTAAGGTGAAGAATATGAGTATGTTACGATAGTACTTTATATAAGCAATCACAAACTTGTGTGGGTGCTTTTACATTTCTTGGCAAGTAGATAACCTGTGCCTGCGAAGGCAATTGTTTAAAGCGATACTCAGCAAGTCTTCTCTCATTTCTTTCTTGAATAAGCTGAAAGTGCAAAGAAACAATTTCATCTTCAAGTCTTGAAACAGCACTCTCCAATGTGGCAATATTAGACAACAGTTTCTGGGCCTGTAAGTACATTTGAAAAAAATATATATACAAAAAAGATTGTCAGATATTAATTTTAGAAAGACAACTGGAAGTCAATTGGCCAAACCAAAAAATCTATTAAAGTGAGATCGAATCTGTGTATCGTAGAGGGAGTCATATTCCAAATGTATCACATATAATGAGGTCTAATTCCCAGTGTATCATAGGAAGCAAGAAGATAAGGTTCATGGGAAAGCAGAAGCTATGGATTTGAACTTCCAGAATCATGATAAACATTATCTGTAATTAAAGATTTGATTACAAGCTGAACAATGTTATTAGGATCAGGATCACACAAGAATCATCACGTGGACCTGACTGGATCAACAGACTGACAGATCATCTTTTACTTTATATAATTTAGAGGACTGGCAAATCAACCATTTATTTTGTAGTGTTAGATATAAACTAGTTTTCATGTAAATAAGCTGAATTTAACAAAAAGAATCAGCAAAAGCATCCAATTCGCAACAATGAAGAATATCTATATATCTTCTCATAAGGTATCACTTTTTCATATACAACTATCAAGTCTCAGAATTCATATTCAAGAATGTTCTAAAGACAGCTAGGAGAGCAAGGGGAAAATCGTACATCATTTGGAATGCATGACAAATCAGACAGTTCTGCGGCAACATGTTCTATGGCATTTTCTAAGACCACATGTAATTGCATCTCGTCTTCTAGCAACTGTCGAAGCCTTTGAACCTGAAATAAAATAACGTATATTGAGTCCCATAGGTAAAAATTGATAAGTATATTTACTATTGTATGGATTTGTTCAGTTTGCAAAAGACTTTAACTGTCGGTANGTTTCCGAGTCGACACTGATTGAGATGTGTCGCAACAACCTGTCGATCCATATCTTGTCCAAGATAGGGGCAGTAGAGACCCGGACTTGGAAGGAGCTTGTTCGCCAAGGTGAACAAGTTGAAAATATGATCAAGAGGCTGGAGGCCGAAGAGCCGCAGTCCAAAAAGGGAGCAGCGGAGCCAGCTGCGCCAAAGAATCCTCCTCGGTCGAGGGGAAAAGAAATCATGGCAGTCGACACCGTCCCAGCGCCGAAGGCCACTCAAAAGCCTAAACCCAGGCAATTTGAACCACGCCCCCAGCGACAATATGATTTCAAAGAAGACCAGGTGGTGGCGACTTTCGACACTCTACTCAAGAGTGGGCGGATTAAGTTGCCAGAAGCCGCCAAGCCTGAGGAGGCGGACAAAACCGGTGACCCAAGTTACTGTGCATATCACAGGTTCCTTGGCCATCACACAACCAAATGCTACGTCCTCAAGGACAAGCTCCAAGCCCTCTACGACGCGGGGGTTTTGAAGAAAGAGAAAGTCCAGAAGCAAGTGACTACGAACATGGTCACTTTAAGCTTCGGGACAGGTCTCCCAGAGGTTCAAGCCACTGCAGGGGTAATCCTTATCCCTAAGGCAGTCTTGAAGATCACTAACGATGATCCTCACCACCAGCGGGAAAAGGGTTTGGTCCCACAAACTCTGCCAGATGGGCAGGTGATGTGGGTCCATCCAAACCTCCTCCATTACGAGCAGTGGACTGCACAGCCTTCCAAGGAGGCTAAGAGGAAGCACTGCAACGTTGTCTCCACCATCCTAGGTAGAGATGACCTGGCGATGACTGCCCTAACCGACTCTGAAGAAGACACCAACGTCTTTGCCACGAGGGCAGGAAAAGAATTCGCGAAAGAATATCCCGCGAGGACGGAGAACCTGGCAGGACCTCCCGCGAGGCCAGTCGCAGCAACCCCTCCCAATCAAGACGGACCAAGCACAAGCCGCCAGCCTTTTCGGTTCAACGTGCTCGCGCAATTGAAAAGCATCCCCGCACGAATCACCATGTACTCCGGTTATCCAGCGTCTACCCGACAAGCCCCCTCCAAAAAGGCGCTTGGCCGACTCAGAGCGTTCTATAACCCATTTCTCGCAAAGAACAGAGCCCAGAACAGGGATGTACAACTTGCTTGCCAAGTCTCTGAACAGATGCAGGCCCGTGCATTACTTTCACCCCTGAAGAACGATGCTCATCAGAGCACATCTCACGACGCCGCTGTACTTCACAGGATACGTCGGCTCGTCGAAAGTGGATCGGATTCAGGTCGATCCAGGGTCCGCGCTGAGCATCGTGCCCCTGAAGTTGATCAAGCACTTGGGGATACCGCCAAAGAGCCTCTCCTCAACTGCGACTACCATCTTCGGCTTCAACGCCACGGGGCCACGGGGACTCGGCCGCTCGGCAAAATCCGCCTGAAATGTCGGATAGGCGACATGAAGACGGAGGTGACGTGCTACGTCATCGACGCTGAACCCTCGTACAACATACTTCTGGGGCACCCATGGATCCATGGCAACAGAATAGTCCCGTCCACATTACACCAGTGCTTGAAGTATGTGGACAACTATGAACGAGTCAGGACAGTAGTGGCCGACAAGCAGCCCTTCAAAGGCGTCGAAAACTACTTCACAGACTCCCTGTTGTACCAGGACCCCGACGCGCCACCAGTGGAGGAGCCAGAGAGCGGCAACGAGGCGGATAGCGAGCCTAAATACGGTGACAGCTTAATTCTGAATGACTTTGAGTCAATTGTAATTGGCTACGAGAGTCACCATGTAACCAACGTTGTTCAGGCGGAAAAATTTATCGTGAATGAGAAGTCCGACTTTGCTTATTTGTCGTCTTGTTCCACGTCCGAAGATGATGAGCCGAATGAAATATGGTCGAAACTCTACAGTGAGCCTTCCATACACCTACCGGTATGCTCATCATACGTCGCCAAGACGCAGCCGATCAGGTCATCGCAAGCTGTATTCGTTGTACCGGCCCGAAATAATTATCGAAAGGATATTATTTTCGGTCGAATCGATCATCCCCTGTGCACGCTATGGGACGAATCCGAGGACGAGGACCCAGCGCCCCAATTTTCGCAGTACAGTCGAGTTGCGAGACGAATGATGAGCGACATGGGGTATGACCTCACCAGCTTGGAGGGCCTAAATTACGGCCGAGGACGTAAGACGGTCATCAAACCCGCCTATGTCTCCAAAGGAAAGCCGTCAAATTACTTCAACAGGACTCGGAGAGGCTTAGGCTACTCCTCCTCCTCGTCGGAGCTGTGTTTCTACGTTGACGAGGACTCCGATTATGCATGCTCGGGGGACCAATCATCGACGACCTCGGCTTGGGACTCAGACGTCAGCGTGAGGGATCTTTTTGAAGGCCTTACAGTCAACATGGCTACAGTAGACCCCGTCGAGATGGCGGAGGACGAACAACTTCCACTCTATGACGAGACGTGGGATCGCCATGTTAATGCCCAGTGGAACAGTCGCTTCGAACAGAGTGAACCACCAACCGAAGATGAAATCCTCCAGGTGAACATGGGTACTGAGGCAAATCCCAAACCCATATTCATCAGCGGCAGTCTGCCCCCACAGGAAAAAGAGGACCTCATTGCCCTCATACGGGAATACATCGACGTCTTCGCCTGGAAATACGAGGACATGCCTGGCTTGGATCCGCGGGTCGCCACGCATCATCTCAACATCAGCCCTGACGCCAAGCCAATCAAATAACAGCAGAGGCGGTTTCGTCCCCAGATCATGGAGGCGATCGAAGCTTAAGTAAAGAATGATCGAGTCATCCGGCTTCATCAGAGAGGAGCAACACCCCGACTGGGTGGCGAATATTGTTCCAGTCTTGAAGAAGAACGGCAAGATCCGCATCTGCATCGACTTTAGGAACCTCAACGCCGCGTGCCCTAAAGACGAATTCCCTCTGCCCATCACGGATGTCATCATTGACAATACGTGCGGATTCGAGAGGATGTCCTTCATGGACGGCTTCTCGGGGTACAACCAAATCAAAATGCACCCCGAAGACGAGAAGCACACTGCATTCAGGACCCCCATGGGGGTGTACTGCTATACCGTCATGCCGTTCGGACTCAAGAACGCTGGCGCAACCTACCAGCGCGCCATGAGCATGATCTTTCGAGATCATTTGCGAAAGACGGTCGAATGCTATGTGGACGACTTGGTCGTGAAGAGTCGCCATAAGGAGGATCACCTCCAAGACTTGAAGGCTATGTTCGAACTCATGAGGACTCATCGGCTCAAGATGAATCCTACCTAGTCATTCTTGGGGATGTCTAGCGGTAAATTCCTCGGTTTCGTCGTCACAACGAAAGGGATCCGGATTGATCCAGACAAGGTGCGAGCCATTCAAGAGCTCCAGCCGCCCCGGAATCTTAAAGAGCTAAGAGGCCTTCAAGGACGACTGGCTTATATCCGAAGATTCATCTCGAATCTCTCGGACAAGTGCCAACCCTTCTCTAAGCTGATGAAGAAAGGTACCTCCTTCGTCTGGGATGAGCCGTGTCAAAAGGCCTTTGAAGAAATCAAAGCTTATCTCTCAAATCCGCCTGTCCTTGCGGCACCAATATCAGGGAGACCATTCCTCATATACATACGGGCTATGGAACACTCTCTAGGTGCCCTCTTGGCTCAAAACGACGATGCAGGCCATGAGCAAGGCATCTACTACCTGAGCAGAACCTTGCAGGGCGCCGAACAACGGTACCCAATGGTCGAGAAGGAATGCTTAGCCTTGGTGTTCGCTATCCAAAAGATGCGGCACTACTTGGTTGGCCAAACCATCCATGTCATCTCCCGGATGAATCCCATTCGGGTCTTCATGACACAACCTACAGCGTTAAACTGGCGCCTGGCCAGGTGGGCGCTTCTGCTCTCTCAATATGACATCCACTTCATACCGCAGAAATCAGTCAAGGGACAAGCCATCTGCGATCTCATGGCTAGTCACCCGCTGGGGGTGAAGACCGATTTATTTGAGGATCTACCAGATGAACCTCCCGAAGCCAATGTGACCTCCTCACCAGAGGCTCGCACAGGTGCGAGTGGTTCTATCTCTGCCAGAGTGGGGGTGGTCCTCACCTCTCCGCACGGCCATGTGTTACCCCGGGTCTTTTCCTTAACGGAACCGTGCACCAACAACGTAGACGAATACAACGCGTTGCTCATAGGGCTCAAGTTGGCCAAAGAGTTAGGGATCAAGCATCTGGAGGCTTATGGCGATTCGCAACTCATTGTTAAACAAATGACTGGCGAATATGAAGTCAGGAATGAAGATCTCGTCCCACTCCACAAGGCGGCCATCAGACTGGTGGAGTTATTCGAGAGTTTCCGCATTGAGCACGTGCTCCGCTCCAGGAACACTCATGCAGATGCCCTCGCATCCTTGGCAACCAATTTGGCCCAGCCTTTGGGGACGGCCCAAAGGGTCACAGTCGCCAGCCGAAAACTCTTTCGACTAAAAGACGTCCCGGAGGCGAACGCCACTCATCAAACGCCAGATCAGCCTAATCAAGAAGACTGGCGTCTACCGATCATCGACTATGTCTTATACAGCATATTGCCTGAAGACGCGAAGGAACGAGAGTCTATCCGACGACGTGCCTCGAGATTCTACTACGATTCAACCACTAAAACATTGTATCGAAGGTCGTACGATGGCTTATTGCTTCGCTGTCTTTCAAAGGCAGAGACGCAAGAGGCCATACGCGAAGCGCATGACGGCGTGTGCGGAGCCCATCAGCCTGGACCCAAGCTTTGGGATCGCCTACGGAGGATAGGCTACTTCT
Source organism: Asparagus officinalis (assembly GCF_001876935.1). Classification (NCBI taxonomy): domain Eukaryota; kingdom Viridiplantae; phylum Streptophyta; class Magnoliopsida; order Asparagales; family Asparagaceae; genus Asparagus; species Asparagus officinalis. Next base: position 20,485,006 of record NC_033798.1, on the reverse strand, counting down.
GGCCTGGGATGGTTACTGACGCAGTCGCTTATGCGAAGCGATGCTACGAATGTCAAATCCACGCCAACTATATGCACCAGCCTCCGGAGGACCTGCATCTGACGAGGGCGTCTTGGCCTTTCGAGGCATGGGGGATGGACATAGTTGGGCCAATTTCTCCACCATCGGCGAAAGGTCATCGCTTCATCCTCGCAATCACCGATTACTTCTCTAAATGGGCCGAAGCCATCCCTTTAAGAGAAGTCAAGACTAGCGACGTGATCAAGTTCATCAAGCACCATGTCATATACCGATACGGCGTACCCCGACGTATCATTCATGATAATGGCACGCAATTCGTTAGCCATGCCTTCACCAGGTTCTGTGATAAATTCTGAATACAGAACCTCTCGTCCACGGCCTACAACCCTTCAGCGAATGGTTTGGCCGAAGCTTTCAACAAAACGATCATCAAGATCTTGACCAAGCTGACTTCCACTAGCAAGCGCGACTGGAATGAAAAGCTAGGCGAGAGCCTGTGGGCATATCGTACGACGGTTCGCACACCGACCGGCACCACGCCCTACTCATTGGTATACGGCTGTGAAGCCGTATTGCCATTAGAGATTCAGATCCCATCCCTCCGCGTCGCCCTAGCAACAGGAATGACGACTGAGGAAAATCACCAACTACGACTCGCAGAGCTCGAGGCGCTGGACGACAAACGACTAGAAGCCCAGCAGCACATTGAGTTCTATCAAGCTCGAATGGCCAAGAACTTTGATAAGAAAGTTAAGCGCCGAGCCTTCAAAGAGGGAGAGCTCGTGCTCTCCGTTCACCGACCAATGATCCTCACTTCCAAGAAGAAGGGGAAATTCCAGTCCAAATGGGAAGGACCATTCGTGGTAGAGACAGTCTACTCGAACGGCGCCTATCGCCTCGTCAAACCGAACGGCGATAAGATCATGATGCCCATCAACGGCAAGTATCTGAAGAAGTACTACCCCTAGTTCTCCTTCGCAAACTCCCACGAGTGCACGAGTCTAAACTGGCCCTCAAACCCTCCAACTGGTACACGAGGCTAAACTGTTCCTACTTTACCCGCTCTGGCGAAAGCCTCTGGGGAACTCAATTCGCCTATCTTCTCCAATAAGATGGCGGATCCACTAAAGTCGTTCATATCACGACAAACACATTCAATTCGCCTATCTTCTCCAATAAGATGGCGGATCCACTAAAGTCATTCATATCACGACAAACACATTCAATTCGCCTATCTTCTCCAATGAGAGGGCGGATCCACTAAAGTCGTTCATATCACGACAAACACATTTAATTCTCCTATCTTCTCCAATAGGATGGCGGATCCACTAAAGTCGTTCATATCACGACAAACACATTCAATTCGCCTATCTTCTCCAATGAGAGGGCGGATCTACTAAAGTCGTTCATATCACGACGAACACATTCAATCCGCCAATCTTCTCCAACAAGATGGCGAATCCACCAAAGTCGTTCCAATCACGACATTCCCTGTCAAGTTAACATTAAACCTCTGACAAAATCCACTCTCCAATCCTCTCCCAAAGGATGGTGGGTCCTCAAAGTCGTTCCAATCACGACATTTCCTGTCACGTTAACATTTCTGACACAATTCACTTACCAGTCTTCTTCAGAAGAATGGTAGGCCCCCCGCAGTCGCTCCAATCGCGACGAGACCCCATCAAGTTAATGATCACCTCTGATGATTGGCGCCGTTATTCCTACGAATAGCACAGCCTAAGTAATGGCCTACCACGCGACATGCTATTACTTCTGTCGATAGTCATACTCCTACGTCCCTGGACTATTTGACTGTAGGCTGTCTAAAAATCACAATAGATAGCTTATCCTCCATCATACACCGATGATGGAAGTTACAATCTGACAACTTCCAGAAGGCTACAATTTGAAGACTTTTACGTAGATCGCTGAAGGTTACAATCTGACGACCTTCACGACAACCGATGAGAGCTCAAGTTCAACAGCATTTACAATCAACATCGGGAGTTACAATCTGACGACTCTCATATTCTCAAGGAGCCAAGACGAAGATTACAAGACAATGATCTTTGCAACGCTATGACAAAAGAGATTACTTTGTGATAATCTCCTCAAGACAAGACGCGGAGGTCCTCCCCGTGTGTCAACATCAAAACGCCGGGGTCGAACTCGCGTTACAATATTAAAACGCCATGGTCGAACCCGCGTTACAACATCAAAACGCGAGGGTCGAACCCGTGTTACAATATCAAAACGCGAGGGTCGAACCCGCGTTACAACACCAAAACGCGGAGGTCCTCCCCGTGTGACGCGACCCTGAACTTCGCGTTTATGAGCCCAAACATGAGCTTCACGAGAACCAGACTGAACGCGGCCCTCAATGGCACGTTTTACAGCCAAAACGCGGACCTCAAGCCTTCGTTGAACGCGAACTTCAACTTTGCGTTTCCCAGTCAAAATACGACCCTCGCGTCAACACTGAAGAACGCGACCTTCGCGTTGCCAAACCAAAATACGACCCTCGCGTCAACACTGAAGAACGCGACCTTCGCGTTGCCAAACCAAAATGCGGACCTCGCATTTCAAGTGCCGAACGCGACCTTCGCGTTTCAAGTGCCAAACGCGATCTTCGTGCCAAACGCGACCTTCGCGTTTCAAGTGCCAAACGCGACCTTCGCGTTTCAAGTGCCAAACGCGACCTTCGCGTATCAAATGCCAAACGCGACCCTCGCGTCCCAAGTTCCAAATCCAATACCGCGCCTGGTGTATACCGTAGAGCTTCGGGGCGCTGCCCCGAACCCCGATGGGGGGTATTCCATCCCCTCCGGACCCCCGAATACTCTGCGTAGCGCGATTAGATTGAGGGTCGGATATAAGAAGTTTATGGATTCAAGGCCTCTCAACCAGATCCATGTTTACCAAGAGCCAGTCCTATCCAATCATGGACTGGGGGTTCCAATTCAAACCTCACGATCAGTGAGTAATTATAACCGACTCTCGGTTCAAATCAACTCTTTTTCAAGAGTTAAAACTCGTTCAGAGTTATCAACTCGTTCAGAGTTCTAAAACTTGCCACGCAAGCTCTCCACAACGTCAAATCGTGAAGAGAAGACATCGTTCCAGTGAATCAAGACGTGTGGATCGTCAACGGAGAGCAAACTCGACGCAAGCACTCGAGGGAGGCACTCCATCGCCACCGAGAAGAACCCAGTTTTAAACAAAGGAGAGAACCAAATTCGTTCTCTTCTCTTTTGTAATCAAGTTGTAATCGGAATCTTCCGATGACTCTGAGACAAGTCGTTCGCCGACCGTCAGAGAAATCGCTAACGAGTTTGAAGGAATTTACCAACGCACTCGGACACGAACAGGAGCCATTCACCCTGTCAACTATCGGAGGTTAGCCAAAGGAATTAATTCCGATGATGAACACTCAGCCATTGCAGAGTCAAAGGAATTAATTCCGATGATGAACACTCAGCCATTGCAGAGTCTCAATCATCAAGCTCTTTTGTTGAATATGAGAGCTCCGCTTATATGACGGGAGACCATGAAGATCTCGCAAAGTGACTTGATGAGCAAGAGGCCATGCTCAAATCTTAGCAGGAGGCCATCAATGAACTCTTGGCCCTGTTGACTCAGCTTGTTGTAGACAAGGCCAAATCTCAGAAGACAGATTCGCCACTCAGGAAAGAATCTTCCCGAAGGGAAAGAACGTCAGCACGACGTGTCATGGGAGGTAAAAGGCCTACGGCGGAGATAGATCCAATCAACGCCGATAATGCCCCTAAAAAAGCCTTGAAACAGGCCAAGAAGAACGCTGCTCGTCGAAGAAGAAGGTCTCAGCGACGAGCACAACTGAAGGGAAAAATGGTTGATGACACGGCTTCTGACCAAGGAGCCCACAACCTGGAATCTTCCTCTGATGAAGGAAGAGAGACTGAGAACGAGTATATTCTTCAGTCTGCCAAAATGGAAGAATTGGAAGCCCGCCTAAATGTCATGGCCAACAGAAGTGAGCTCCAAGACGAGGGAGTTGTCAGACCCTATCCTGTTGAATGGGATGCAGCCCCTTATCCTCCAAAATTTGAAGTCCCGACGCTACAAACTTTTGACGGCACGGGATCACCGAACCAACATATCTATCATTTCAAGTCACAGACTGGGAATGTGATATCAAACGACGCCATACTGGCTCGATTATTCATTGGCACCCTCAAGGGAGTTGCCTTTGAATGGGGATGTATCCAAAAGTGGGCAGATCTAGAGAGACTCTTCCTGTCGAGATTCTTTGAAGAGGATACGGAAGTCTCCATCCATACCCTTCTCTCCACTAAGCAGAAGAAGAGGGAATCCGTCAAAGCCTTCGTCAAAAGGTTCCGAACCATAGCTCTTCGGTGTTCATCAGGTATGACACAGTCTACTTTAGTAGAGACCTGTCGACACAACTTGCAGACCGACCTCCTAGCCCGAATCGGAGTTGCAGAATGTCATTCTTGGAGACAACTAATCTCTCAAGGCGAACAGGCTCAAAAGATTATTGCCAGGATCAAAGCTGAAGAACAAAGTAGGCAGGATCAACCTGAGCAATCGGACCAAGCCCAACCTTCTCCAGAGCAATCGGACCAAGTCCAATCTCCTCAGTCAGAAGGGGAAGATACTACGACCACTGAAGCTAATCCTCTTCAGTAGGATGCCGGGTCTCCAATAACTATCACGTTAACAATTACCTCTGATAGTCAAACTCATTAGATATCTACCAGAACTATCATCAACTTGTCAATCCGCTTCAATAGGATGGCAAGTCCACAAAACTATCACGTTAACATTTACCTCTGATAGTCCATCAACTTGTCAATCCGCTTCACTAGGATGGCAGGTCCACTAAAACTATCACGTTAATGATTACCTCTGATAGTCCATTTCCTCTAAATTCCCCACCAATCCTCTTTAAGTAGGATGGCAGGTCCACCAAAACTATCACGTTAACCGTTACCTCTGATAGTCAAACTCATCAGATAATGGCCCACTAGGTGATGTGCCTTGTCTACCTCTTTTTATTCCCCTGCCAAGTCTTAATTAAGACTGGGGGTTGGTTACTTGGAATCCATTGGATTAAGAGTAACGAATCTTTCACATCGTCGAGTTAACATTACACTTCTGACGATCATCATCCCCACAGAGTATGCATTCAACTCGCATTACTCCCAATTTGTCACGTTAACAACATACACCTCTGACAATCAACTTATCAATCCTTACCAATAGGATTATAAGTCCTCAAAATTGCTCAAATCGCAATCTTCCCCAACAAGACGCTAAGTCTTCAAAATCTTGTTCAAATCACAAGCATCAAAATTTATCGCTTTTGATGATAAACTCATTTAGCAAGTCTCCCCAGCGAGACGCTAATTCCCAAAATCTTGTGCAAGTCACAAGAACACATACCTGTCAAGTTAACATCAAATCTCTGATAAAATCCACTTATCAATCCTCGTCAATAGGATGATAAGTTCACAAAGTTGCTCCAATCGCAACACATTCCTGTCACGTTAACATCAAACCTCTGACAAATTCACTTATCAATCCTCGTCAATAGGATGATAAGTCCACAAAGTTGCTCTAATCGCAACACATTCCTGTCACGTTAACATTAAACCTCTGACAAATTCACTTATCAATCCTCGTCAATAGGATGATAAGTCCACAAAGTTGCTCCAATCGCAACACATTCCTGTCACGTTAACATTAAATCTCTGACAAATTCACTTATCAATCCTCATCAATAGGATGATAAGTCCACAAAGTTGTTCTAATCGCAACACATTCCTGTCACGTTAACATTAAACCTCTGACAAATTCACTTATCAATCATCGTCAATAGGATGATAAGTCCACAAAGTTGCTCCAATCGCAACACACATCCTGTCATGTTAACACTAAACCTCTGACAAATTTACTTATCAATCATTGTCAATAGGATGATAAGTCCACAAAGTTGCTCCAATCGCAACACACATCCTGTCATGTTAACACTACACCTCTGACAAATCAACTTATCAATCCTCATCAATAGGATGATAAGTCTACAAAGTTACTCCCATCGCAACACAATCTTGTCACGTTAACATCACACCTCTGACAAAAACCCACTTATCAATCCTCATCAATAGGATGATAAGTCCACAAAGTTGCTCCAATCGCAACACAAAATCCTAGTGATAATAAAGAAAATTTCTGAATTTCACTCTAAGTGGAAATTCATGCCAAGTTAATATTACACCTCTGGCGTTTTCAATTTTCTTTTAGTGTTTCAAGTAAAAATATAACACAGGAAGAAATAGTGACAAAGCCTACGTATTCAACATCGTAGCGCCAAAATCCATGCCTTACACACATGGGGAACCTTATCCCAAATCCTAAGTAGGGATAAGCCTACGCCTAACACGCATCGCCGGTTAGTCTTTTTTCGTAAAAAAAATGACAAAGTCTATGTATTCAAAATCATAGCATCGAGTCTAAGAGGGTTCATTCTCTTAGCACAACGTTACATGTGAAACGGAGTTAGACAATCCACATGCTAGCCCGATTCAAACGGTAGTCGGTAAAGGCTTATCAAACCCGTTGATGGCTGAGGGTTTGCCAAAAATCCTATGCATGTTTTCAGGCCCACCAGCTTAATGGACGTGAGCCAAGACTTGAAACGAATAAGCTGAAGACAAGTCTCAAAGACTTAGTCAAAAATGCATGAAAGTCACCTCCGCGTCTCACATCGAAACGCCAAGGTCAGACCAGCGTCGCAAAAACGTTAACGCCAAGGTCATAGCCGCGTTTCAAGTCAAAATGCCGAGGTTAGACCAGCGATGCGAAAGTCAAAACGCCGAGGTCAGACCCGCGTTGCAAAAATCATGACGCCGAGGTCACACCCGGGTTCCAACCTTAAAAACGCCAAGGTCAAACCCGCTTTACAAAAATCATGACGCCGAGGTCACACCCGGGTTTCAAAATCAAAACGTCGAAGTCAGCCCCGCATCTCAAATTCAAAACGCAGTGGTCCACCCCAACATTCCAGAAGCAGGATTATGACGCATACCTTGACAAAGGTCCTACGTGGCAAATCCCTTCAACCAAGATGCCTTCGAAGCGAGTGCAGAGAACGACTCCTTTACGACAAGAAATCAACAGCTCCAGGATCAGAGTGAGATCCAAAGTATTCTGAAAATTCGTCCCAGTCAACCGCGAACTTTTGAAAACTTTGGAGGGGGTTCTGTAGGCTGTCTAAAAATCACAATAGATAGCTTATCCTCCATCATACACCGATGATGGAAGTTACAATCTGACGACTTCCAGAAGGCTACAATTTGAAGACTTTTACGTAGATCGCTGAAGGTTACAATCTGACGACCTTCACGACAACCGATGAGAGCTCTAGTTCAACAGCATTTACAATCAACATCAGGAGTTACAATCTGACGACTCTTATATTCTCAAGGAGCCAAGACGAAGATTACAAGACAATGATCTTTGCAACGCTATGACAAAAGAGATTACTTTGTGATAATCTCCTCAAGACAAGACGCGGAGGTCCTCCCCGTGTGTCAACATCAAAACGTCGGGGTCGAACTCGCGTTACAACATCAAAACGCCATGGTCGAACCCTCGTTACAACATTAAAACGCGAGGGTCGAACCCGCGTTACAATATCAAAACGCGAGGGTCGAACCCGCGTTACAACACCAAAACGCGGAGGTCCTCCCCGTGTGTCAACAGTAAAACGCCAGGGTCGAACCCGCGTTACAACATCAAAACGCCAGGGTCGAACCCGCGTTACAACATCAAAACGCCAGGGTCGAACCCGCGTTACAACATCAAACGCTTGGAATCGGACCGCCTTCTTACAACATTTAAAACGCTGGGGTCAGACCCCGCGGTTTTTCAATCCCAGCGAGCAGTACCCAAAACCCGCGCTCAATCTTAAAACGCGCGATTAGGATCCCTGAATGCCCCACCGTGGCGCGTTTGACTCGTTCAAACACGAGCTGAACCGCGTTGCAGAACCGTTTTCCCTCACGATTTGAGCGATTTCCGCCCCCCACTATGCGAGAGAATTAAAATTGGGGGCGTTACAACCCTTAATTCCCTATAAATATGGGTAAACTTCAACTGAGTAAGGGCGGGCATTTTTCGGCATCTGGGAGAATTGGCAGCAAGGTTGGATTTTCTTGGCTTGGATCGACCACTGGAGACAGGCTTTTGAGGAGATCGGCATCATCTTCCAACGAAGATCATCTTCAACTTCAGCAACAGGGAGCCTCTGTCCTTGGCTTATAACCGACTTTCGGTTCAAATCAACTCTTTTTCAAGAGTTAAAACTCATTCAGAGTTATCAACTCGTTCAGAGTTCTAAAACTTATCACGCAAGCTCTCCACAATGTCAAATCATGAGGAGAAGACATCATTCCAGTGAATCAAGACGTGTGGATCGTCAACGGAGAGCAAACTCGACGCAAGCACTCGAGGGAGGCACTCCATCGCCACCGAGAAGAACCCAGTTTTAAACAAAGGAGAGAACCAAATTCGTTCTCTTCTCTTTTGTAATCAAGTTGTAATCGCGACGTGCTATTACTTCTGTCAATAGTCATACTCCTACGTCCCTGAACTATTTGACCTCTCCCAGATATTCTAACATTCCCTTAGAATAACTGATGCATAGTAGTCTACCATGCGATGGCTCCTACCACAATCAATTGTCACATTCCCAAATGACGACAATTGTCGAAGGCGGTTCGACAGACGACCTGTCTGCCAGTTCCCCAAGCAACAACTCGCCGAGAGGCAAGTCGAAGTTGAGTCCTCCAATTGGCCACAGAAGCGAGCGGTTGTTCTTTACTGCAAGCCAAGTGCTACTCTCTCAATTCCATGGAAGCTATAACGCGAAGATCGGAGTTAACCCGATCCCACGCTGTGAGCAACCGAGAGCAGAGCAGGAGCCTAAAATGACCAAGTCCAAAGCAAGATAGTCGAGGGCTCGCCAAATTCAACTCAGATGCCAGACAGCACAGACAAAGAAAGAAGACTGTGTATGCAAAGCAAAGATAAACAAAATAAGCAAAAGAGCCACAACGGGCAAAATTTAAATGAGTTTTCAGTTTAGTTGTGATGCCCGAGGCACCAACTAAGTTGACAAAACAACAAGAAAGAACAAGAGAAGGGACTCAGGAGGAGCCGATCTTAGCTTTGATCTTCGCACGCTCCGCCGCACGTTGGAGCCTCGCCTCCTCCTCCCCCCTCTGTTGCCGCTTGACCAAGTCCGCCTTACTGGACTCTTCCTCCTGGTGAAGAAGCTGAAGTGCCTTCTCCACCTCCCTGGCAGCCTCGCCGAGTCTCCTAGCCTCGTGCTCGCGCTCCAGCAGCTTCACCTCGCCGCGAAGAGAACCGGCATCCTCAAAGAAGGCTCTGTCCATGTAGGCGTCCATCCGGTCCGAAACAGCCCGGTGCCGCTTCCGCAGATGACGGAGCTCGGCCTCCTTCGCCTGGATCCGCTTCGCTCGCTCGTCGCGCTCGAGCAGAAAGCGCAGAGAAGGGGGTGGGGGCACGTCGGAGGAGTCCTCGTAGGCCAGTTCCTCGAGGCGGTACATCCACCCCTCCACGCGCTCAAGCTCCCGCTCACATCGCCGTGTGAGCGAGGCATCGCCCGCGTGGCGGACCGCCTCCAAGCCCGCTTCCACATGAGGAAGCGCGTCGTAGTATCGCTCGTCGCCAACGCTGACTGAGATGGCGATCCCGTGCACCAAACCCACCAACTCCTGGAGGGGCACGAAAGCGGGGTGAGCCACAGGGTCCGGAATCGCAGGGACGGCAGCCGGAGCGCCAACGTCGACGACGGTGGCGGAAGAGCCGACACCCTCCGAGTCACTGTGATCGGAAGCAGAGGCCATGGAGCAGAAGAAGTCGCTGCAGCGGTTTTCTTAGCAGATTTTTCTCGAAGCAGGAAGAACTCTGCTAAAGAGGGGTGCATACGGATATATATTCCGAGAAATCCAACGGCTGGGATTCATCGCCCCAAGCAATCGAGCGGTCCGAACGCCCTCCGACGCTTCAAACTCGACGCCATTAAAGGCTACTCTCGAGACCCCAAACCGACAGATCGGATTGGGCACGAGAGGCGAAGCGACCGGTCGCTTCACCATAAATAAGCATTAATGCGCCTGCAGAGTCTTGGCTGACGTGGCATGAGTTTCGCCCGCAGTTGGATCTCCGACTGTTGGACAAACTCGCTGACTGCTCAAGTTTCGCCTACAGTTCAAACTCGCCAGGAAAATCGAGTCGGGTTTCCAACACAAGCCCACCATCATACGAGTTTCGCCCGCAGCATAAACTCGCCAGCCGTTGAGTTCCGCTTCCAAGCGAAACTCGCCAGCAAATGAGTTTTGCCATCTACTTGAACTCGCCAACAGTTGAGATTAGCTTCCAAGTGAAACTCGCCGCGATCAAGTCTCGCCTGGAAACAAACTCGTCAATCAATTGAGTTTCACCAGCAATTCGAATTCGTCAGGAGACGAGTTTCACCATCTTAGCGAACTCGCCGTCGCCCTGGTTTCGCCTATAGCATAAACTCATCGGAGCAGAGTTTGGCTTCGAAAAGTAGACTCGTCGTCGCGGAAAGGACTTCGCCCACAACACGAGATCGTCTGCAATTACAGAGCAAAACACTGGAAAGCGACGTATCCAAAGGGTATACGCACAATGAGCGGGCACAAACCTCATTGATGCTTTAAGACAGTACATTTGAACAAAGTTATTGTTTTTTGCAATTGCGAAAGTCATAATATTACGTTCAAAGAAGCAAAACATGCACCCAGTGTTTAAGACAATACATTTGAACAAAGTTATGACTTCATAAACAAACAAGTCATAAACAAAATGTCTTAACACAATCATAAAACAAAGGTCTCAGTCGAATACGCTGAAGGTGGAGATCTCTTCTTTGACTGCCTCCACCCGACTCGCGTGGTCTGCTCGAGCTTTGTCTTCAGCAGCCTTCCGAATCCGGTCTTCGCGGCTCGACCTGGCGGTAGCATCCGCCTGGCGCAAAGCTTTTAGGCGTCGAGTTTCCGCCTCAGCATTCTTACTGACCTTTATAACGTCAGACTGGAGCCCCTTCCACTTCGCCTCCGCCTGTCCTAATTCGGCCCTCAGGCGAGCCATGGTGCGGTTGAGGTCAATAATTTGCTCCTCTAGCAAATGTTGTTGACCGACCCAAAAGTTGGCGACAGACTCCAAATTCGCTATTTCTTTAGAGCGGGTCTCCTGTTCCAGGGCGTCCTGACGCCTGATGTGAGCCAGGCAAGACTCCATGTTGGCCTCCGGACCTCCCCGTAGCAAGGTCTCTAACCTTATCATGTGTGGCTCCAAGAGACGGAGTTCACGCATGCAGCGGGTAGCAAGCTGATTTTCACCCGATCGCCGTAAATCAGCCACGCGATTATAGAGGGACTGCCTGAAGCTGTCGAAACTGCCCATGCCGAGTTCGACAAGGGAGATCACCTGCCTCACTGCGCTCTCGAACTCTTCGATGCGAGCCTACCAAGACAAGGACTCGATCGGAGCAGGCTCTTGGCCCGGAGTGAGCGCCATAATCGGCGGAATTTCGAGGCAGGGTTCGGCTCCCGGTTGAGGAGCGGGATCTGGGGTAGCGGAGTTCTCAGAACCTTCGGATTCGTCGTCCGAAATCAAGATAGGCTCGGCCGCACGTTCCTCAGCAACCGGCGCTTCCCCTCGATCTGTAAAACACGACAATAATGCAGAAAGGAGTCAAGGGAAGGATGCCTGTTCAACCCACGCAAGAGCCGGGACGAAAGAATACCTTCAGTCACAGGAGCCTCAGCAGCGCCCGAGGAAGAAGGTTCTTTCCTTTTCTTGGAAGCGACCCTCTTCACCTTCGGCGCCATCAAGAGTTTGAAGAAGGGAAAATTTGGGTTTACTATGAGGGGGGACGATGAAAGCCTGTGAATCCTCTCAATAGAGAACAAGGGGGTTAAGTACCCTAAGGGTCCTAGACGGTTACTCAAGACTCGATTAGACCGTTCAAGGCTAAAACAGTTTAAGGGTAAGGCCAAACAGATCGGATCTTACTTGGACGGACGAGATCTGACGATTCGTGACCACGATCTGCAACAATGGTCCGAATCGGGCGCGAGAGACGAAGAGGCTCACTACGCATTTAATGCGAAACGGCTAGCCCACGTCTCCTTAACTGGCGCACACGTGGATTGACGCGTGGTCCACTGAAAGCGGAACCCAGTCAGGACCAGATTCGCTGTCAAGACATCTGCGAATCCGCCTGCAGACAAAATTCGCCTGCAGATGAGATAATCTTGCAGCAGAAACTCGCTGACAAGAGTTCCTCTGCAGTTGAGGTTCTCCTACGGCCAAATTCTGACTAATGCAGGGTTACAAGATGGAGCACACACGCAAGTGACAATAGACCAAAAACAAAAAGGATAATTTCATTCATGGAAAGAGATCCTAATACAACTGGTAATCGGACAAGACGAAAAGAGGCAAAATTACAAGGCTTTCAATCGAAGTTCCGCCTCGCGGATTTCCTCAGCATGGCGAAGCTCAAGCCTCCTTAGGACCTCTCGACGAACATCTTCCTCTGTGCACGAGATCAAGTCTTGAATGGTCTCCCTGACATCCTTGAGAGCTCGATCCTTCTCCTCAACAGAGTCAGTGGTCAATCGCCGGCGAGACCTAACGCCCTCCAACTCTTTTGCCACCCGATCACGAGCCTTCTCTTGAACAACCAGGGAAGCCTGTGCTTCAGCCACAACCTGTTTCAGCCTCTCTATTTCGAAGGAGAGTCGGGAGAACTGGCTATCGACTGCTTCTTCCTCACAGGCCACTTGTGCATCCTCGGCTTTGACCTGCTCCGACTCTGCTGACAGCTTTAACTCTAGCATCATGTTCTCGTTCAGGCGGAGATCACGATCTGCCATAGCTACTCGAACTTCGCGGGAGGCGAGATCAACAAGAACAGAGCTTTCCGCACGAAGAGTGAGCAGCTGCCGAACAGCCCCCTCCACTTCGTTCAGACGCTGAAAATAGGGCCTCGCCGCGGTAGCGCCGAGCCTCTTACGCAAGAAGGACGCATCGTGTTCTAGAACTTCCTTAAATTCTTCGAAGGGACAATTCTCCTCCAAGACCAGCCGGGTGCAGTGGGCCAAAGTATCTTCGAAATTGGCCAGAGCTCGCGCCACCTGCGTCTTTCGCCAGCGTTCCAAGGGAGAGAGGGCGGCCTCCTCCGCCGTGGATGAAATCACGGTCGAGGTACCTATAGCCATAACCGTAGGAGTGGTAATTGGCACCACCGAAGCCGGGGTGACCAATGACGCCCTCGGAACAGCAGTCACGGCATCAACGGCCACCGTCGACAGGGAAGTGGTCACTTGTAGAGTAGAAGCCTCCCTTTGAAGCGGAGACTCTCGCGCCGATGAACGATCCCCAGCCGACACTTCCACAGGAGCAGGAGATCCCCCTATTTGGCCAGGCGCGTCCTCAGGAGCCAAATCCTCTTCCTCGCTGGACAATGCCTCATGAACCGAGACATTGTCATCCTCCTCAGATTCGCCCGACTCCCCAGATGAGCGATTCGCCCAAGAGTGAGGATCTTCTTTACCTGCGACTTCACGGGTAGGATCACCTACAAATACACGAAAAGGGGTTAACAGAGACCCCTCGAAAGGAACCCTACTAACGGTCGGGTACGGGAGGAGGAGTAATGCTAAAACGCACGCTTACCTGAGCCGGTGGGCCCCTCCTCATCTCCAGCCTCCCCTTCTTCGTCAGAAGGAATGGAGATCACCTTCTCAATCACGCCTGCATAGGTCCAACACCAATGTCAAAAGGTATGAGATCATCGTTGCGATCAAAGACGCTGTTACAAAAAAATTACCTCCTGATGCGGACGCAAAAGCCGCTGGAACTCCCGTCGGTGGCCTCACGCCAGGTTGCGGAGGAGCGTCTTTCGAAGTCGCCAGGACCGCCCCCGATGCAGCAGAAGAGGCGGGCAGCGCGGCTCCAGACGTCGCCGCTCCGGGGATACTTACCTGGGGAACATTATCCCGACCTTCTACCGCTCGGACAGTCGTCGCCGCTCCGGGGATACCTACCTGGGGAACATCATCCTGACCTTCCGCCGCTCGGACGGTTTCCGCCATCTCATCACGACGGACCTTCTTAGCCGCCTCTGCTCGAGAACTCTCTTCCGCTGCCTCCCGCTGACGCTTCGAGAGAAGCGAGCTACTCGGAGACAGAAGCGGCGCCCCCATTTGTCCAATTGTCGGACTCTGGACCGGTCTTGGGCGCCTTGGGCGTCTGGATTCCCTTGGGGCATCCAGCGAAGGACCGGGAGAAGGAACTCGAACCTCGGGAACCTCGGATTCGTCTAAGCCAGCGTCAAAACCCTCGGTGTCCTCAACTGGATCCTCCGAGAACAACTCCCTAGCAGTTTGATGGCCCCTTCACCTCGAAGAACGGAGAGAGCCCCTGGTAGGACGATCGCGTTCCGCCAGGCAGGAGTTCTGGAACCAGAAATTAGCAGGATTAGCACTAGCACCCCGATACCAGCGGCAATATAGGAGCGTGTGATGTAAATCACGATCCTTCATGGGTAACTCAAAACGAGCCTGAGCGCCACCAGCATGAGTCCAGAACTATCCCTGAACTCCATCCACCAGTCCTCCTTCAAAGCGCAGGTAGGGATTGGCGTTGCCCACATACAATTGATCATACCCAAACTGGCGGGCGAACCTGCAGGGGATGTACGGCTCAAGATAGCATGTAGAGCCCGTTCTTAGAATGTGATACCCCGGCCGAATGTTCACCAACCAGCGAAAAGCACCACGAGGGAGGACTGTGTAGTGATCCGCCGTCGGCGCATCCCTGAGATATTCTCCATATCCGCCCCCGCTGAAATAAGGAAAAAAGCGGCGAAAATTGTAATGCCCGAAGTGGGAGAGCATCTTCCTTGCATCAGGGATGTCCTTGCATTTCCAGGAGCACCGCTCCAAGCGCTAGACGAAGGGGATGAACTTATCGCCCTGAGGCATCATCGGGGCGCTCATCAAACATTCGCAGTGGTATACGAACCACGCCATCAAATAGGTGTACGGTAGCCCCACCCTAGGATTGGGAGTTTTAATAACTACTCCTTCCCCTTCATCGAGGACCGACACGTGGCAGAATTGGGCCGTCAGAGTACGGAGCCCTCGATGAATGCACGCTATCGTCGCCGATACCAGGGAATAAGACTTCTCGTGAGCTAAGCAAACGGCAAACCGCCGGATACACGACCTCCACGGGAAGAGCCTCAAAGGAGTGAGTGGGGATTACGCACCTCTTCAGCCATAACATGAGGTACCCCGCGAGCAGCGCCTTCCCCGAGATGAGAAACTTCGCCTGATGATGGAATGAGTGAAGGACCATACCAGACTTAAATCCGCCCTCGTCGCGGTCAAGAGTCATGGTGCTTCCTTCTTTAGCTGTCCTCGCCTCCACTTCGGGCTGGTCGCACGCGCCTAACGGGAGAACGGGCTTCCCCTTGACATCGTTCCCCGGGAACAGGTAATCAGCCCAATTCTTGTGGCTGATCCCCGGGGTCTTCTTCTTCTTCCCTTTGTGATCTGATGCCCCTAAGGTACTCAGGCAGATGTGGTAGTGGCAGAGTAACTCCCACAGAGTTTTAACCGCCAAAGGGGAATGGTTCGACAGCTGATCGATCTCATCTTGATCGGGGACGTACTCCTCGTAAGGAAAGTCTCCCAGAGGCAGGCCCGACACGTAGTACATCTCGTGAGGGGTGATACCAAGCTCACCATTGGGGGTAAAAAATGTGCCGCTTTCCGCGTAATACAGTTCCAGGATACTATGGAACTGAGAAGCGTTGATCCGCAGGCCGTGTCAAGTGGCTTCGATGGCCACATACAGCTCTGTGTCCTTGAGGTCAGCATTTTCGGCCAGAACATAGTCGGTGATCTTGGACCACCACGTGTCGCTGCCAGGCGCAGAGTAAACCCACCCCGGGGCTCTAAAGTCCTTCGGGGGAAAGCTCCCACCAGCTCGAAAGAAGCGGTGACGGAAGGTCTCTGCCACCACTGTCGACTCCCCCACGGGTGGTTCAGCGGACATTAAGCCAGGGCGCAGACCCGTCACACGCTTACACGAACTCTCCACTCCATACCCAGTCGTAGAGCCCGTAAAGACGCCACAAGTGACCCCATCCTGAGAGGGGGTCAGATCCCAGTTCATCGTCCGAGGAAGGGCGAAGGACCACAGCTCGACAATCGAAAACCCTCTCGACATGCTGGGGAGGTAATAATGAGTCCCGTCTACCGTGCGGAACCACCGGCTCTCTTTGAGCAACAAGACGGAAGGGTCGGCCATAGCGTCGCCGAACAAAAATTGAGGCTTCGGCAGCTCTGCCCTGTCCTCATCTGTCAGCGCCGCGTTGATCGTCAGCTCGCGTAATCCATCCGAGACCCTCTGTATCAGACCATGCGGCTTATCAGCGGTGAACACGGGTACTGGAGCCAAAGAGGGAAACCGAGAAGGTGCTGCGTAGCTCGTAGCCCCGACGTGGCCGACGGCCACACCCTCGGGAAAAGCCTCATCGGAAAAGGTCGCTGCAACAAGAAATAAAAAATCAATCGAAACAAAATCCGCTGTAGGGGCAAAATCGCCCATCAAACAGAGGCGGGCGAAATCGCCTGTCGAAAGGGGGAACCCACTTCGAACGAGGTCTATCCGTACAGAGGACACCCCCCTCTAACAAGAAAGGGCCGAACTCGCCTATCGGAAAGGGAGTTCGCCTCTTTCCCGCTGAAGGATTCGCCCGCGGAGACAGTAATCATCCCCTAAGGGCAAATAGAGCAAACCTTGCCCCAAATCGGGGAGGCTACCAAGCATAGTGAACAACACTCATCTCCCTAAATCCGACACCTAAGACCCATAAGAGGTCGTCCAGCGAACCCATCGACGTACCTGGGCGCGACTCCAGAGCACCGGCAGGCATGCCGGCGGAGAGACGGTCGGAGTAACGTCCGGGGCCTGCACCCCTCACTTTGCACCTCTTAGATTTCGGAGCCATTGTAGGAGGAAGCGGGAATTCTTAACCCACTTCGAACGAGGTCTATCCGTACAGAGGACACCCCCCTCTAACAAGAAAGGGCCGAACTCGCCTATCGGAAAGGGAGTTCGCCTCTTTCCCGCTGAAGGATTCGCCCGCGGAGACAGTAATCATCCCCTAAGGGCAAATAGAGCAAACCTTGCCCCAAATCGGGGAAGCTACCAAGCATAGTGAACAACACTCATCTCCCTAAATCCGACACCTAAGAACCACAAGAGGTCATCCAGCGAACTCATCGACGTACCTGGATGCGACTCCAGAGCACTGGCAGGCATGCCGGCGGAGAGACGGTCGGAGTAACGTCCGGGGCCTGCACCCCTCACTTTGCACCTCTTAGATTTTGGAGCCATTGTAGGAGGAAGCGGGAATTCTTTCCGTGAAAGTTCCTTTCGAGATTGGAGAGCACGGTAACTCCCAAAAGAGGAAAATGGCTGGTTTAGAAGGGCGGAGTTGTCCGCGTGGCCACGATTGCCCTCGAAAGGTGAAAACCCTAACGGACAGAAGACGTGGCCACAATCAAATTAGACGGCCTAGATCGCCCTCGGTATATCGAAGGAACCGAGATTAGGGGTTACATCCGACGGTTGAGTTCGAAAACCACGGCCACGATGCGTCGTGGGGCGACGCCGCCTTAGCTGGAAAGCACGAAGCTCTATCGGCAGACACGTGGCTCATCTCCCGTCAGAACCGGTTTCGCCTCAAAAAGGAGGGATTCCGCCTACAAATACTTGGCCCGACCCCACGAGTCGCACGAAATTTGGCTCCCAAAGACTAATTTCGCCTTGACGATTCATTCGCCCTCAGAGGTAAAATTATGAATGAAGCCCATAGATTGACCTCGCTTAAACGGTTAAACCCAAGCCTCAGACGGCTAAGGGTTAGAGCAGAAATCTTAGCATTAAGCCTAAGAGAAACTGTTCGGCAACTCATCATACTGAGGGGAATAGTATGGCTAGCCCGATTCAAACGGTAATCGGTAAAGGCACATCAAACCCGTTGATAGCTGAGGGTTTGCTAAAAATCCTAAAAGAAATCAAATACGCTTGCTTCGCCAAGAATTTCTTCATTCAAAGTATTCCAGATCACACGCAAGCCAGTTTAGGTCTGAAAACTTTGAAGGGGGTCTTGTAGACGGTAAAAAAATACCTCTGATGAGCCTACAGGAAATTCGCCCACAAGAAGTCGCCTGCCTAAACCGCATGGCCGTCAAATGTGCTCGGTTCCAGATTCGCCTAAATAATCGACTCGCCTGCACGAGTTGAGATCAGTTGGAATAGTGAAAGTTCGCCTTTCACGCAACTCGCCTGCCCGAGTCCAAAGACGAATCCGCCTGCAAACCTCAAGGCCACTAGTACAGCTGGGTATCCGCTACCCCACGTGCTGGGATGGGCCATCCCATCTCTCTCAACCCGAAGGGAGAGAACACGGTACCCCTAGACCGTCAAACGGCCGCTCACAGTACGAAGGCCTAGACAGGTGTCGAGTCAACCTGAGCATCCATAAATGCGACTCACCTCAGCTGTCTGAGTCAAGAGCTGGATCCGCCGGCACTCGGCAGGTTGGCTAGACCCACTCGAGTACTGTGCACCTACTTCGCCGCCTCTCCTGACCGGAAAGGAGAAAGCACCGTGCTCAAAGCACGCCGGGCGGTCACGCACAGTACGAGTGATCCGACAGACACCTCATCAACCTGCGAACTCATAAATACGGTTCATTAATGCTGGTCAAGTCCACTCGGATAGCAGACGGCTATTGCCTCATATACAAGGATGGGCCTTCCCATTTTAGGTGACAGGACATAAAGTATAATCCCTCGAATGACCATTCATGGTACCGAGGAGCAGCTAGACGTCTCTGAAGAAGATATGGTCAAATCCCATAATTCAAGGATGAGTCAAGCTGTCCTTCTTCCATTTAAAAAACCCATTCCAGCACACTGGAGGGGAGGTCGCAAACTTAGAGGAAAGAGTTGAGACCAAGCTCTCTGCATAATCTTTGCATTGCAGCATCACTGTTTAGTTCCGAGCTCCGATCGCCGGCGAACTAAGCAGACTCGAACTCCCTCGAGTTGAGCTTCTACTGCGAACTGAAGCTCTCCAGCAACCTCGATCGAACGGTCCAAGGGAAGCAGACTCGACACGAGCATCGAGCGAAGCGTCCTATAGCCACCTAAAGTCCCCACACAAAACAAAGAGGGCATTCCCTCTGCTTCTGTTGTAACCATTTGATTATTAGTTTGTAATAAGCTTTCTTATTAATACAAACGAACCCTCCCTGTTTTCGAGAAATCAAATTTACACCATACAATTGTGTTAGCCAATCTTCTATCATATCCCTTCTTAAAGATAGAGGCTTTGGATAAAAGCGGTGTCATTGGATAGAACATGTCCTATCTTCATCCAAATCCTTTGTTATCGCAATGGTTCTCCTTCAAAAAAAATTCAATTGACATAGAGGCCTGAAGCAAGGCGATCCTCTATTCCATATGCTTTTCATCTTGGTAGTAGATGCTCTTAATAAGATGTTTATGAGTAGTGTGAACTCGAGAGATCTTTCAGAGATTCATCTCAAGGGAAATCTTAGTAATATTAGGTCCCTTCAATAGCGGATGACACAATCATCTTCTACAATACAGATAAGGAGAACATTACTACCCTAAAGACTATTTTCTATCTTTTCTAAGATATATCGGGCGTGGGTATCAATTACGCCAAACAAATATGTATTACAATGGAAAATATGTCAACACATGCTCCTCTCTCACTTATCTTGTAAACAATTCATTTGCCTCCCCTCCTTTCGAATATCTGGGTCAAAAAGGATCCCTCTCTAAAAGAATTGGCAATCTCTCCTTGATTCTTTTCATAAGAAACTCTAAGTATGAAAAACTAGGCACATCCTCATCAGTGGTAGATTAACTCTTATTAATTCCGTACTATCATCTCTTCCTCTATATTATATGTCTTTCTCTAAAATCCCTAAATGATAAACCAAGGCAATAGATAAACTTAGGGGAAATATTTTTTAGGGAGGAAGTGAGAAAATGGCTAGTGGGAAAGCTTTGACAAAGTGGGAGAATGCGTGCAAATCTAAACTAGATGGGGGCTTAGAGTTCTTAACCTAGAAATTTTCAATATTTCTCTCTTATCCAAGTGGGTTTGGAAGTTCCTAAAGCAATACTATCTTGTAGGATCTATTCTATACTCAATCTATAATTCGCCCCCTTATAGTATGCCACTAAATAAGTCTAGTTCTAAACTTTGGCAAGATATTAATCGCATAAGCCAATCTTTATTAGGTATGGTCTCATGTCAGTTAGGTAATGGTTTGAGAATTCACTTCTAGGAAGACAAAATGGTGTGTGTCAATTCTTTGGAAAGTCTCTACCCCTTGGCTTATAATATTGCTATGTTTCGACAAGTCATAGTTGCCTCTCAAAGTCATTTACATAATGGTGTTTGGCACTGGAAACCTCTCTTACGAAGAGCAATCTATTCTGTTGAAAAACAACAACTCACAGTACCTAAAACCCTCCTATCCTCATCACATCTTTCATCATCATCTGCTGATGATCAGGTCTTGAGAGCTATAGATAAATCCAGTGCAATCATGGTGGTTTGTCTAGCTTCTTCTATGGTCTTATTTGAAAAAACTTATTTCCAAACAAAGTGAAGATCATTTTTTTTCTTTGTTTCTTTTTGGATCTTATCAAAAGGCAGACTACAAACAAAAGATAACCTAATATATAAGGGCTGGATAGGGGACTCCAAACACTCAATTTGTTCTTTTGCTACACTATTCTTTTCTTAAAAAGGTTTTTTTCTTACTAACCTGGACTTCGTGAGTTGCCACAAGACATTGGTCTTCTTTATTCACCATATGCCGATATTTCTATGGATATGAAGTCTCAAAAACTATGGGGGCAATTTGATTTCTAATAGGGAGATACATGAGGCTGGAAAGTTGACATCTAATATGATACACTTTATCATCTTCTAGATAGGAAACTCGAAAAAGAAGTATGCTTAGAAGTTGAAGAATATTATTTGAGAGTAAGGAATCATAGAGATTTTATCCTCCAGTGGTGAAAGCGAAGACATGATGGGTAGTTCTTAAATGATGTTTTTGCATGTTAAAAACAATGTTTAACTATTCTTTTGGTTATTTGGTTCCAGACAAACTCTTTTTCTGGCTAGTTATTTAATTAGTTGAGTATGTCAGCCCATAATCCTGTATTGTTATTTCCTTACCCCTAGTAGTGTATAGTGGTTATTCGATTTGTCATTCTTAGAGGTTTTAGGGTCGTAGTAAAGAGTGACAACAATGGTCCGCTCCACTTTTTTAATCTCAATCCATCTTTAGAAAACATATTGTTATAACTGCTATAAACTACTCATGGGTGTACATAATATATCTTATATATAGTTTTGATAGGACGCCTTGCCCTATTTTTACTTAAAAAGGATAAATAACTAATTAATCCAAGAAACTTGTAGTTCATAAAGGTTTACAAAAACAGGATCTAGCATATCACAAGAGAATGAAAACGCTAAATGCACTCTTTTTTTGCCACTTGTAATTAAGTGAGATACGGATGTGTAACTGTGTAAGGCATATCCTAATTATTCCCAAAAAACCTAATTATGAGTCAAGAAGGTTCATCATGTCATTCTAATAATAACACCAAAATCATATTAGATAATAATACAATTAACAAAGCCCAAGAGGGTCTAGTTGAGTGCCTATTAAGTAGTACTTCAAGGTTATGTTCCGACTCTTCTGGGGAGCATCCACAAGAATTTAATTTCCTATAATACTTGAAGTCGTGTGCTGAGGGGGTGCCCATTAGCCATACCCGAGGATTTGATACCCATAGTTCGAAAGATCTTAGGAAATTCCCTCGCCAAGCCAAGAAAATAATATAATTAACAAAGTAAAGTTAGAATATATCTAATTGATCTGATGGTATTATGCATCAACTTGTGTGTGGGTGTTTTTTTTATAAATATATGTTGATGAGTGATAACATCAAATCATGCATCTCAAAGATAGTTTTTATGTGTACACTAACTAACAAACACAAGTCATAAAACAAATTCACCAGATAAAAGAGCTGATAAACAAAATCTAATAGCGAACTAAGAGTTTTATTCCAACTTTACTCTAGTGTTATTTAAATGATCAAAAAACTATCAACTTCACGTGTTATAGAAATACATCAATTTTTTATCACTTCAGCACTGCATGTAAAATTTTGATTATTCTTTTCTTTCAATCTTCAAGTGAAAGGAGGCAGAGCCTTCGAAACTAAAGAAGTTCTAAAAATCCAACAACTCTTGGGTTTGTCAAAAAGGTCACTTTTGCACAAAAAAACATTCCTGATCAATTTGGATCCTCTAGAGAGTAGTGAAAATATCCCTATTTTTAAGCCCAATATTAGCTATCTAGTAGGTGATTGCATTGGCCTAGCCAGGCATTCGAACTTGATGGGGGCACTCTTGTTCATCTAATCTAATCTAATACTATTATAAAAGTGTGTTGCCATGTTAAAACATTTCTTCCAAAAATACCTTCCGAAACACATACATGCACACACAAAATACATGCATGCATACATAAGTCATACTTCTTTAAATCAAACACATGTGTACATACCACATACATGCATACATCTCTAGCACATCCATACATGCATACATTAAGATATATACATACTTAATTTTTCATAACCTCCCTATTTATTACCATTAAAATTTTATTTAACCACCCACTAATAACACTCCCCACTAAGTATTTATATTACACACTAATAATGAAAAACGTTACAACTATTCCTCTTCCATAAATCACTATAAATTACTATAGAGTCTTATCAAATTTCTCCAACGAAAATTCTAAAAGCTGAGAGCGTCGGATTCAGAAGCTGAGTGACTTTATTGTAGTTATTTAGCCTAATGAGAGAGAGAGGGGGGGGAGGGAGAGATTGATTGTATTCAAAAGCTAAGAGCGTCAGATTGTATGTGCTAACTAACTGGTGGTTTTTGATCTATATCTCTTACCAAGTTTGTTAAGATCTTTTTCGTTTATTATTATTTTTAAGTATTACTTTATCTCTATATGTTTGTGGAATCGGAATTACAGAAATGAAAGAAAGATTAAGGTGCTCTTAATTTCTACCATTGCAATATCACCAATGATAATATACAGTCTTATATGCAGTATCGCAACTCATAGTAATCATGTGTTTGTCTCATGCATTGATCTTTTTTATACCCATGAAAAATAATTAAATAGTACCTGCCTACGTGATTTCTTTGGTTGTATACAATGGTCTTTCATGTGTAGGATTTGCACAAAAATTATGAATACAAAAATTATACTAAGTTCCAATTGCATGGGAAAATTAATAAGTAGGAGTACATGAGAAAAACTATTACTTTTATAACACTTTACATATCTACTTACATCTAACATTAAATCCTAAATTAATTAAAAGACCACAAGCCATCATAAGACCACCGACGCCCAAAACGCTTAACATAAAGGTAAAGTATAGAAACTAGGAGGTCTAAAGTTGAAGTTCTTGCAATTAGGTGAGAGAGCTATTGCTTTCTTCTTTTTTATTCTTTTAATTTGACTAGGAATTCTGTTGATCACTTTTACTTCTTTTAATATCGAGGAGCTTTCAAGATTTTTACAGATTCTTTGTTAAAAATGATGATTATGATAGTTTGATACTTCCATGAAAATTTATACTTTAATTTTAAGAATTGAAATTAAATAAATATTAATTTAGTCTATATTAAAATATTTTATCATTTTAATTATCTAATAAATTATTATTTATTATTTTATATAAATCTAATATTTGTAAAATATTACTAAATTAGATATAATAAATTATAATAATTAATGTTAATAAATATAATCTGTTAATTGAATAAATGAACATTATTACTGTAAATTATTTATTCAAACAGAAATATTATTTCTATTAGTGTTATTAAATTGTTAGTTTGATAGTTTTTATTATTACTTATCACCGCGTGCTACTTAATGAGTATTAGTTATCTACGTGCAACGCACGTGCACCATACTAGTACTATTATAAAAGTGGATTGGTGTGTTAAAACATTTCTTCCGAAAATACCCTTTAAAACATATACATTCATACATAAAATACATGCTTTTATACATAAACCATGGCATAACCCTCAATTAAATTCATACTCATAATACATAAAATACATACATCCATGCATCCATACATAAATCATAGCATAACCCCCAATTAAATGCATACTCATAACTCCCAAATAATTTTATTTTAAAAGTCATAAACGTGCAAGTCATAACCCAAATTAAATGCATACTTATAACTCCCTAATTATTTTATTTTAAAAGTTATAAACATGGTATAAATGGTTTTTATTTTGTGATAATCATAATATTTAAATAGAACAGTTATGATAATAACAATAAATTAAAACTCGAAACAAATGAACTTTTAATTATGTACTAAATGTTGTTTACACTTTTGTAACCTCCCAACATCAAATTCGGTTATGATAATAGAAAAAGGAAGGAAAGAAAGTAAGAAACTAAAAATTAAGTTTGCATGATCATTTCTTATTTGAACCTCACATAATTTGAGCATAATAGGATGGATGTCCTAAAATACTAAAGCATAAAGAGCACTGCAATGATCTGTAAATTATTTACTATTCAAGTAAGCCTGAAAACCTTATGTTAGAGGATTTATATTGAGCGATTCTTCAACAGGATTGCGTTTAATTTTCCCTAATAGAGGAATTTAAGGTGAAGACACAATGGTTAAAGCACAAAATACACATTTAATAATTTTTATTCTTAACTAATGTACGACACTATTAATCTTCTTTAACTCCTCATTCAAATCAAAACCCTCTTCATCTCCTCTGTATCATAACCTCTACATTCGACAATATATAACTCCCTCATCCCTGCCTCATTCTCAACAATATCCATTCACCATAACAAAGAGTACTGATATCTCTCCTATAAAACATATATAGCTTGCTGAAACAATCTATCATTTTCGCGCTGACAAACGCAGCCATTTTTCAATTTTGCGTATTGACCAACCTTGATGACAACGGTCTTGTGGACTATTGGAGCGAGATGATGTAGCTCCGACCAACCTTGATGACAACGGTCTTGTGGACTATTGGAGCGAGATGATGTAGCTCCAACATCGGTGCTCTAATAAGATCGTATTATTCTTCGGTGGACTATTGGAGCGAGATGATGTAGCTCCAACATCGGTGCTCTAATAAGATCGTATTATTCTTCGTTAATGATGAATAGCACATGGCCTCGACTGCAGATGATAAGCTAGCTTCTTCTCATTTTCATTTTTAATTTATGTACACAGTTATCTATGCTTTTTGCAAGATGTCTATGCTATTATACTTTGTATCGTAGTTTAAAAGGAAAAAACTTCCCTCCATTCGTAATTCACTTTGTTGTGATTGGTATTGTTGAAAGTTACAACAACTAGATTTGAGAAATTGATAAACAGGTGACTGGGCTTAAAGTTTCCATAAACATCAGTCAAAGTTCATATTATCAGGCCCTTGAACTATTGCTTTCCTCTATAAAAGTGGTTACACGTGCATCGCACGTGCACTATACTAGTTGTCTTAAAAAGATATTAAACTGATTATATCAATGATCACATATAATGTTACTAAGATTGTTTAAAGGAAGTATAGGGTTTCAAACTTAAAATCTCCAACCAAATATTGTATATGATTGAATACAAAAATATATAGTACTCTCAATTTTACGGGTATAGTTATAATTAACATAACCAGCTCTTGAAAAATATAATAACATCAAGCTTGTAATGACATTTACAAATTGTGCCATTTTCTTAAAACCGTTGCATAATTGCATGATTACTAAGAACATTAAATACCTTAGATTTAAAATATGTTACTAAGCAGTTATTTATCTATTACTCTCTTTTGCAGTTACAATGTCTGTTCTTCACTATATATATAGCTAAAAAATACTCTCTTAACACTTGTTGCAGCAAATAAAATCAATGTAAAATTTACCAGTTTGTTAAGAAACACTAGTAGAAAAATAAACAAACTAGAAGGAACAAACTAGACGGAACAAACTAGACAAAAAAAATTTCCGTCTAGTTTGAGGTAAACTATACGAAAAAATTTCCATCTAGTTTGTTCCGTCTAGTTTGAGTCAATCTAGAGGGAAATTTCCGTCTAAATTGACAAACTAGATGGTTTTTATTTTTTTAAATGGGCACTCAACCTAGATGGAAATTCAGTCTAGATTGATGCAACCTAGATGGAAATTCCATCTAGGTTGCCTACAAAAAATTAACGGAGCCTCCTGCCTATTTTTTTCATTTCCCCACCCATCTTTTTATTTATCCGTCTCTTTTTTCTCCCCTCTCCATCTAAAAACCCCCAAACAGGCCAAATCCTCTCTCTCTACAAACTCTCAAATCTCTCTCTCTCTCTCTCATCTCCATGCCGCCCGCTCACCAAAACCTCCAGATCTCCCTCAACCCCAATGGATCCCTCTCCCATCACGCCGAGATCCCCCTCATCCCCCCTCCACCTCCACCTCCATCGTCGGCGCCGCCCTCTCTAGGGACATCCCCTCAACCCAGCCCGCAACACCTCCCTCCGCCTCTACCTCCCAAACCCTAACCCTAGCACCAAGCTCCCCGTCGTCCTCTACTTCCACGGCGGCGGCTTCGTCCTCTTCTCGCCCGCCTCCGGCCTCGTCCCTCACCCCCGAGCACCGCCTCCCCGCCGCCGCCGGCGACGCCGTTGACGCCTTCCTCTTCCTCCGCGACCAGGCCCTCAGCCCGATCGACCCCTGGCTCGGATCTTGCACGGACTTCTCGAACGTCTCCATCATGGGCTGTAGCGCCAGCGGCAACATCGTCTTCCACCTCGGCTTCCGTTCAGTGGGCCTTACTAACCGGTTGAAGTGAGAAAGAAATCCGGTTGAAGCAAGGTATTTGTTTTTCTTTATCTTGAAAACCCCAAAATCACCACTCTGTCCTCGCCACCCCCACTCGGACTTTGCCGTCATTCAGACCTTGCTAAATAATTCACTTTTACGTAGCAAGCTTCATTTTCTCCTTCTTTTTATGCTAAATATTTTGCACAAATGAATGTGTTATGATTGGAATTCATCAGAATGTTGTGTGTTGTGTGTAAAGCAAGATTTGGAACACAAATGAATGTGTTATGATTGGAATTCATCAGAATGTTGTGTGTTGTGTGTAAAGCAAGATTTGGAAATGTTATTGCATGATAGCCTAATGTATTAAATTTTAAGTGTGCCATCTGATCCATTCATAACTTGGCGTTATGCCTCCTTCTAGGTATGAAGAAATGGCTTCAAAGTACAGTGTCGAGTATATTGCTAGAGGTATAATTTTGGTTTAAACAATCATTGTGACACACAAGCTTAATTCAATTTTAAATTATGTGATAACATTTGGCCATATATTATGTTAAACTCTTCAGGGGCTACACAAAATGCAATCAGGGTTGCCCAGGTATATTTAACATATGAATGTGAATCTCCTGTATTTTATGAAGCTTTGTCGACTTAACATTTTTTTAATGCCATATTCAATTTGCAGTGAATGCTTAAAACTCCTAGTGCAACTAGCTTTATGGGTTGCATTGGAAAGGACAAGTTTGGTGAAGAAATGAAGATAGAATAAGGCGATAAAAGAAGAGATTTTTTACTAATTTGTGTTAATCTCCTATGTAACCTAATTCATTTCTGGTGTGTTTCAATTTTAGGGTATTCACTTGTGGCAGTTGGTTATTGCATTATGCTTGTTGTCACGATTGCTTATCAGTATTATTCTTTTGATTGATGAATAGGTCCTTGAATGCCAAGTTATTTGCAGCAAATTGTTACAAGCCTGACCATTTGAAAAGAACCAGAGAACTGGGAACTAGGTAATTTCTTTTCTTGTGTTCCTCATTGTCAAAATCCCTTTCTAACTAATATACGTATTGCGAAGCTTGTCTCCATCTGTATTGTCATATGTTTATTATGTTGTCATATTTTTATATGATTTTTGTTTTACTTTTTATATTTTGAAGTGCGTTGTTGTATCATGCTAGCATGACAACCATGATAATCCCATGGTAGCATATTTTGTGACTATTAGTTTCACATTTTAGTAGAAAACTTAATTATGAAAAGGGAAGAACACAAAATTAGTTGGAAATAGATGAATGATGGTAAATTGTCCAATTACTAAATAATGATTTCATTATCTTATAGTTCACTATTAGTAATTTTTTTTTTTCATGTTGAGGTCATCTATGTGATTCTAATATTTTAGATCTAGCAATACAACTAGGTAATAGCTACACTTCTATATGCATAAGCTTGCAAGAGCCCTTTCCTTTGAATAAAAGTAAAGTGGGAGTTTAGTGCGACATCTATATGCATAAGCTCAAACAAAAAGGTATAAGCATTTCTTTAATTCTCTATACCTTCATCCGTCCATAATAGCTGGAACTCCCTAGACTTTTGATAATGCACTGATTTTGGCTTATGTTGTAGGCATCAAAAATTGCCTATAAGTCTCCACGAACGGTTCAGTGTTAAAGAGCGACGATGAACGTCACTATCCGATCCACATGAGTCTAATCGACGTCGACGAACGACTGAAGTGAATCGACGAGCTACGTGAGCGGATAGGATTTCGGAACAACGAAGACCCGGGCCAATCGGAAGCCCGGCACTGTTCACAAAAAGGACAACGCCCGTCACGCCTCGATCACTCTAAAGACAATCCAACCACCAAAGCGGATCGAACTCTTCGTCAAGCATCCAGCGCACCTGGAATCACTCAAATCCGAGTTCGGACGAAGAATCTACAGGGAAAACAACGATACACCTCAAACGGAGTCCCGGGAAGTCGAAACACCCCGGGGGTGTCTAGGAAAAGCCTAGACACCCCAGGGGTGTCTCGGCCAAACCGAGACACCCTAGGGTGTCTCGGCCTGGCCGAGACACCAGGGGGTGTCTAGGCCCCCTATACCCTCTCATATGCCTATAAATAGCCCCCTTGGGCCTTGGTTTTGGGGGAGGATTTTTGGAGACCCTTGGCGAAGCCCTGCTGCAGTGAAGAGTGGTCGTGCGCTTCAACAAGGAGAGGAGAGGTCTACATCAGAGCCTTCATCACACATTCTCCCTTTTCCTTAGTATTACCCTTCGCCGGTAATCACTAAGAAGAGCCGATATCTCGTTTTAGCCGAGATAGACGCTTCAAGCTTCTAGATCTCATGCGGATCGACGAAGCTCTGTCCGATTCTTTCGGAACAGATCTGAGTGCCCGGTGGTCCATGGATATTGACGTCCCCGTCACAGGCAAAAGACCCACGCAAGCAAGAGACCGCAAAACAGGATCTTGCGTTTGTTTGAAGAGAGTTGAAACTTTTATTTTGTTTTCGTTGTGTAAGAGCCTTATAAAAAGGCGACTTCTTTTTGTTTCATTGTAATGATCTAAGTTGTAATGAACACAGCAATGAATACAACAACTTTCTCCGCAAACAAGCTGGCGACCACAGTGGGAGCCAACGGCATCGCTACCGACGCCGTCGTGACGCAGCCGGCATTCAAGATCCGGGTGAACGAAGAGATCGAATACGAGTTCGATCAGCAAAAGTTCGAAGAGTACCTCTCTTCCTCCTGCTCCAGATCCGCCTCTCCGAACAGGCACAGGAAGTCATTCAAAGACCCAAGAGCCCCTTGCCATCGCTGCACTCGCACCACGTGGCGTCTCCGCGTCGCCCAACGTGGTCGAGATCGCAGATCTGGGCTTCTCCTCCGCCCAAGAAGATGGCTACTGAAGATGCTCCAACTATATCAAAGAGAACGCGCCAAAGACGGCGTCAACACCTTGCTCGTCAGATGGCCAAGGCTTGGAGCCTATGGATGGGGTCCGCTACAATGAAGATCTCAAATCGATACGACACCAGGAGCAACAACGGTACGTAACCAACTCCTCCTTCAAAACAGAAGCGAATGATTGGATTCGTGTCACGAGGACTCGCTCGACTCTCGAAGAGCGAATCAAGAAGCGCCGCGCACTGCTTGCGCATGCCCGAGCTCTCCTACAGAAAGCGGAGGAGATGCAGAAAGAAGAGGCGGTCAAGACTCCGCCAAAATTCAAACAGATGTGGATGCCAAAGGCAAAACAAGCGCCTAAGACGAGAGCTGAAGATGTTGCTGCCCAACCTTCACCAAATCCAGGTCCCGTTCCCCTTGCCCCTGTACCTCCGGTGGAGTCAGGTAAGAACACGAATCTTTCAACACCCAGAGTCCCTTTGAAGGGTCGCCTCGGTCCCTTACCGGAGAATCGAGGTAAAGTACCTATCAAAGAGCGATTGGGTCCGTTGAAAGGTCCCCAAATGATAAACCCGACTGGGGGTCGTTCTAATTCCCCCCAGGAAAATAACAAAGGGAAAACCCCTATTGCCGACCGCATCGGGTTGCGTGTCGAAGTTCAAGAGCCCGTTAAGTTTTTACGCCCGCAAAAGCGTAGACTTGAACGAGCGACTCCTGAAAACGCTAATAATGTGTCATATCCCCAGAGGGAAACATATTCGTCTGATGATGACGGTGTTATACCTGGGAAATCGTGCCAACACTCTATAGGTTGCTCCAGTTATCAAACTGATGAGTTGTACTATAGAGCTGGGGGTGCGAGTAAGTCTTGGAAGCGAAACGCACGAGACACGGAGTCTCACTGTCCGTGTGCCAACATCATCAAGGTCCAGCGAAGAAGAAAGATGGTCAAAGACGGAGAATTCCCGAAGGTCACCATCAACATGGCCAGCAAAGGAGCATCGACAGGGGACAATCCCGAGTCAATCCCGTTGGTACCTTGGTATTTAACTCATCTGCAGTCCGGAACCATTACACGAGGGACCTATGGTAGGGTTCGGACGAGATTACCGTCGGAAGACGAAGGATCAGATGCCGGCTCTGCAATTGCATCGGACAACACGGTATCTAGCGAAGGGCAACCCCGCGAGGTACTCATGATCAGCGCCGAACAAGTAAACAAGATGCTTGAAGACGCCCTAGCTCGGCAGAAAGAAAGTTTCAAGTTCGAGATGGAGATGGCCGTGCAGCAGATGAGGGAGATGCACGACCAGCATATCGCAGCTCTAACAACTCATCAAGAAGAGCCCACTCGACCCAATCATCAGAATCAAGATGAGAATGAACGGGAAGGGAATAATGTCAACATAATTATTCCCCCTGTCAATAACGACAATGGAGGTGGTCCTGTAGATGATAATGCAAAAGAGGACCACGTTACTTCTCCCCAAAGCCACTCGAAGATAGAAACGAGTGAAGACAAGAAGATGAAGGGCTTTGAGAGCAAAATCAACGCGTTGATGAACGCTCAAGAGGTAAAAAGGTCCGGCATATCATGTCCATATCCAAGGGAGTGGGAATCAATTCCATATCCGGCAAAGTTCAATTTAATCAACTTTACGCCGTTTGATGGAAAGGGTTCCCCTACCCAACACTTAATATATTTTAAGTCTCACTTAGGAATAATCTCCGGCAATGAACCCTTGATGGTACGGTCATTCGTTGGCACTCTTCGCGGAGCGGCCTTCGATTGGTATCGTCGCCTCAAGCCGGGGAGCATCAGCAGTTGGGACGACATGGAGGACATGTTTCTGACGAACTTCTTCGACGACGACACTGAGGTCTCAATCAGCACTCTGTTTGAGGAGAAGCAGAAGAATGGTGAGACAGTCGAAAACTTTGTGAAGAGATTTCGAAATAAGGCGATGAATTGTAGGGATCCGGTCAGCGAAGATTTCATCCTCGAGACCTGTCACAACAATCTTTCCTTGGATATCCTCGAAGCTATGGGAATGGCGCCACCTAAGACCTGGAAGGACCTGAAGGTGCGAGGAGAACGAGCCGAACGATTCCTCAAAAGGAAGAAGGCGGAAAGGGGTCAAATAGCTAACAATGCCCCGCAACCGAACTTTATCCCTAGGGGTAAAGGGAAGGCACATGCAAATACTATGGATGCGAATCAAACGTTCGAAGTGCAAGCGCAGCCGCAACAGCAGCAACAAAAGGCGCCTCAACAATCAAGGTGGCAACAGCAGACCCCGAAGCCAAAAGCCTCGGAGCCGAAGTTCCCGAAAGTTTATTCATTCAGAGAGGATGAAGTTCCCGGTATCTTCAAGTACCTCATTGAGAATAATAAGATCAAATTGCCTCCGGTCCAGGATCAAGAAGACGCCAAAAGAGTCAATGACCCAAAGTATTGCGCATTTCACAGGGCGGTGCATCATCCTACCAAGGTGTGCTATGCCCTTAAGGACAAGATCCAAGCTCTAATCGATGTCGGGGTCATCACCATGAAGCAGCCGAAGGAGAAGAGAGTGGGTGCGAATGCAGTATCCATTAGCTTCGGATCTGTTCCCTTGAATTGGTTCCAGCATGAGCCGGTAATAAATGCAGCAGTGAAGACGGTGAACGATGATCCTCACAAGCAGCACTAGAAAGGACTTGTGCCACACTCAGCCCCGAATGGCGAGATTCTTTGGGTTCATCCAGACTTGATCAAGGACGAACAATGGACCGGAGCCTCCTCTAAGAGGAAATCAGAAGGAAAGGGTAAATCTTGCTACGGAGCTTCTGCTATTCCAGGAGAAGATGACGAAGAAATTCCCGCCTTCCCGCTTTCTGAAGATGAACAGGAGGCCTTTGCGACCCGAAGCGGGAATGAGTATCACTACAAGTACCCGGATGCTTCCGAGCAATTGGGTACCAAAACTCCTCCTTCCAAGACATTGTCAGCATCATGGCGTAGTTGGCCAATATCCCGGCTAGGATAACCCTATACGAGCTGTTGCGTCTTTCAAAGGATACGAGGAAAGCATTACAAGAGGCCTTGAGAGACTCTGAGGCTTTCTTAACTCGAATCAAGCCATCTCCTGAAGGACCAGAGCCGTCAGCTCAACACTGCAATCTCGCGGCGCATCATTTTCCTTGTATCTCTTTTACCAAAGAAGACATGCAGACAAAGAACTCAAAACATGATCGGCCCTTGTATTTTACCGGGCACATTGGCTCCAGCATGGTCAACCGGATCCAAGTTGATCCGGGTTCTGCTGTTAGCATCATGCCATTCCGACTGATGCATCATCTCGGAATCCCGACTAGCAAACTAGCTTCCACCGGCACTACGATTTACGGATTCAACACCAGTGGGTCTAGACCCTTGGGGAAGATTTGAATCAAATGCCAGATCGGGGATTTAAAATCAGAAGTTACTTGCTATGTAATTGATGCAGAAACGTCCTATAACTTACTGTTGGGTCGACCTTGGATCCACGGTAACCTTATAGTTCCGTCAACTCTGCATCAATGCCTCAAGTACATAGACTTGAATAATGAAGTCAAGACGGTGGTCGCGGATAAGCAACCGTTTAAGGGATTGGAAAACTATTTCACCGATTCCCTTCTATACGGCGCTGAATCCGATACTGAATCACCGGCCCAAGGAACGGACAGCGGAGATGAAGCTGACACCGAACCCGGGTTTGATTACGATGGTGGTTTTGTACTTAATGACATTGTACCCATTGTAATCAATCTTGATGATGAAGAATCATCGGAGAATAGTTGTAATTGGCAACTTGCCGAAGAACTATCAATAAACGATGATTTAGAGTACTCGAGGTGTCTCGATAATGTCACTAAAGAGCTATATGATAACCCTAACTTGTATATGCCTCTTCAGTCATTTTGTCTGACAAAAAAAAGGTACAAGATCCATGCGGAGCGACGCTTGTCATCCCCGCGGGAGCATGGAGTGGAAAAGAAGTCGTCTACGGCAAAGGAAAAGAAGCTCCGATACCCGATCACTTCTTAGAAGAAGAAGACGATGAAGATAAACCTGCCCCTCATCTATTTAGATATGACGCAAAAGCACGCGATATGATGGAAAGGTATGGGTATGACTTCACACTCGGAGAGGGTCTTTTCTTTGGTCAAGGTCCGCGAGTTCCACCTCGAATGGCCTATGTACCGAAGGGAAAACCCGATGATTATTATCGTCACAAGAGAGGTCTCGGTTATGTCTCCTCATCCGATGATGAATGTTGCTGGAAAATCATCGATCAAATTGCTAACAAAGCTAGAAACGGAGGCTCATCCGATTCCTCAGCGTGGGATTCCGATTCTAGTATCGGTGAGATGTTCAAGAAGCTGATGTCGAACATGGTTACGGTCGATCCTATCACCATAGAGGAAGACGACCAGATGCCGACATGGGAAGATCCTTGGGTTCATCACCTAAACATGCAGTATGGTGATAGGTTCGAGCAAAGAGAGCCTCCTACCGAAGATCAAGTACTCCAGGTAAATATGGGCAGCGAAGATAATCCGAAGCCTATATTCATCAGCGACAGCCTCCCGCCTGAAGAGAAAGAGGAATTAATCTCTCTTGTTAGAGAATACATCGATGTGTTTGCCTAGAATTATGAAGACATGCCAGGGCTCGATCCAAACGTAGCAGTGCATCGTCTCAATATCAAGGCGGATGTCAAACCTGTCAAACAACAACAAAGACGGTTTCGCTCGCAAATGATGGAGGCGATTGAGGCCGAAGTTAAGAAGCTTATCGACTCGGGCTTTGTTCGGGAAGAGAAACATCCAGAATGGCTTGCTAATATTGTCCCGGTCCTTAAGAAGAACGGAAAGGTCAGGATTTGCATCGACTTTCGAGATCTCAACGCTGCTTGCCCAAAAGATGATTTTCCCCTTCCCATCACGGATGTTATCATCGACAATACGTGTGGGTTCGAGAGGATGTCTTTCATGGATGGTTTCTCTGGTTATAACCAAATAAAGATGCATCCAGATGATGAAAAGCATACTGCGTTTAGAACGCCTCTCGGCGTCTTCTGCTACACAGTTATGCCCTTCGGCTTGAAGAATGCAGGTGCTACATATCGGGGAGCCATGTCGAAGATCTTTCAAGAGCATCTCCGAAAGACTGTCGAATGCTACGTAGATGACTTGGTCGTGAAGAGTCGTGATAAGAAAGATCACATTAAAGACTTGAAGACCATGTTCGACTTGATGCGAGCCCATCAATTGAAGATGAATCCTACCAAATCTTTCCTCGGAATGTCCAGTGGTAAATTTCTGGGATTTGTCGTCACTACCAAAGGTATTCACATCGACCCTGATAAAGTAAAGGCGATTAATGAATTGCGGCCTCCGAGAAACCTCAAAGAGCTCAGAGGATTGCAAGGACGGTTGGCTTACATCCGCCGGTTCATCTCGAACCTCTCAGGAAAATGTCAACCATTCTCCAAGCTCGCAAAGAAGGGTGTGTCTTTCGTATGGGATGAAGCTTGTCAAAAGGCATTCGAGAGTATTAAAGAATATCTCTCAAAACCTCCATGCCTCGCCTTGGTGTTCGCTATTCAGAAGATGCGGCATTATCTGGTTGGACAGACCATTTACGTCATCTCTAAAGTTAATCCGGTTCGAGTATTCATGACTCAACCGATGTTAATGAGCTGGCGATTAGCAAAATGGGCCTTACTCTTGTCCCAATACGACTTGCATTTTAAACAACAGAAGTCAGTAAAAGGACAGGCCATCTGCGATCTCCTGGCAGACAATCCAACGACGGATACCGCCGAGATATACGACGGCTTACCGGATGAAACCCACGAAGTCAACGCGACTTCACACCAACAAGTATGGCGTTTATACTTCGATTACTTCGACGGCGCTTCACGAGCAACTCATGTTGCAAGTGCTCCTGGAAGTTCTAAGATTTCTTCCGGAGTTGGAGTTGTCTTAGTTTCCCCGGGAAAACACGTGATGCCTCGAGCTTACTCGTTAATCGATCCATGCTCGAATAATGTAGCAGAGTATAATGCCTTACTCATAGGACTCAGTTTTGCTAAAGAACTGGGGGTGGAGTATCTCGAGGCCTTCGGCGATTCTCAACTGATAGTCAAACAAGTTCAGGGAGAGTACGAGGTTCGAAGCCAAGATTTAATACCATACCATAAGATGGCAGTAGAGATGGTAGAATCATTCGAAGGATTCTTTATCGAACATATTCCACGGCTACAGAATACTTATGCAGACGCGTTAGCAGCATTGGCCGTATCTCTGGTGCAACCTCCTGAGACAGAGCAGTTTGTTACGGTAAGAACTCACCAACTCCTAGTGCCACTTTACGATGAAGAGGCCAAGGAAGAAGAAGTTCAAGAGGTGCACACTACTCAAGTCGAGTTCGAACCACGAGATTGGCGTTTCCCCATCATCGACTACGTCTTGCATGGAATCTTACCAGAAGATATAAAGGAAAGAGAGTCAATCAGACGAAGAGCACCAAGATTCTACTATAATGCGGAGAATCGAACGCTATACCGCAGGGGGTACGATGGGTTGCTATTGCGTTGCCTATCAACCAAGGAAGCTGAAGAGGTCCTTAGGGAGGCGCATGAAGGAGAGTGTGGCGCACACAAACCTGGCCCCAAGCTTTATGATCGCATCAGAAGAATGGGGTATTTTTGGCCTTCCATGATGAGTGATGCAATTGCATATGCTCGAAAGTGTAATGCATGTCAAATGCACGGGAATTATGTGCACCAACCTCCGGAGCATCTGCATCCTTCGGTTACGTCATGGTCGTTCGAGACTTGGGGAATGGACATTGTTGATCCTATCAATCCCCCATCAGTCAAGGGCGACTGGTTCATCTTGGCAATTACCGATTATTTCTCCAAATGGGCTGAAGCAGTTCCACTCAGAGAAGTTAAAACGAGCAACGTCATTGGATTCATCAAGCACCACATCATCTATAGGTATGGTGTTCCAAGACGAATCATACATGATAACGGTCCTCAGTTTGTCAGCAACGCCTTCATAAGGTTCTGCGAAAAGTTTAAAATTCAGGACATCTCGTCGACGGCTTATAATCCTACAGCGAATGGATTAGCTGAAGCCTTCAACAAGACTATCATCAAACTCTTGTCAAAGATCGTGAAAACTAACAAACGAGACTGGAATGACAAGCGCTCAACAGCATATCGAGTTTTACCAAGCTAGAATCTCTCGAGCCTTCGACAAAAAGGTTCGACAGAGAAGCTTCAAGGAAGGAGATCTGGTCCTCACTGCTCGCCGACCGATAATCCTCAATTCCAAGAAGAAGGGTAAATTTGAACCCAAATGGGAGGGACCATTCGTAGTGGAGACAGTCTACTCGAGTGGCGCCTATCGCCTTGTTACCAAGGACGGTGACCGGCTCATGATGCCGATAAACGGCAAGTTCCTGAAAAGATACTATCCTTAGTATCTTCAGGATAACCAATGCATCGGGAAGTTCCCGGAAGAATACCACATGGGTATTCTTAGGGATAACCCAGTCATTTTGGAATTGACGAATAAGAGTTCTGCATTCGAACTTTGAAGGTCAGAATATCTCTTCTTATTTTCATCAAAATTTTCTAACTCTTATGAGTTATTTTTGTGAGATGAGATCCAATCCTCTGATAGGTTAATCTTTCCTCACCAAAACCATCCGCTGATCAAATCAAACGACAGTGGGTCCACCAACATTTCCATCTGCTAGTCATTGGCATTTCTCAGACTCAACATGTTAGGTCATAATCACCTAGCGTTGAAGTCTTCATTTGAGTGATAATACGAGTTGGCACTTTCTTTGCTACCCGTATTCCACTTTCTTTGCTTTCTGGTCAAACCTTCCTACAGTTAGGACCAAAACCAAAATCCCCTCTCGATTCCTTCCATGAACGAGAGGTCCACTTGGAACAGTCAAACCTATAAAAGTTAGGATTGTTTCCGATCTCGCTTAGTCAAGCCTACACATGGTCAAGACTAAAGTCGAGTCACTCCTTTTCGATAAACGAAAATCCACCTTTTGTCCCCTTTTCCACCAAACCTATAAAAGTTAGGGTTGAAATTGGGTTTTCTCCTCAATGAATGAGGGGATCTTTGGGTTCAAACGACCAATCCTATAAAAGGTAGTGTCGTTCGAACCTTTCCGATTCTCGGAGTGGAGATCCCACTCTTAGTTTCATCCTTCCGAATTCTGGGGGTGGAGACCCCACCTCGAGTTTCCTTTCCAGCTGAAGATAGAATATAAAATTCTTCCTCTTCAGCACCGGGAGATAGAATATAAAATTCTTCCTCTCCCGTTTCTCAGTCTGTCTTTGCTTTTAGAAAAGACACGATTCTCAATCCGGGCACTCGATGCACGGGGAATTTCATCCCGAAGCCTAAGTAGGGATAAGTCAACGCCTAACACGCGTTGCCGGGTAGTCTATTCCCGTGAGAAAGACGAAGCCTATGTATTCAAAATCATAGCACAAAGCCTCAGAGAGTTTACTCTCTTAGCACAACGTTACATGTGGGACGGGTTTAATAATTCACATGCTAGTCCGATTTCAAACGGTAATCGGTAAAGACATATCAAACCCGTTGACGGCTGGGGGTTTGCCAAAAATCCCATAAATTTATCATTCAGAATAAATACAGAAAGGTCACAAAAGAAGCAAATGCGGAGTTTCTATTAATAGACCGAGTCAAAAGCATACAATGAAAAGCTCGTTAGCCCGAAGGCAGTTGGCGTTCGAGAATATGAGACTTTAAACTAAATAGCCTATCTACATAACTCCGCTCGAGTTCCGCCTGCAGATTAGCTCGAGCAGATTCTTCAGAATGGCTTAGAATCTCTGCGGCCTCACTCTTCAGCTTCATCAGTCTCTCCTGGGTGGATCCGAGCTCCTCGAGTGCCTGTTCACGAGAACGCTCTAGTCCAGCCAGGTCATTTACAATAAGAGCAGTAGATTCCTCAACGCACTTTAAGGCCTCTCTCAACCTAGTCGTTTCCTCGCGGTTCGAGTCCAAAGAGCGGAGTAGCTCAGCTCTCTCCGTATCTTTCCTCGCCACGTTAGCCATTAACTGCGCAATGGAGCTCTCGTGTGACTGAAGCTCGCACCCGATGGAAGATTTCATGTCACGCCACTGTGCCATCCTAAGCTCCAACTGAGAGGACACGAAAGAAGAAGCCCCGGTAACCTCGAACTCCTTCAACTCTCGTATCTCTGACTCCAGGGCAGCGAAATCAGCAGTGAAGGAATCGGCCAGCTCCGGGTATCCTTCTTCCCTCATCATCATCATGTGGCGAGAAAAGGAACGCCTGAACTGATCAAAGCCGCCTCCTCTGTGAAGAAGCTTCTCGATCAGGCCGTTATAAAAGGCGGTGAAGAAGCTGAGGTCCGTACGAAAAGCCTCTCTGTCAGGATGAGTATCGACCAGAAGGGCGCGGACGCGCTCGTATAGGGAAGATCGAGATTCTACAAGCAACAACATAGAAGTTCAGCGGGTTATTGAATACGATAAGGAAATTCAAAAGGCGAGTTCTGAGCATACCAACGCTAACGGACGTCCCCTCAGGTTGAGGTCCGACAGGCTCTGAGACAGTGGCAGATTTAGTCATAGAGGGTATATCAACCCCTGCAGGCGGATTGCTCATACCACTCGGCAAGGGCGGGGAGGCGCCACTTCTATGCAGGCTTTCAGCCCCGGGAACTGTAGTAGTATCAGGCCCAACGGCCGGTCCTATAGTTACACTCCTATATTAACCAAATGGAAATTTGGACAAATAAGGAGAATCAGGACAAGAAGATCGTACGCATACCTGCAATCCCCACGTCCTCAGATGCAGCCGGAATGCCAAGAGTCATAAGAGTATCGGCCCAAGCGGCTGGTCCTATGGTGGCACCCTCTTATTAGTCAAAATGAAAATTTAGACAAATAAGGAAGATTGGGATAATAAACT
Source organism: Asparagus officinalis (assembly GCF_001876935.1). Classification (NCBI taxonomy): domain Eukaryota; kingdom Viridiplantae; phylum Streptophyta; class Magnoliopsida; order Asparagales; family Asparagaceae; genus Asparagus; species Asparagus officinalis. The sequence continues at coordinate 20,444,864 of NC_033798.1, read as the reverse complement.
CATCTGCATACCTGTAGATCCATCATCTGTAGGCATCTGAGGAATGCCAGGAGTCATATGAGAATCAGTCCCGGTGGCTGGTCCTATGATTGCACTCATATATTAGTCAAAAGCCAGATGAACATGGAGAAGTACGATATCCCTAAATCGTATGCGTACCTGCGAGCCCGTCACTCCGAGGCAAGCTGGATATGCCAGGGATCGATATCGGGCTAATCCCAATGGTTGGCGCTGCAATATTAATCCTTCAACAGTCAGATAAAAGATCAGGCAAGAGGAAGGGAATCAGATATATACCGGTGGATGAATCATTCCCAAAGAATGGTCTCTCGGTTCCTCTGGAAGTCTGCTCAGCCAGTATGTCAGCTAATAAGCCGGCATCAGGCTTTGAGAAGCTTGGCATGTCCATCGCAACATCTGCAGGGTAACCCGAATGTTGAAAGATGAGGAAATCTCGAGAAAATACTTTCAGCAAAGACGGAAGATCTTCCTTCCCCATGCTTGAGGAAAGTAACATTGGATGTAGATATACCTGAATATGGGACTGTGGGCTCAACATTATTCATCTGCTCAAGATCGATGTTTAGATCGATGCCCAAAGACCCGTCGTGAAGGGCGTCGCACATCTGTTGCATAAAGCAATCCATGTTATCAACACCAGGAGATGCCGAACCCGGTGGGAGTTCGCCCTCTTCGAAGAACCCTGGAGCATGAAGCATGGTTACGAACCCCAAAAGGTAAACAACCTTAAAGCAATGGCAATAAAATGTTACCTTCCTCTCCATCAGCGGTGCTTCCTAAGTCCGCTCCGTAAGGGCGCTGACCGTCGTGGGGCTTATGTGCGGTCTTCTTCCGCTTCGGAGCGCCAACCCTCCTAGGACCAACGGGTCGATCATGCACATACCTGTCACACGTTTCAGCGTGTGTAGAAGCTGGCGGCTCATGATCGTCAACTGTCCTACCTAAAGTGACAAGGATCATTAAACGAACAAGAGCTGTCGTTTATACCAACAAGAATGGAGAAAGAAAATCAAAGAGGCAGGACAAACCAGTATCGAGTTCTTCTCGGTCGGTATCTGCATCCACATATTCTTCCTCGGAGGTCTCGTCCTCGTCACCCGTAGGAAGGAGCTCTTCATCATCGGTGAGAAGAGATTTGGCATGCCCCTTTCTCCGCTTCTGAGCAAGCTCAGCCCTCCGACCAGCCATCATAGCGGCCCGGACCGAGTACTCTGACTGTAACTCGGAAAGGCTCCTCACACTGAGGGATTCATAGGCGGAAAGAAACCACTTGCAGCTGAGGAAAGTGGTCAGCGGCTTACGCTTATATGAAGGGAGAGCAAAACGGGCTCCAGTGCAGCCCACCATCGTCCACAGCCACGCTCGTACGCCATCAATCAATCCTCCCTCAACCTGCAGGCTACGGCTCGGATTCCCGACATACAGTTGGTCATAGCCGAACTGGCGAGCAAAGCGGCAAGGGAGATAAGGCTCTATGTGGCATTGGTTCTTCACCCGGAGGACAAGATACCCAACGCGGATGTTCACTAGCCACCGGAAGCAACCAGCGTCGAGAACGGTCCGATCACTTCTAGGTTTCTCCTCGTCAATCAGCACGTCGCCGTAGCGACCTGAAAAACGAGGGAAACACTTAAAGAACTCCCAGCTCTTACGGACTCGAAGTTCTCGTTGAACATCACTAAACTTGTTTCCGAGCCATCTGCTCTTCTCCAACAGCTGCATGAAGGGGACGGGGATGTCAACAACGTTGGGCGCCGACATCAAGTCGGGACGGTGAAGAACGAGCCACGCCATCAGATAAGCGTAAGGAAGCTCGACCTTCGGACAAACAAGCTCAGCTGATGGTTCAGAGCCCATATGTGTGAAACTGCTGACTAGACACCTGAGCCCGCAATGGATGCCAGCAACCATTGCTGGGAGCAGGGAAAGCTCTCTCCCGTAAGCTAGCTGAACTGCAGGGAAGAGCACCTCGATGGGTAGAGCATCTGAAGGCTGGTGCGGGACAACACACTTCTTCAACCAAAGGGCAAGGTAGCCTGCTAATAGAGTCCGGGGCCCAATAGACTTCTGTGCACGGCGGAGAAAAGAGCGAAACTTGGTCCCCGCGGGAAAAGTTCCCTCAGCACTGGCAATAGTGTAAGATTGAGCCTCAGTCTTCTCCAGCAACTCATTAACCGCAGAAGGGGGCAATATATCTAGCTCATGAACGGACTCACCGGAGTTACCCTCCAAGTTCTGGAACAAATAGCAGGCAAACTGTTTCAAGCTGACCTGCCTCTTCCTCTTCGCCTGAGGAGAAGTCTGGACCAAGGAGGTGTGATAATGACAGGTAAGATCCCAGAGAGTGTCATACATGTCGGGAGTATCTTTCTTCATATACTCTAGCTGATGGTTCGAGGGAAAGTACTCCTGATATGGACAATCCCCCATCGGAAGACCCGAAACATAATGCATCTCATGCAAGGCTAGCCCTAGCTCACCACCACTGGTCAGAAAGGTGTTGCTGTCAGGCATGTAGGTCTCCAGCAAAGCCAAGAAATGGCGACAGCTGACTGGGATTCCGTACATAGTAGCTCGTATGGGCACGTACAACCCACTGCTCTTCAGATCCCTCTCCCAGCGCGCTAAGACGAAATCAGTCATGCGAGCCCACCACCCTTTGGCTAGTGAGGAAGCCCAGCCATAGCATCTGAACTCTATTGAAGATAACCGTCTCCCCAAAAGAGCTAGACGATTACTCACAGTAGAGGCAGCTGCTGACGCAGCTGCCGACACCTCGCCTGGGGGTGCAGTGTTAAGGCCCATAATCCCGGGTCGAAGACCACGAACATCGTGATACCCGTTAGAGCCAGGGGTCTTGTGGTGAGTGGCATATCCACACTGAACCCGCTCAGCATCTTCAGTAAGATGCCAAGACATCTGCCTTTCCACGGCCTGCCCCTTTAAATGACTGAAAGAATATTGGCGTGGAATCGAGGGGATGTACAAACAAGCTCCACCGTCAAAAGTCAGCCAGTGCTCCTCACCAAGGGTCAGGGTAGCGGGGTCCTCGACATGATCCCCGAACAAGAAGCTCGGCTTCTGTAAAGCCTGAGTGGAGGTAGAATCGGCGGTAAAGGAGGCATCTGTGATAAGCTGACGCAAGCAATGGCGCCCTCCTTCCCGTATCAATCGGCAAGAGTCGTCTGAGCGATTTCTATCGAACCGAGGAAGTGGGCTAACAGCCTGCCTAAGGGAAGCTGAAGAGAAGACCTCCCGACTACAACCGGTGTTGGCATGAGGAGGAAGGCTACCCGCGGGAAATTCCACTGCAATAAAGCACAAGGGCGGAATCAGAAAATCCATCTCGTAAGAAGAATGATAGACTCGTCCACGGAATAATTGGAGAGACAATTTTGAGTGACCTACACCAGAAGGACGGCATGCGTCATCACGTGAATAACGTGATAACGTACACCGACCTATGAGGTGTAGGACAACACAAAATCGCCCCAAGATGTCGCGGGAACCTCTTCCTCACTATGCTGTGAATGAGAACGACTCCTACGAGGTCGAGATCGGCGTGGAGACATTGAAATCTGCAACAAAAAGCATCAAGTCAGGTACAATCTAAAATATGAATACACGAAATTTAAAAGAGAAATTAAGAACTTTAATTAAAATCATGTATATAAATAGGATTTCATAATTGAAGTCTAGTTAAACCTACAAATTTCGTGCATGCGAGACAATGATTGTCACCTTTCGCGGTGAATTTTGGTGAAATACCCAAAATACCCCTCGTGTTCAAGGCCAAAATTCGGGTCAAAGACACGCCCGGGTCGGGTCGTGGTCATCGTATCTGATCATATAGCACCCCCCAATACCCCACAATTTTGGTTAAATTTTGCAAATAAACCCTTTCGCAGAATTTGGCCAATTTTGCATAAAAACCCCTCCACTGATTTTGGTTTGATCTCCACATGCCGTTATCAAAATTTTGATCATGAATTTGTGGTCTAAACTCCTTGGATTTCAGCCATAAATTCGCTGCCTTTTTGCAAATAAGCCCCTCTAAGACATTTATGGGCTGTTTTGCAAATTAACCCCTCAACAACTCTTGCATAAAGCACCCTTCACTTTTCTTGATCAAATAAACATGAATCCAAGTCTCAAAATTGCAGTTCCATCTTTACATAAAAGCCCCCATGAATTTCAGTCCCATTTTGCAAATAAGCCCCCCAAAATTCGGCCATATTGCCTCTTTTGCACAAAACCCCCCAAAGCATTGTGCATACACAACCCCTTTGCCTACTATAAGAGTAAAGATGCAATCTTTATCAAAAAATGAGAGGAGAGAGGATTGTGAAGGGGAGCTTACCCAAATCAAGAGGTTTGAGAACCCTAATTCCAAGGGCCAAGACTCGAGCTTGAAGGTGGAAGAAGAAACCCTAGTTGGAGGAGATCAATTTCGGCCAAGGGATGAACACCAAAAATCCGAAAATTCCTTGTGGAGTTTATGGGTTTTAAGTTCTTGAAAGAGAAGAAACAATGGTGGAAGAAGGAGGAAGAAGAAAGGGTTTGAAATATAAGAGGGAATCCTTTTGAATTTTGAAAAGAAGGGGGAAAACAAAAGAGGTAATAAGACCAAAGCAAGGGAAAGCTAAGCAAACAAAAGGAGGAAAAAGACAAAAGAGAGGGGAGAGGGGGTGTCTCGTCCCAAAACCGAGACACCCTAGGGTGTCTCGGCCTTGGCCGAGACACCCCAAGGTGTCTTGGCCTTGGCCGAGACACCCCAAGGTGTCTCGGCCAAGGGCAAGACACCCCCGGGTGTTTTGGGTCCTATTTTGTCCTCATACGCCTGTTTTAGGCCCGAATTCGCCCGTTTCCGTCGATTATTGGATGTCTTGATGAAAATCGACACCAATCAATGTTCGACGATCCGAAACCCTAAAAGGTCAACGCCAGTCAACGTGTTGCAACCAAAGTCAACATTTGACGATTCAAAACCCTAAGGGTCAACGCCGGTCAACGCGTAACCCTAGGTCAACGCCAGTCAACGCGTTGCAACAAAAGTCAACGTTCGACGATTCGAAACCCTAAGGGTCAACGCCGGTCAACGCGTAACCCTAGGTCAACGCCAGTCAACGCGTTGCAACAAAAGTCAACATTCGACGATTCGAAACCCTAAGGGTCAACGCCGGTCAAAGCGTAACCCTAGGTCAATGTCAGTCAACGCGTTGCAACAAAAGTCAACGTTCGACGATTCGAAACCCTAAGGGTCAACGCGTAACCCTAGGTCAACGCCAGTCAACGCGTTGCAACAAAAGTCAACGTCCGACGATTCGAAACCCTCGGGTAAACACAGGTCAACGTGTAACCCTAGGTCAACGCCAGTCAACGCGTTGCAACAAAAGTCAACGTCTGACGATTCGAAACCCTCGGGTAAACGCAGGTCAAAGCGTAACCCTAGGTCAACGCCAGTCAACGCGTTGCAACAAAAGTCAACGTTCGACGATTCGAAACCCTAAGGGTCAACGCCGGTCAACGCGTAACCCTAGGTCAACGCCAGTCAACGCGTTGTGACAAAAGTCAACGTTTGACGATTTAAAACCCTAAGGGTCAACGCCGGTCAACGCGCAACCCTAGGTCAACGCCAGTCAACGCGTTGCGACAAAAGTCAACGTTCGACGATTAGGTAGTTCAAAGTCAACTCAATGACACTAGCCAAATTCAATCCACCAGCTGCAAACTCGAGACTCCGACTACGGCAAAGCGATAAACGCAGTGCCGAAAGAACCTCGGCTATTCGTCAAAGCATCGAATAGACCGAAAATCGAAGGAGCCAAGAGTTGAAGCTAACTACGGGTCCTTATGCCGACTAAAGGCTAGACCAATCACATCCAAAGTATTCTAGCCTCTTCTATAAAAGAAACGAGTCCGGAACGCTTTGGAGGGGGTATCTGTAGGCATCGAAAATTGCCTATAAGTCTCCACGAACGGTTCAGTGTTAAAGAGCGACGATGAACATTACTATCCGATCCACATGAGTCTAATCGACGTCGACGAACGACTGAAGTGAATCGACGAGCTACGTGAGCGGATAGGATTTCGGAACAACGAAGACCCGGGCCAATCGGAAGCCCGGCACTGTTCACAAAAAGGACAACGCCCGTCACGCCTCGATCACTCTAAAGACAATCCAACCACCAGAGCGGATCGAACTCTTCGTCAAGCATCCAGCGCACCTGGAATCACTCAAATATGAGTTCGGACAAAGAATCTACAGGGAAAACAACGATACATCTCAAACGGAGTCCCGGGAAGTCGAAACACCCCGGGGGTGTCTAGGAAAAGCCTAGACACCCCAGGGGTGTCTCGGCCTGGCCGAGACACCAGGGGGTGTCTAGGCCCCCTATACCCTCTCATATGCCTATAAATAGCCCCCTTGGGCCTTGGTTTTGGGGGAGGATTTTTGGAGACCCTTGGCGAAGCTGTTCGTGCGCTTTAACAAGGAGAGGAGAGGTCTACATCAGAGCCTTCATCACCCGTTCCCTCTTTTCCTTAGTATTACCCTTCGCCGGTAATCACTAAGAAGAGCCGATATCTCGTTTTAGCCGAGATAGACGCTTCAAGCTTCTAGATCTCACGCGGATCGACGAAGCTCTGTCCGATTCTTTCGGAACAGATCTGAGTGCCCGGTGGTCCACGGATATTGACGTCCCTGTCACAGGCAAAAGACCCACGCAAGCAAGAGACCGCAAAATAGGATCTTGCGTTTGTTTGAAGAGAGTTGAAACTTTTTTTTGTTTTCGTTGTGTAAGAGCCTTATAAAAAGGCGACTTCTTTTTGTTTCATTGTAACGATCTAAGTTGTAATGAACACAGCAATGAATACAACAACTTTCTCCGCAAACATATGTTTTATATTCCATTGGTTTGTTCTATTAGATTTTCTGTTTCTTATTTGGATTTTTTATCTGGTATTGATACAGGAGGAGGACATGCATCTGGAGAATGTATACTACTCTGAGATGAAGGATGTCGGTTTCTTTGATTCTGATTGGGAATAATACTGCTCTGGAGAATGTATACTACTCTGAGATGAAGGATGTCGGTTTCTTTGATTCTGATTGGGAATAATACTGCTTTGTCTCTACTTCTCTTCACATCTGTAAATTCTTTGATTCTGATTGGGAATAATACTGCTTTGTCTCTACTTCTCTTCACATCTGTAAATTTACCTTTCTTAAGGCTTTCGCGAACTCTTTCATTGTATAAATCCTTGACGTGTGAAAATTAGTTATTGTCTATGTAAATAATTTATTTTTCGCTCTAGTATTTTGATGAATGTATTATTTGAATATAATTATATTTGATATTAAAATATAATTAGATTGTGTTGGATATGAACATAATTTGGTGTTGGATATTATATAGGGTGCAACGCAGATTCTAAAAAAACTGTAGCGGAAGCAACCTAGACGGAAATTCCGTCTATGTTGCTACTGTTGCTGCAGTGGTAACATAGATGGAAATTCCGTCTAGGTTACAACCTAGACGGTTTTTCACATTTCGTCTAGGTTATTTGTGAGTGGACGTGGCCCCCACCCACGTGCGTGCTGTTGTTTTCCGCGTGAAGAATTGAAGCCGGACAGCAGGAGGATGTCCGCGTGAAGAGTTAAAGGCCGGCCCACCCGATTTCGTTTTATTGAGACCTATAAATGTGCCTAGGGTTTCGTGAAGTTTGATTGAGCAAGTGCAGGAGTTTTGATTTTTTTGGCTTGGTTTTTTTCTCTCTTTTGCGGCTGCAGGTGAAGAAAACAGAGGAGAAAAATAGCGTGTTGAGATCTTGAGCAGTCCCTTTATTTAGGGTTTTGTGCATCCCTTTAAGAGAGATAATTGTGTGAGGGATTTAAGAGATTGTGTGAGGGTTTAGATTGAGTGATTGTAAACCCTAGTTGTATTCTCTCCCTCTAATAGTAGATCTCCCCCCTCCTTGCCCCGTGAACGTAGGCAATTTGCCGAACCACGTAAAAATTGGTTGTACTGCTTTTTGTGTGATTTGTAATAGCTTTTTAGGTTCCCTCAACGCGCAGTCCTAGAGCTGACGAGAGGAAGAGCAAATATCCCACTTTGATGGGATATTAGGCTTCAGATTCTTGTTCCCTTTGAGAAACAAGAATTCTTATTGCGACCTGACTCTCTTGTTGTGCTGCCGAAGTGCTGCCGAAATTTTCGCTGCGCGCAACAAGTGGTATCAGAGCCCAGATTTCAGATCTAGGGTTTTTTGGTGGAGGAAGATTCTTATGTGAAGCTTAGTTCTTGGAGTTATCGGCTTCAGTGGAGATAGCATTAGGAGTTACCGTTGGAGATTTCGCTTTCCTCGTGTGGATAGGAGATCTATTTGGAATCCGATCTAGGGTTCAGTTGGGTGGTTCCTAATTCTATCAAATTTGTTCTTTCTCTACAATTTGGAGTTAGTTCGTAATGGAAGAATAAGGTGAAAGCAGCAAATCGATGGCGGGTACAATACAAGTTGGTTTTCAGAACACTAAAATTAGTGTGGTGAAGTATGATGGCAAAATCAACTTTGGTTTGTGGATGAGCGACGTACAGGATGCGCTCAATGCTCAGAATTTGGAAGAGACCATCATGGTCCATGAGAGGCCACCTAAATATGATGAGGCGATATGGGAGAAAATGAATAGGAACGCTTGTGGGGTGATCAGGTCCTGTTTGGAACAGGAACTGAAATATGATGTGGTTGGGGTGACGTCTGCAATGAAGATGTGGGAAATTCTCAACAATAAGTATCTCACAAAGAGTGTTGAGAATAGGTTGCACTTGCTGCGAAGACTCTTCAGATTTCAGATGTCCAGAGGCACCTCGCTAGCGGCTCATGTGAACAACTATACAAAGTTGTTGTCGGACTTGGCGAATGTTGATGAGAAGATATCGGATGAGTACAAGGCGATTATTTTGTTGGGCTCCTTACCCGATGAGGAGTATGATACCTTCATGCTCACTTTGTTAAACGGGAGATCTTCTATCAGCTATAGTAAAGTGACTAACGCTTTGACCAATTATGATTTGAGGAGGAAGGACAATGAGACTTCCCGCACTAGTACTTCAGGCGAGGCCTTGTCAACAAGAGGTAGAAGCCTATATCCGAAAGGTGGTAATAGAGGAAGGTCAAAGTCTAGAGGTCACCACCAATTAACAAAGAACCAATGTGCATTCTGTGAGGAGCAGGGACATTGGAAGAGAGACTGCCCGAAGCTCAAGGAGAAAGAGAATGGCAAGAAAAAGGGCCCGAAGGCCAATGAGGTGAATATTGCGAAAGGCGATGATTCCGATGATTCGTGCTTTTCTCTACTGATTACTCCGGAGGTGAATCATGTGGATGCATCAGATTGGATGCTTGATTCCGGTGCTACTTTTCATGTGACCCCTAGGCGAGACTGGTTTACATCTTTTGAGAAAGTCGACGGGGGCGTTGTTGTCATGGGAAATGATCAATCCTATGGCGTTTGTAGGATAGGTACCGTACGGATTAGGATGCACGATGGAGTAGTCCGTGAGTTGAAGGAGGTGAGATTTGTTCCTCAACTGAAGAAAAATCTTATCTCAGTTGGAGCTTTGGAGGCGAAGGGATTCAAGGTGACTTTCGAAAACGCTGTAGCGAAGGTTACTAAGGGATCATTGGTGGTGATGAGGGGAGTCCGCAATCGGAATTTGTATTATCTGAAGGGAAGCACCGAGATTGGCCAGGTTGCTTCGGCTATTTCAGAAGCGGACATGAGCAGACTTTGGCACTATAGATTGGGGCACACAGGTGAAAAGTCACTGCAGGCATTGTGCAAGCAGGGGCTATTGAAGGGAGCCAAGAGTGGGAAGATTGAGTTCTGTGAGTACTGTGTTCTTGGCAAGAAGACAAAGGTGAAGTTCGGGACTGCCATTCATCAGACGAGGGGCATCCTGGACTACGTGCACACAGACGTTTGGGGTCCCACCAAGACTGCATCACTTGGTGGTCGACATTGGTTTGTCACTTTTATAGATGACCATTCTAGGCGTTGTTGGGTGTACACCATGACGAAGAAGAGTGAAGTCCTAAATTTGTTTATGGAGTGGAAGAAGAGATTGGAACTGTAGACTGGGAGAAAGATTAAGACGTTGCGATCCGACAACGGTGGTGAGTATACTTCTGACCCCTTTCAGCAGCTATGTCGAGACGAGGGCATAGAGAGACACTTCATAGTTAGTCATACACCGCAGCAAAATGGGGTGGCAGAAAGATTAAATCGGTCTTTACTGGAAAAGATCTGATGCTTATTATCGCAGAGTGGTTTGGAGAAGATCTTTTGGGCTGATGCACTTATATATGCGAGCCACCTCATTAATAGGCTGCCTTCATCTGCGATTGAGGGGAAAACCCCTATGGAGATATGGTCGGGAAAGCCATCACATGACTATGACCAGCTCAAGGTATTCGGGTGCCCTGCATATTATCATGTTAGAACTGATAAATTGGAACCTTGAACTAGGAAGGCCATATTTGTAGGATTCAAGCGTGGTGTCAAGGGATACAAGCTTTGGGATCCAGTGGATAAGAAGATTGTACTGAGTAGAGACGTCACATTCGATGAGGCTTCTATCTTGAAGCTTCCCAGCTCTTATCAGGTGGAGAGCGATCCGACGGAGGAGATATCGCAGGTGGTGGAGATCGATGCAGCTTCACATTGTCCAGATGGTACAGTATCCATGCAGGTGCCGACTGAGGTGACGCCAGGCGAGCACGATGGTGACACGAAGGATACGAGTACAAATGTGCAGGATCAGGAACCGACGGCTCAGGTTCAGGATTCTATTGCGGCTAGGAGACAGAGGAGAAACATACAGATGCCAGCACGGTATGCCGATACAGTTACGTATGCACTTCTGGTGGAGAGTATCGATAAGTTAGTGCCTACTACATTCAGAGAGGCCGAGCAGAGTTCGGAGGCTGATTCGTGGCAGGTGGCTATGCAGGAGGAGATGGAATCTCTTCATAAGAACGATACATGGGAGCTTGTTGAGCTTCCAAACGGACGGAAGGCAATTGGTTGCAAGTGGGTATACACGAAGAAGGAGGGCATTGAAGGCACTCCATTGAGATTCATTGGAGTTAGATCAGTTGGATGTGAAGACAGCATTTCTTCATGGTGATCTTGATGAAGAAATATATATGACTCAGCCATTGGGATTCCGAGCTGCAGGGAAAGATAAGTTGGTTTGCAAACTGAAGAAATCGCTATACGGTTTGAAGCAGTCTCCTCGACAGTGGTATAGGCGATTTGATGGTTTTATGCTTGGTCATTCGTACACTCGGAGCCAGTTTGATCCTTGCGTATATTTTCGTAAGTTGAAAGGAGGTGCGTACATTTATTTGTTGCTCTATGTCGATGACATGTTGGTTGCCTCTATTTCCAGGTCGGCTATAGATGAGTTGAAAGTTCAGCTTTCAAATGAGTTTGAGATGAAGGACTTGGGCGAGGCGAAGCGCATTTTAGGGATGGAGATCGGCAGAGACAAGAAGAAGGGCAGAATTTGTTTGACACAGGTGGCTTATTTGAAGAAGGTTCTACAGCGATTCCATGTTAGCATGGATACGAAGCCAGTTAGTGTACCATTGGGAGCCCATTTGAAGCTTTCAGCTGGTCTTTCACCGAAGTCAGTTGAAGATCGTGAGTTGATGTCGAAGACTCCAAATGCGAGTGCAGTTGGGAGCTTGATGTACGCGATGGTATGTACGAGACCAGATTTGTCACAGGCGGTAAGCATGGTATCGAGATACATGCATGATCCAGGAGTGGGTCATTGGGACGCCATGAAATGGATTTTGAGGTACATTCGAGGTACGCTCAATGTTGGTTTAGTTTATGAGCGGGACACTACAGGTGGTCAGCTATGCATTGGTTATGTTGATTCGGATTATGCCGGGGATTTAGATAAGCGCCGGTTTACGACGGGATATGTGTTTACTTTGACCCGTGCGCCGGTGTGTTGGAGATGCACCTTACAGTCGACGGTGGCTTTGTCTACGACGAAGGCAGAGTATATGGCAGTTACGGAGGCTGTGAAGGAGGCTATTTGGCTTCGAGGACTTTTGGAGGAACTTGGTATATCGCAGAGGTCCGTCACTATTCATTGTGATAGCATGAGTGCTATCTATTTGGCGAAGAATCAGGTTTTTCATGCCAGAACGAAGCACATTGACGTTCGTTATCACTTCATTTGGGATGTTCTTGAAGATGGCGATGTGGAGATTGTGAAGGTCCACACGAAGGATAATCCGACAGATATGCTCACTAAGGTGGTTCCGAACAACAAGTTTGATCATTGTCGAAACTTGTTGCACATTCGTGATTGTTGAGGCCGTTGGCGGCCATTTGGATGAACTACGGGCGGCTTGATTCCTTGGGCAAGAGGATACGTAGGCAGTCTTTATGATGCAGCCGGTGTGGTGAGTTGATTTTGATGGGGTGAGATTGTTTGGACTCTCGTTTGAGTTCTCGATTTGTTGTGGATTGAGTTCGTACTGGACACAACAAGTGAGACATTTGATTGCTTTGGTGTCGGCTCAGTTTTGGGAAAACTTCACCGAGGTGGAGAATTGTGAGTGGACGTGGCCCCCACCCACGTGCGTGCTGTTGTTTTCCGCGTGAAGAATTGAAGCCGGACAGCAGGAGGATGTCCGCGTGAAGAGTTAAAGGCCGGCCCACCCGATTTCGTTTTATTGAGACCTATAAATGTGCCTAGGGTTTCGTGAAGTTTGATTGAGCAAGTGCAGGAGTTTTGATTTTTTCGGCTTGGTTTTTTTTCTCTCTTTTGCGGCTGCAGGTGAAGAAAACAGAGGAGAAAAACAGCGTGTTGAGATCTTGAGCAGTCCCTTTATTTAGGGTTTTGTGCATCCCTTTAAGAGAGATAATTTTGTGAGGGATTTAAGAGATTGTGTGAGGGTTTAGATTGAGTGATTGTAAACCCTAGTTGTATTCTCTCCCTCTAATAGTAGATCTCCCCCCTCCTTGCCCCGTGAACGTAGGCAATTTGCCGAACCACGTAAAAATTGGTTGTATTGCTTTTTGTGTGATTTGTAATAGCTTTTTAGGTTCCCTCGACGCGCAGTCCTCGAGCTGACGAGAGGAAGAGCAAATATCCCACTTTGATGGGATATTAGGCTTCAGATTCTTGTTCCCTTTGAGAAACAAGAATTCTTATTGCGACCTGACTCTCTTGTTGTGCTGCCGAAGTGCTGCCGAAATTTCCGCTGCGCGCAACATTATTTTCTGTCTAGTTTGATCAACCTAGACGGAATTCCATCTAGTTTGACTCAAACTAGACGGAATCAAACTAGACGGATCAACCTAGACGGAACGCCGTTTAGATTGATCAACCTAGACGGGAGATTAAGCAACACAGACGGAAAATTCTGTCTAGATTGCTCGTTTTTCTACTAGTGAAACAGATAAACAACGTTTGCCTTCATCTTCATATATTTTAACTGTTGATACTTGAGCTAACGGCATGGTATACCGTGGCCACTATCAAAATATTAGATGTAATTATGAAATTATTTTATAAGGGTATATGTACAGGACGTCTACTGTCAGCACAAAGTTAAATGAGGCTATCAAAAGCTTTTTCATAAGGAAGTTATTTTATCAATGTTTTTGCACATATTTCACTGATTAGATGCAAATTGAAGAATCCAGATATTAACTAAATAAAATAAGCACACATTATAAAACTATATATCTGATGGAACATGGAGACTATCAAAATATTGAATCCACCCAAAGCAAATGATCAAACAAGCCCACAAATTTAGAAGCTCACTACCAACACGAACTTTAAATGAAAGTATTTCACAAACCCACGTATTATCTCAATTTCACAGTAACCGAAGTCTCAAAACTTTTTAAAGGTGTTGTTGCTACGTGGGTGTTGGGGTTTGGGGAGAGCCGGAGAGGGGGTCACGTTACCCCTATTAACTCCCCCTGCGCTATGGGTGTGTTGAGGTTGGTGGGAGGGGGTCACGTCATCCTATTAATTCTTCCTACCTAGGGGATGGTTATAGTATATTCTAAATTTGATACTCATATTATTTTTATATATTGTACTTTTTTTCTAAATTGTATTTTAGGAAAAAAATCATAATCACTAATTATGGTTCCGTTTGGATATCATGGTATTTTATTTGTTTTCATAGTGTTTTTATCAAAAACAAAACACCATGCGTTTAGAAACCATGGTGTTTTTTGAGGTAAATCATCCTCAAACCAAAAACACAACACTTATTTCAAAACACCTAAAATGTGTTTTAAATTTGGTGTTTTGATTTTGAGTTTGAGAATGTGTTAATATAATATCTAACATAATATATTAAATATAACGCTATACCATACTATACTATACTTTACTATATTATAGTTAATCTAATATATTAGTAATATTTATTAAATAATATAAAAATATAATAAATAAAATATCTTATATAACAAAATAATAACATATTAAATACTATTATTTAATATGTTAACAATGCATTATATAATAAATAATAATAATAAATAATAATAAAATATAAATAAACTAATAAAAATAATAAAAAAGTTATTGATGATAAATAATGATATAATATGATATAATAATATACTATACAATAGTATAATTGCATTAAAATATTTATAATATATTAATTTATTAATAACATACTAGTAATAACATAATATTAACATTATTAATAATATTATATTATATGAATAATAGTATAATATTAATATTATACTATAATAGTATAATATTATATTAATAATAAAATAACATTATTATAAAAATATTAATATAATATATAACAATAACAAATTGATATACGAAAATAATTAAATATATAATTATTTGAAAATAATATGTAATAATTATAATCTAATATAACTCATAAAGTACAATATAAAATTATAATACATTATACAATTTTATATTGCATTATATTTAATACTTATAATATTATATTAATGTAAACTAACTATTATAACATTTTATTTATAATATATTTTAATATAATTAATATATAATATATTAATAATATGTTTAATACTAATATTATAATAGGTCAAACTAGTGTTGACCAAAAATACTTAACATGATGTTTTGAAAACGTTATAAGGGAAAAACACAACACCATGGTGTGTTTTTTACAAAAACACAACAAAGAAAATACCATGGTACCAAATGAAACCTAGATAATCAATAATTATAATTAAGTAGTGGCTCTTCCATTTCAATAGTGGCGAGGATTCAACTCCATTTCGGATACCCTTTGGATCAAATATGCAAATGAACAACCATCTACATGTCTAGGAGGAAGTTGCAAATAAAACCCTTTATCTATACATTCAGTAACATTTATAACCCATCAACATGTCTAGTAGCCGTTAAATAGCACTCCTACATTAGAATTTTGAGAAAAATAATTGCAAAAAAACTATCAAATGGAGGTGTTAAGTATACTAAAATAATCGACCTTTGGCAATTGATTATAGTAAAGGTACATATGAGTAGAATCTTATGCAATTTACCCCTTGACAAAGTATAACGATATACAACCATGCATATGAGTGGAAATGGATCTGATGAGATTTGATCATATTCACATCCATTAACTAATAAATATAAATACAAATATGTGTTGGTATGAAAAACACATATGTAGTTGTTAGATTTAAATCTAATTAAATCTATTCGTGGGCACATTTGTTATATCAGTGTGTGTTGCTATCTTTACAGTTGACCTGTATAAAGTGATCAATCAGGTAATTGGGTCGATGGGTATATATATCATGGGTTAATTGTGCAGATACCAGATTGCAATCTAATTTAATGAGGGACTAAATTAGAAAATTGCAAGTCTATATAAAAGGGTTATGGTCCCTAATCTTAGGGTTGAGTTCTCATTCTCTTATCTCCATCTAAAAAAAATTCTCAAGAGAGAACCCTCAAGATTAGAAGATCCAAAACCCAAATTTCAGATCCAAGCAATGGATTCATGTATGCTTCCGCTCTCATGTTTATTCTCTATGAATTAATCACGAATAAATTTTCAACAAGTGGTGTCAGAGCCACTGTGATTAATTCTTAGGGATTTATGGTTAAAGTTGAAGTTTTTTGGGGTTTGTTTTGGATCTATTGCACTCATGAACTGTAAAGTTCAATTTTTGGTTTGATTCCTTTTTTTTCCTGATGTTTGGATCTGAATCAATTTTCAGATTTAGATCAAAGAGTGCAATGTTATCCCTTGTTTTGGTTGTTTGGATCTGGATCTTTTCTAAGATCAGATTATGAACAGTTTATCCCTTTTGTCGATTGATTGAATTTGAAGTTTTTCCATGGATTCAATTCAAAATCAAAGCTACAGAAAAATTCAATTTTTAGCCGTCGTTCTCTGTGCTCCTCGTCGGCGATCTGTCGTTGCGGTCCCGCTGTCAAATGAAGACAGCGGCGACATCAGGAAACCCTAGGATGTAGGAGCTTAAGCGGCCGCGACGGTTCAGAACTAACCCTAAGGGGTGCAGAAATTAGGGCTTGAGGGATTACCTGACCTCTGCGGACTTCGGGTTTGATCGAGGTTCGAACTTCAGGCGAACTTCTGTTCGATTCCAGCGAACTTCGGTTTGTTTCTGACGAACCTCGTGTTTGATTCAGCTTTGTTGAAGGCTTCTGATGAACTTCTGTTCGATTCCATAGAACTTCGGTTTGCTTCTGACGAACCTCGTGTTCGAACTTCAGTTGAACCTCATGTTCAAAGTTTTAGTCGAACTTCGGTTTGAACTTCAGTCGAACCTCGTGTTCCAAGTTTCAGTCGAACCTCGTGTTCGAACTTCAGTTGAACTTCGTGTTCAAAGCTTCAGTCGAACTTCGGTTCGAAGTGCAATCGAACCTCATGTTCGAAGTCTGGCGAACCTTAGGTTTGAAATCGAGTTCAGACGAGCCTCGTGCTCGTATAAGGTGAACTTCGGTTTTGAATCTGGCGAGCTCGAACCTCGATTACAGGCGAGCTCGGTCTTGAACTTCAGGCGAGCGTCAAAATTTTTTTTTTGGGCGAGCTTGGACTTTGTTTCGTCGGGGATAAAGGACTGCTGACGAGCTCCTTTGAGGACTTCGTTAAAGTCAGGGCACAGCCCACTTGAGCTTATAATTGCTTATGGGCCTTTATTTGCTTTGGGCCTGTGTTTAATTTTTTTTGATTATTTGTTCTTAATCAATTAATTATCTAAGGTTATGGGCC
Source organism: Asparagus officinalis (assembly GCF_001876935.1). NCBI lineage: Eukaryota > Viridiplantae > Streptophyta > Magnoliopsida > Asparagales > Asparagaceae > Asparagus > Asparagus officinalis. The sequence goes on along the minus strand of NC_033798.1, from coordinate 20,427,536 downwards.
ACTTAAGGTCAAGCACACTAAAGTTAATTAAGGCCAAGCTCACTTAAGGAGTTTAATTGGTTATGGGCCTGTAGTTGGGTCTGTAACAATTTAAATTAAGTATTAATTGAATTCTTCAATTAAATTCTAATGTTATGGGCCTTGTTTAAGTATGGATCTGTATTTATTTGTTTTTCAGGCCGAAGCCCAATTAAAATTTTAATTAGGCTATGTGAAAACAGGCTGAAGCCCACTTAATTTATGTAACTTGGGTTAGAAACAAATTAAGTCTTGGGCCTATTGATGATTATTTGAATGTTCAATTAACCCTATTAAGGTTACGGGCATGTAACAATTAAGTTGTGGATTATTTGATTATTAATCAAATAATCAATTAAGTTGTAGGCCATTATATTTTTTAATAGGCCTAGAGAAATCTATTGCTCAAGTAAATTTCAGACTTTGGTTTAGTTTAAATTAAATTGTTTAATTTGAATTAAAATTCGGTAGTTAATCAATTATTTAATTTAAATAATATGACATTAAGGTATTAAGTTTGTCTTTCATTCCAAATAATTAATTGAAACAAGATGTTGCCAAAGAAACATCTCTTGTGTAAATTGTTTATGAGGGATGTTAGATGATTGTGTGTATGTTTTCGTGTAAATATTTAATCGGCTCAAAGGAAGGTTAATATTTATTTAGACTGCTGTTTGTGGAAAATTTGTAGTAAAAAGACAGTGAAAGAAAATTGACTTGTATTCTCTCAAAATCGATTACAATTTGGATTTCCTGATTACAAAAGAGAGGAGAATGAATTTGATTCTCCCCTTTATTTAATTCTTGGTTCTTCACGGTAGCGATGGAGTGCCTCCCTCGAATGCTCGCGTCGAGTTTGCTCTTCGTTGACGATCCGAACGTCTTGATTCATTGGAACGATATCTTCTCCTCACGATTTGACGTTGTGGAGAACTTGCGTGGCAAGTTTGAAAATAACTCTTAACGAGTTAATAACTCAGAGCGAGTTTTAGAAGAACTTGCAGAGCAAGTTTTGAACTCTGATCGAGTTGAGAAGAACTCTTAGAAAGAGTTCACAAGCCAAGCCAAGCCGAATAATCTCAAAGGCTTCACTAAAAGCCTTCCAAGACGGCTCAAGGGTTTCTTCAAGTTGCTGATCTCCAAAGCTCCAAGAAGATCTGAAGAAGTCCAACCGATCTCTAAAAGAGGGTCTTTTGATCTCCAAAATTCCCAGATCCAAGATCCCAAAAGCCAGCCCGAACTCCATTGAGTTTACCCCTATTTATAGGGGATTTAGGGGTGTAACCGCCCCCTTAACTCTCTCCTTAATGAGTGTTTAATGGGGTGTAACTGCCCCCCATGAATCTCTCCGTGATAGGGTAGTGATCCCCTCAAATTGTGGGGAGAAAACGGTTCTGGAACCGTTCAAATCGTGTTTGAACGAGTCAAACGCTGAAAACAGCGTTCTGGGCCCGAACTCTGCGTTTTAGACCTAAAATGCACAGTTGGGCCTGTTTTAGGCTGAAAACGCACAGTTGAGCCTGTTTTAGGCTGAAAACGTACAGTTGAGCCACGCAGAGATGAACTCTGTGTTTTGGACCTGGGATGCAGAGTTGGTTTCTACATGAACTGTGCGTTTTTTTGGACCTGGGACGCAGAGTTGAGTTCTGCATTAACTGTGCGTCTTTGGACCTGGGACGCAGAGTTGGGTTCTGTATTAACTGTGCGTCTCTGGACCTGGGACGCAGAGTTGGGTTCTGCATTAACTGTGCGTCTCTGGACCTGGGACGCAGAGTTAGGCTGCGCATTAACTGTGCGTTTTTGTTGTTGGACATAGAGTTGAAGTCTGCGTTTTAAGTCCACAAACTCTGCGTTTTAAGTCCACGAACTCTGCGTTTTGACTCTGTAATGCAGAGGCAAGCCTTTATGCGGGCTTGGCGAGGTTCAGGCTAAGTCCAATGTTCAGACGAAGTCCAGTCTTACAGACGGACTTCCGAACATAACTTGCTGTGAAGAACAGGTCATAACTTTCAAACCGTAAGTCGGTATTGGACGAATTATATATGAAAATCGGCTATCTCGACGAGACGGAGCCGACCAAACCCACCCCATTAGGTTCGGTTTGCTCCATCAGTTTTGCCAAATTTCTTACGGTTTGAGTGATATTTGCGTTTTGGTTTGAAGAGACCGTCGATTTGTAGTCTCTTTTACTAGAGCGTTGCAAAGATCGTCATCTTGTAACCTTCGTCTTGGCTCCTTGAAAATGTGAGAGTCGTCAGATTATAACTCCCGATATTGATTGTGAAGGCTGTTGATTAGAGCTTTCATCAGTTGTTGTGAAGGTCGTCAGATAGTAACCTTCATCGATCCACGTGAAAGTCTTCAAATTATAGTCTTCTAGAAGCTGTCAAATTGTAACTTTCATCATCGGTGTTTGATGGGAATCAGCTATCTGTAGTGATCTTTAGACAGCCTACAACTGCATACACATATGTGATGATAAATGTGTGACAATTATAAGGTTTATATGTGAATAATGAATCGATCCAAAGATAGCTTCATTATTTGACATGAGTTATTGTCAGCATTTGATCATTGCAACAAGATATCACTTGCAATTAATATTACTATCCAAAGACTTGATATTAATGTTGTGCCAGATATCTTGAGATGAGAGTTATCATTATTTGAATTTAATTGATTGCTAATTATAGTTAATAATATGGGCATCTTTTGTTTATTTCGGCTATTGCATCTGCTACAACAATTTCTGCTAACATAAATTTAGTTTCCATGTTCAATGGGATAAATTTCAGGGTTTGGAAAGAGAACATTTTTATTGTTCTTGGCCGCATGGATCTAGACCTTGCATTAAGAATTGAACAACCTCAACCTCTCAATGCAGACAACACACCTGATATTAAAAAGGAGTATGAGAAATGTGAGCATTCAAATCGCATGAGTCTTGTGATCATTAAGCGCGGCGTTTCGGAAACATTCAGGGGCATAGAATCCGAAAGGATTATTAAGACTAAAGATTTCCTTACCGAAATTGAGAAGCGTTTTGCTAAAAACGATAAGGTAGAAACAAGAACGTTCTTAGCTTGCTTGATTTTGATGAAGTATAAGGGCAAAGGAAATATCAGTGAGTACATTATGGAATTGTCTCATATTGTTTCAAAACTTAAAGGCACTTAAACTCGATCTTTGTGATGAGCTATTGGTGCATCTGGTTCTGTTGTCTCTTCTTACACAGTTTAGTCAATTCAAGGTCAGTTAAAACTATCAAAATGAGAAATGGACTCTAAATGAGCTCATTTCATACTATGTGCAAGAAGAAGACAGGTTAAAACAAGATAAGACTGAAAGTGCTCATTTGGCCTATGCCTCTAAGGATAAGGGCAAGAAAAGAAAGAATGATAGATAAGACTGAAAGTGCTCATTTGGCCTATGCCTCTAAGGATAAGGGCAAGAAAAGAAAGAATGATAATAAAGCTGCTTCATTTGGCCTATGCCTCTAAGGATAAGGGCAAGAAAAGAAAGAATGATAATAAAGCTGCTAAGGGTCCAATTCAGAAGAAATAACATAAGGATAATCAGGGTTGTTTCTTTTGTAACAAATCTAGACACGTAAAAAAGGATTGTACCAAATATCATGCTTGGCGTGCTAATAAGGGTATATATGTTCCTTACTTTGATATGTTCTGAGGTTAATTTAGCTTTAATACCTAGAAATATTTGGTGGTTAGACTCTGGTGCTACTACTCACATAAGTGTTTTGATGCAAGGTTTCATGAGTTACCGAAAGACAAGTGATGTTGAAAGACACGTCTTTGTGGGCGACAGATAATCGGTAGATGTAGAAGCAATTGGACACTTTAGGTTGCTATTAGGAACTGGTTTCTTAAGTCCTTATGGCAACCTATATTTATTTGATATAATTGCTTCTTATAATGAAAACTTGTATGTGGATTCACGTGGTAGTAAGTATAAATTAAATAAGGAAAATTCGGCGACATTATGACATAAGCGCTTGTGTCATATCTCAAAAGGTAGAGTTGAGCGTTTTATGTCTGATGACATTTTGGATTCCCTTGATTTTTTAAATTTTGACATATGTGTTGAAAGTATCAAGGGAAAACAAACCAAAGTTAAGAGATTAGGTGCAAATAAAGGATATGGTAAGAAGTATGATTGTTCATTCTTCTTTACCAGAGTCACTCTGGAGTGAAGTAGCTTACATTCTGAACAGAATACTAAGTAAAACAGTTGCTAAAACACCTTATGAGCTTTGGACTGGTCGAAAGCCCAATTTAAAGTATTTACATATTTGGGGATGTCCAGCTGAGACAAGGCCTTATAGGTCTAATGAAAAGAAATTGGACTTCAAAACAGTTAACAACTACTTTATTGGGTATTCTGAATGTTCAAGGGGCTATAAGTTTTATGATCCTACACTCATAAATATTTTTAAGATGGGAACAACAATATTCTTTGAAGATGTTGAGTTTGGGGGGAGAAATAAGGTTAGAGACATTGCTTTTGAGGAGAAATTGGCTTCAGATCCAATCCATACAGTTACTTTGGAGAAATAAGGTTAGAGACATTGCTTTTGAGGAGAAATTGGCTTCAGATCCAATCCATACAGTTACTTTTGATAATATTCAGGTTCCTATACCAAGAAATTGGCTTCAGATCCAATCCATACAGTTACTTTTGATAATATTCAGGTTCCTATACCTGTTGTTGTTCAAGAAGTAAATCCGGAACATTAAGATGATAATGTTGAACAACTCCTTATTCCAGAAGAACAAACTCAATAACCTTAAGAACCAGTATCATTAAGGAGATCCATGAGAGAAAGGAGAAATGTTATTCCGGATGATTATATTATATTTCTTCAAGAACATGAGGATAATAATGAAATGTTGGCAGATGATCAAATCAACTTCCTTTAGGCCATGAAAAGTTCTAACTCTCAATAGTGGATTGATGTCATGAATGAAGAGTACAAGTCTATGCAAGACAATAAGGTTTAGGAACTTGTCCCGTTGCTAGAAGGTGCAAAACCAATTGGTTATAAATGGATTTTTAAAACCAAGCGGGATGTAAACGGTAATGTGGAGAGGTATAATGCACGTCTTGTAGCTAAAGGCTTTACTCAAAAGGAAGGCATTGATTATACAAAGACTTTCTCTCCGGTTTCATCGAAAGACTCTTTCAGAATAATCATGGTGCTTGTTGCTCATTTTGATCTTAAGTTATATCAGATGGATGTTAAGACTGCATTTCTTAATGGCGATATTGATGAGATGATTTATATGGTTTGCAAATTAAGAAAATTCATCTATGGACTCAAGCAAGCTCCTCGTCAATGGTATTATAAGTTTCAACAAATAATTATCTCGTTCGGTTTTGAGATGAACATTATTGATGACTGTGTATATCACAAGTTCAGTGGGAGTAATTATATTTTTCTGGTTCTGTATGTCGATGACATATTGCTTGCCACTAATGGTATATGCATGTTGCACGAAACCAATAGATTTCTATAAAATAATTTTGAGATGAAAGATCTTGGGGACACCTCTTTTATATTAGGAATCCAGATACATTGAGATCGTTCTCGAGGTATACTTGGATTATCACAAAAGAGCTATATCGATAAAGTACTCAAAAGGTTTGGCATGCAAGACTGCAGATCAGGAAACACTCATGTTGCTAAAGGAGACAAGTTTAGTCTCAATCAGTGCCCTAAAGGCAATCTTGAATTCAGAAAATACAGAAGATTCCTTATGCTTTGGCTGTAGAAATCAATGTATGCTCAGGTGTATACGCGTCCGGATATTACGTACATTGTGTCACGCCCCGCTTCCTAAAATATCTAGGAATCAGAACGTGAATAAGCCCATGACGTATTAGATTGAGAAGAAATATACACTATTTTTTTTCTTCTCAATCCAATATGCTAAGCGTCTAGAAATAAATACAATATAAAGTCACAGGTCCTCGATCACAATAGCAAGAATATAAAGACAACTCAGAAGAAGAAATAAACATATCATCAACAGATCATCCCAGACATAAAACATGGGTCCAACATACCCTTATTACAAAAACGGTCTAACTAGGAATAAAATACATAGTCCATAATAAAAAGAAGTACTAATAAAATAACTAAATCCATTATCAAACTAAAGAAATACTGTAAAAGAGTTCTAGTGTTCATCAGCTAATACAAAAAAAAAACTACTACGCTTCAGCTTGTTCTTCTACTCCACCTACAATGCGCTCCTACTGAGAATCCTCTGGCTCCTGCACGATTCCGAACTGAGGTTGTCCGTCTCCTAAATCTGACGTACAACCTGAGAGAACAGGAGTACGTCAGCGTGCATGGCACACGGCAAGATCCCAAAGAGAGAAAATAGGAACGATCGAATGACCAATACAATAACAATAATAATAAATAGAAATATGCAACTTGAATACTAACAAGCTAGATGAAATCCATCACTAGAGTATAACGATCAGAAGAAATCATAAACATCCGAGTAACAAGTTCATGCAGCTAGTCGTCCTATAATTAGGGCTGAGCACGGTTCGGTTCGGGTCGGTTTTTACCAAATTTTGAACAACCGAACCGAACCGCATATAATTCAAAACCGAACCGAACCGTTGCAAGTCGGTTCGATGCAGTTCGGTTCGGTTTGTTCGGTTCTAAGTCATGAAGGCAAGCCATGCATCTTGACTAGCTCAGAAATCTTTTCAACAAAAAGGCTCAAGCTGTCAGAAGCCAGTGATAGCATTGATATATACTGACTTTCATAGAAGGTGCACAACTGATCCAAAAACTATACTAAAGTTACATTATCTAACATTTTGAAAATCCTTGGAAATGTAATTAACACGAAATTATCCTGAAAACTTACACCACTAAGCGAAAAAATAATCTGTTCTTATACGCTCAAAAATGCAATCTTCTCCCTATTTCCACAGTTAAACAAAGAGGTTAAGAAAAATAGAAAATTTGAGAGAAATTTCAAAAAATAAAATAAAAATAAAAATTTGAACTTGACCCAACCTGGAGGCGTCAGCGACGGGGGCGATGCCGGAGAAAGCTCTGTTGACGAGTACGGAGAGGAGAGAGATGCCGCCGACGTAAATGGGGAGGCTGCGAACGAGGTCATCGTTGTTGGAGACCCAATCGCTCGCAAGATCTCGCTGGGGTTTTGGGCCTTTGTATGAAGAGGAAGAAGATGAAGATGCTAGGGTTTTGATGGAGATCCTGGGGCTGAAATGGGGACGGCGGATTGAGGGATTGCTGAAGAGTTAGGTTTAGGTTGGGTTACAGGTGACTTGGGAGTTTATAGTAAGTGAACAACGGGTGAACGGGTCGGGTAACAAAAAGGGTATGGATTATTACTTACGGGTCAAAATAAAGGTTAGTGTTAATAGCGGTCGGTTCGGTCGGTTCGGGTTGAAAATTTTTGAACTCGACCTGAACCGACTTAGAACTAAAACTGAACCGAACCGCTAATTTTCGATCGGTTCGATCGGTTTTTTCGGTTTGGACCGAACCGTGCACACCTCTACCTATAATCATCCACATAACAAGGTCATACAACTAGATGTAATTAATACTTAAAAATCTACAACTCGAGATGTAGTACGTTGAGCGAAATAATCCAAACAAGGAAACCCTCATGTATATACCATATGTCTCGAATTGTAGATGATTAAATATTAACCCCGATCTATGTATGGAAAGAAATACAACTGGTTTACATCTCACAAGAATCCATAAATCCTAACCAAAGTGACGACACCGATTCACTTTGATCCAACAAACCAACCCTAGTGGCGACACCGATCTACTGGTAACAAGTCATGTAACTAGTCATCCTATAACATGTCACTGATTCATATCTCACACAGAGTCAATGCTCATATCATCGGATAACTGACTCTTCGCATATCCCCCATGTGCATCCAATCAAATAGATTCATGAACCAAAGTAGCGACACCGATCTACGTTGACCCAACCAACCACAGTGGCGACACTGATCCACTGTGACTCACCAAACCAACCCCAGTGGCGACACCGATCCACTGGTGCGAGCCTGGAAGATATATCAACAGCCTTATCCAATCACATGAACAAAGACTTTCCCATCCCAATTCTTCTCGTTTTTCTAAGTCAAACACCATCCACACTATCTCTGGTTCACCACCTAAATTCAGTCAATACACCCACACATGTCACTAGGTCTGTTCATGACGCACAAGGCCACTAAGTCATGAACTACTAAGGTTCTCAATCACAGCATGTAACAATAAGTAATTAAGACTAATACAATAAAATAAAGATTATAAAACATGATTAGAAACTACGAACAATACGTTATGCATGAACAGTATAAGAGGGATCACAATTAGTAGTTATTATACACATGAAATATCGACATTACTCCCAATAAAATCCTACGACTTATCGGCCGGGTCTCACTGCCCTTCGAGTTGACTTACGGCGTCGACTCGAAGATCGGTCGTCGCACTCCGTCTTTCGTGTCGACTCACGCGTGTCGACACGTCAGGTCGGGTCAACTCAGGCACTGCCAAACAATACTCTTTTTAAACATATTATTCTTTTCTGTTCTTTCTATTCAAAACTATTCTTATTGTTAATCATCATTCAACAAATAATTCCACATAATTATCACATAAAAATAATCTAACAAATATTGTTAACTAATCAAAATAATTTAACACGAGACAAGAGAGGGGATCTTGCCTCGGGTTGTGTCGAACGTATCGACGACGAGCGGAGAAGGAGATAGGTTGTACAGCACGGTCGGGCTCCAACGGGGCTCGGCGGCGGCGCGGGTGGTCGCTGAATGAGGGCAGGTGGAGTTGTCGCACACACACACACACACACACACACACACACACACACACACACACACACACACACACACACACACACACACACACACACACACACACACACACACACACACACACACACACACACACACACACACACACACACACACACACACACACACACACACACACACACACACACACACACACACACACACACACACACACACACACACACACACACACACACACACACTTACAAGTATATATACACACACACACACACACACACACACACACACACACACACACACACACACACACACACACACACACACACACACACACACACACACACACACACACACACACACACACACACACACACACACACACACACACACACACACACACACACACACACACACACACACACACACACACACACACACACACACACACACACACACACACACACACACACACACACACACACACACACACACACACACACACACACACTATGGGTTAGGGTTAGGGTTAGGGTTAGGGATAAAACAATTAAAATAAAATAATTACGGTATTTTAAAAATTAAACTAATTACAGAATAATTATCTACAAAAAATATACATGTTATGCTAATACGACAATTGATACGAAATAGTCAAAATATACACATATTATATAATTAAACGTAGGGCTGGGCATATTCGGTTCCGGTCGGTTTTAAGCCCAATCCGCATCCAATCCGAATTTTTCGAATTCTCAAAACTCTCATCCAGATCCAGATTTCCCCCCCTTCATCCGAATATTCGGCCCAACCGAAATTCGGATCGGTTCGGATCGGTTTCGGTTTTGGGCCGAATTAATTCTATTTCATAAAAATCTGCCCACACCTGAGATCATTGCCTATTAATTTCTGATGAAGTATCATTATTTGTCCATTTTGTCTAGTGAAATGAGCGCAAACTATATCAACAAGAAAAATGGAGTTGGAGGAAAGAAATCTTATATACATCTTGCACAAAGAAGAATTTCTCAAAAAAGAAATACAGATACTACCAATAATTCTTGGTACCAAAGCAGCTTAAGCACTTTTCAATAGAGGCATATTCAAATGAAAAAGACAGATGGACTAGACGCACACTCAACTGCCCACTTCAAATGAATAACAAACTCCTTTGAGTTTTTCATTTGAATATGTCACATATAACTTAATCAATTAAACAAAATTCGGTTCGGTTTTTTTCGGGCGGTTCAGGGGTTCAAACCGGATCCAGACCGGTTTAATTCAGTTCGGGCGGTTTAGAGTCTTCTTCTCATCCATTTAATCCGGTTCGGTTAACCGACCCGCTTTTTCGGGCGGTTTTTTCGATTGAACCGATTTTTTTTGGTTTTTGCCCACCCCTAATTAAACGAGAATACTTAATAAATAAAATATATTTACTTATATTTAAAATCAAATAATCATGGGATAATTATATACACAGTAAATCGTACCAGTTATACTAATACGACAGATAATATGTAACAGTAGAAATAATACATCAAATTGTTTAAATAAAACATAATTAATAATACAACGTATATTATGAAATAATACGTAATAAATAATAATAATACAACATATTATTTAAAATAATATGTAATAGTATAAAAAACATAACGGATAAATTCTATAAATTTTTTACTGCTTTAAACTAATTTATAAATATCAAAACCATTTAAATAAATATAAAACTTGGACTTTAAATCATAGAAAATTATAAAAATTCGAGAAAAATATAAATACTCTTTTAAAAATAATAATTAAATAATTTAAAATATCATAAAATCATTTTAACTATTATCAAATTTCATGGTCCTTACACATTGTTAGGATGTTAGGTACATACTTAAGCAACCCTGGTATGGATCATTAGATAGCAGTCAAAAGGGTTATGAGGTATCTTCAGAAAACAAAAGATTATATGCTCACATACAAAAAATCAGAACAGTTGGAGGTCATTGGGTACTCTGATTCTGATTTTGCTGGATGCCAAGATAGCAGAAAGTTTACATCAGGCTACATTTATATGTTAGCAAGAGGAGCTATATCATAGAAAAGTGTCAAACAGACACTCGAAGCTTCCTCCACTATGACATCACAATTTATAGCTTGCTATAAGGCATCCAATCAGGGAATATGGCTGTGAAATTTTATCACGAGACTGCGTATTCTGGAAAATATGGAATGACCACTAATGCTATATTATGACAATAAATTTGCAGTAATGTATTCCAATAACAACATGAGCTCATTTAAGTCAAAACATATTGACATTAAGTTTCTAGTTGTGAAAGTAAGGGTACAGAGTGGACATATATCCATAGAGCACATTAGGACAAACTCCATGATACCTGATTCTCTTACTAAAGGAATACCACCCAATGTCTTTTATGAGCACACTGCTCATACGAGTGTGGTATTATTTAAGGATATCATGATTTAGTTGGAGTTTGTAATTTGGAGTGCTTTATGTTTGGTTATATTGTCTGATCAAAATAGGGTATCCAGTTAAGTCACTCTGTTATATTATGTTTGGTTTTGACCTCACTAAAGTTTAAGGTAGGACCAGTTAAAAATAGACATGTACTGATCACATTGCATATAATTTTCATGCTACACATCCATGATTGATCCATGTCGTTTGATTGTATTGATATATGTGACCATTGATGGGTTTAGTTACGATAAATGTGACGAATGCCGCTTTGATCCTATATTGATATAGTCAATAGACGAGATTGTTTGGAACCCTTATTTATGATAGCAAATTTTGAGCTCATAAGGTTATACACACTTTAAGGAAACATATGGTGCATAAGTGGGATATTGTTAGATTTAAATCTAATTAAATCTATTTGTGGGCACATATGTTATATCAGTGTGTTTTGCTATCTTTACAGTTGACCTAGATAAAGTGATTAATCAGGTAATTGGGTCAATGGGTATTTATATATGTCATGGGCTAATTGTGCAGATACCAGATTGCAATCTAATTTAATGAGGGGCTAAATTAGAAAACTGCAAGTCTATATAAAGGGGTTATGGTCCCTAATCTTAGGGTTGAGTTCTCATTCTCTTATCCCCATCTAAAGAGAATTCTCAAGAGAGAACCCTCAAGATTAGAAGATCCAAAACCCAAATTTCAGATCCAAGCAATGGATTCATGTATGCTTCCGCTCTCATTTTTATTCTCTATGAATTAATCACGAATAAATTTTCAACAATAGTTGCAAAATCCAAGCACAAATTGTAATCAAATAAAAGAAATACATACTAATACGTAATTAATATGAGAAAAACATATAAGATTGAAAAATATATAGGACATGCAATGCATATATATTGGGATTATCAGAATTATTCAAAAAGCTAAGATTAAACTCTAGAACATCAAATTTGATCTCAAATCCACTGATCAAATGGTTGGAAGACCATCAATCTCACATTAATTGATATAATATCATCGTACTATAATATATATAATACAATATATATATATAGCTAATACAATTATATGACCATATAGTATACTATATATACATAATATAACACTATAATATATAATTACGTATACATCATAATTATGGTATATGCTGGAGTGTGAAATCAGTACTATACCAATAGACGTACTATTATCAGAATAGCCATATACCGTTAGTAAAGTATGTATGTATGTCATGCTACTGTATGTAAGTATATACATAGTTATATAGTCATACCATAAAAGTACTATACGTACCTATAATAATATACTATACGTGTACATATATAACAGTATGATGGTATGTATGTAAAGCATATGTATATACCATACCATACATACATACATACCATACATATACTATATATACAAAAAAAAAAAAAAAAAAAACATATATATAATACCTTAGTATGATATATACCTACTACTATATAGGATATATATCATTAATTTATATAATACATAGTATACTAGCACACACACCAACACACAAACCAACACACACACACACACCACAATATATATATAGGTGGCTAAGCTACTAATAGTACTATAATATCTACAGGTACTTATAGTAATACTATATGTTAGTGATTCTACTGAAAATCAGGTATATAACGTATATATATATATATAAGGTTATAACCTACATTAAAAAATTTAAAAACGACCTTTTTTAAAGTTTAATATAAACGACATTCACATTGTTTTTTACAAAATCCGACTCCTCTAACTGCACGGGACTAGCAGTCCGTGAGTTCTCCCAAAACCCCCCGACACAGCTGTCCAACCCCTAGCTGCCTCTATCCTCTCCAAACTTCGCTCAACTCCAACCAAAACTCCTCATTCGGAGGACAAATTAGGCTTAAAGGCCAGCATCTCGTATTAAGGGATACAGCAGCGAGAAATAGAGCTGTTCTCCTCCCCTTCATGCTTCTAAGGCCACATCACCCTTCATGCAGCTTGGCAGAGCTCATCCACAAGCCTTATCCGAGCCTACAACATCACTCACTCGCCAAGAATAGCCGACGAGTAGGATCTATGGACGCCGGCCGTCTTCTTCCTGGAGTTATGTCAGCAATCAGTCCTCGAAGGGGCGTGCAGGCCTCCGCCGCTAGGAAGAAGTCGAGGACAATGCGGGGGAACGTCCGCGCTTTCGCGCCGAATATGGGAGGCTGTGGGACGTGGATCGCAACCGGGAGGATTTCAATTGACTTGGAAGCTCGGGGGGGGGCGGGGAGTTCTGGAATGTTGAGGGGGTGCTGGGTAAGTGGGAGGAGACCGCGACCAACGTGTCCAACCAACCTCCACCCGATCCGCGATGCCGCACCCAATTCACCTTTGAGGAGAGTGACAACGGAAACTCCGTTGCTTTGTGGCTCCTTGGCAAAGCAAGAAGGATTTGGCTGAGTTGTCCAAGGGGCTTTGAGATTATTTTCTAAAAGCTGTCTGAAGTTTGAGAGTAACAAGAGGATTGGACATATGTGATTGGGGGGGCTTATTGGAGAACTGCCACGGGACTGCTATCCGTGCAGCAGAGAAGGTCGATTTGCTAAAAAAAAGTTTTTGAACGATCGATTTTACCTTATTAATTTAAAAATTGTCTGTTTTAAAAATTTGTCCATATTATACTAGTAAATCACTATAATATAGTATAATATAGTAGTAGCTACGACATATATATAGATATACAATATATAGGTACTCAATTTGGATCAGATACTTACTTTCATATCAGTATGCACAAATGTATTTCGTATTTGTACCTACTAATACATATATTTAATATCCATATTCGCGACCTATCGGGTTCGGAATGGATATATCCACACATATGTGCATTTGTTTACATTTTTAATATTTGAAAGGATTAAATGAATATGAGATGACAGCTTATTTAGAAAAATGAGATGTCACACTACATAATGACTATCTCTTAATATTTCATTTAGTAAAAATGAGTCATTGGTATCATACCAATTACTATTTCCACTTGAGGAGAAAATTGTCCATTGGTCCCGTGTCGCGGAGCGTGAACCTGGGTTTTGCTGGGGGTGTTACGAGTCGGCCGATACTTCCAAAATATGGACGACACGCGACGCATTCCTCATCCTCTTTTTAGGCTTTTTCCTTCCTCTCTTTGTCTCTTGCTCGCTTTCAAACTCACCAAATAAACAGAAAAAAAAAAGAGAAGAAGGTGAAAGGAAAAAAAAAATGGAAAAAAAGGGAGATAGAATACTAAGTCTCGTGTTTTCTGTCATTCAGCTAAATCCTCTGCTTCCACTCATTTGAGAACTCAAAGCTCTTCAAGGTCAGTTCTTTTTCTTCTTCATCTTCTTTCCTTCTTGTTTATTTTACCTATTCATCTTGTTTTGGGGTCATGGGTCTGTCTCTATCACATCTGAGAATGTTTCCTCCTCTTCTTTTTTAAAAAATTAATTTTCTGGGTATCACAGGTTTTTGAGTTTTGAAAAGAACCCAGAGGGTTCTGCATGTTATTTTTAATGGTTCTGTTGATTTGGTTGATGGGTTTAAAGATTGATCATCTACTGCATTAAGCCCATTCATCGCGGGCTCTATCATTATCAGCCTAGAGTTAGGGGCTTTGCTTCAATCCCCAGGGGTCAACAGGTAAAAATGCTGATTAATGTTTTCATCGTTCAGAATTTTAGTGGGTCAGATTAAGCCAAAGTTAGAATCGTGGCTGGAATTTCAGGCTTTCACAAAGGAAATCTGATGAAATTCCCTTGGTTTAGGTGAATGATAGCTGAAATCGATAAACGTAACATAGGTTTTGCTAAATTTCACATAAGCCCAAGGAAGTTTGGAACATTTTGATGATAACCCCGTAAAGTTTGGAAATGTCACTTAACGCCCAATTTTTTCTCGCATTTTTCTGAATTTGATTTTATACGTACCCCAAAGTTTGGGATATCTGAAAAACTTTTGGGGGTTAAGCAACATTTCCAAACTTTTTGGGGGTTATCTCAAAATGGGCCTAACTTCTTGGGGGGTTCTGTGAGATCTACCTTTTTTTTTTCAGTTTCATGATTTCGATGTACTGAAGTTTGGTACTTTGGGTCCAAAGTGGAACCACAGTTATGAAATAGTTCAGTTGCATAGCACATTGTATTCTTTCTTCTAAAAGAAAGAGGATATTTATGTTGGGAAGACCTTGCGGTTCCTGGTTAGTTAATTTCTGATCGGTATCACAAAGATCTTGAGATGATTATTGATTGATTGGTTGTTGAAACTTTTCATGTGCTTTTTGTGAATAAAACTTTAGACGTTGTCCAATTGCGTGAATTCTCGTGGTGATCTATGTTGTCGCTGCACATTTATCGTAAAAGGCTATCAATGATATTTATGTTTTCTTTTGTCCAGAACAGAGATATCATTGTTAATTAGGATTTAGGAGGGCTTTCTACATCCGAGCTTGTTCCTTTCTGATCAGAAACATGGGAATTTTGAGATGGTCGTTGATATTTTTTTTTTCCTTTTATTCGTTTTTCTGAATAACCAGTGGTTACTGATAGTTAAAATCTTTAACTCTTTTTCCTCCCTTTTCAGCCTTGATTTTCTAAGTAATGCTTTTTTATCGTCCAAATAATATTCCATAAAACTCAACTGGTTGTCCTATTTTCAGAACAAGGCTCGATATTTGGTTTAACGTAGTCATAAAGGGTTTAGTTGCTTAAACAATGAGTACAAGTGATGCGATTGAGAGCCACGGGAGTGCTCTCGACAAGGAAAAAAATAGGGTGAAATGCAATTATTGTGATAAGGTGGTTCGCGGGTTCAACCGTCTTAAGCACCATTTGGGTGGTGTTGGGCATGATGTGGTAGCATGCACTCAAGTTTCTGATGACATTAAGCAGAATATGAAGAATTCTCTTCTAGAAAGGAAGAAAGAGAGACTGTTGAAGGAAGTCGGAGACTTATACCACCCAGATCTTCCTTTGAAAAGGAACATTTCTCCACCATCCTCTAATGAGCTCAGATGCTCCAAGCCCAAACTGAGCCCACCACTTACTTCAGCAAATGAACACTTGGCTTCAGCAGCTGGACCTCAGGAGACTTCAAATAGAACTGGAGGTGGATCCGATGGCCAGTCAACTCAGCCAACTCCATTCTCTATCAAAATAGAAGATGTTGATGTAGTTATCAAGGAAGAAATGAAGGATGATTCAGTGTTGGTTGCCGCAAAGTGTATAGGTAGATTCTTCTATGAGGCAGGTATTGACCTTAACAGCATAAAGTTGCCTTCTTTCCAAAGAATGATAGATGCTGCCATTAACTGTGGACTTGGATTTAAGGTCCCTAAATATGATGAACTCAAAGGGTGGATTCTTGAAGCGGACTTGAAAGAAGTTAAGGGACACGTGGATGAGGTAAAGAGCTCTTGGGAGAAAACTGGATGTAGCATTCTGTTGGATTGTTGGACCGATCAAAGGGGCAGGAGCCTGATTGCTTTTCTTGTAGATTGCCCTCGAGGGACTATATTCTTGAGATCTGTAGATGCTTCTGATGCTGTTAGGGATGTTGATGCATTGTTCTTGTTATTCAGTAAAGTTATTGAAGAGGTGGGTGTCCAAAACATTGTTCAGGTCATCAGTCATGATCCAACATGTTATATGGAGGCTGTGGGCAAGAAGGTAGAGGAGAAATACAGTACAATATTCTGGACATTATGTGCAGATCATTGCATAAATTTTATTTTGGAGAGAATATCAGCGACAGAACATGTTCAAGAAGTACTAGGTAAGGCTAAGACCATTACCCAATTCATTTATAGTCATGCACTGCCTCTGGAGTTGATGAAGAAATACATTCAAGGAAAAGAGCTTGTGAGGACCTCGAGGTTGAAATCGGTGGCACCCTTTATCACACTGGAAAACATGATGTCTGAGAGAGAAAATTTGATGAATATGTTCAATTCATCAACATGGGAGATGTCACAGTGGGCTTCTAAAACTAAGGGTAAAACCGTATGTGAGCTGGTTAAGAATCCTTCCTTTTGGGCTTCTGTTGCTGATATTCTGAAGGTCACAAATCCATTAATTGGTGTTTTACATCAGATTAATGGAAGTGATGCCGCTCCAATGGGTTTTTTATATGATTCCATGGATCGTGCAAAGGAAGAGATAAAGAGGAATTTAGGAGGTGAAGAGGCAAGATGTGAGCCTTTTTGGATAATAATAGATGAGATATGGAACTACCATCTTCATAGTCATCTTCATTCTGCAGGGTACTATTTGAATCCAAGTCTCTTTTACTCGGATGATTTCTTTGTTGATACTGAGGTCACTAACGGGATTGTGCATTCCATTGTGCGCATGATTGGGCACCAACATAACCAACATCAGGCAGTTCTGCAACTTGATGCCTACAGATCTGCTATAGGACGTTTTGATGACAAAACAGCAATTGATCAAAGATCAAAAGTTCCACCAGGTGAGCGAGCATGAGAATCTTTTCAATTTTTTTCAGTACTTATTCATCAAATTTGCTTGTGGACATGTGGCGGCAATTAAAGAATCTTCATGATAGTACTTGCATTCATCTTTTATCATCCCATCTTATGAGACATGCTCATGTGTTTAACTCTTACCATTTGCCACCCATCTTATGTACATATATAATCCCTTCTCCCTTTTAGGCTGAGTTTATTGTATGAAAACTGAAAAGGAAAAGAGTAGTACACATCTGTGTAGAAAGTCACTCATATTAGAGATTTCTATGGTAATCAAAGTGCCCCATGTTTATCGATGTAATCGTCTTCTCCAAATTGTTCTGATTTTTGTGTTATCGTCACTCTCACAAATAAACAGGGGATTAATAAATTTTTCCTACTCTGGATATCCTGCTGTAATTCGCTTAAGTTTGTGTTTAAGATCACATTTCTTCACAATCATTTGTTGGGTAATCGTAAACTCTCATTCTGCATGACCCTTGTCTTCTATATTGAGCTGTAGCAAGGAAGAAACCTCTCAAATTTTAGAGTTTGTATCCATTGTTCTAAAATCCCTGACATGGGCCAATATATTAGCATATATATCCTTTTATAAGGCTTGCCACAAATTGATATTGTCTAAATATCTTATAATGATTTTTGCAATTTTTGGGTTATATATCATGATTTTTCCAATATATCATGTGACATTTCGGCCTCAAAAAATCATCCAAATGTTTTATTATTGATTTGTATTTGTTTTACAAGATTAGTTTGGACTTATGGTTTTGTTACCAAACAAATATTTGCTTTTGTAAGTAACTCTGAAAAAGAAATATGCTCAATTGAGATCAAATTCTTTCATAAAAGTTTTGCCAGATGTAGCACTTTTCTCCCCAGCTTCACTCTTGATGCATCGAGTATGAACAGTTATGATTTATATATACATATTATTGGATATGACATTCCGATATATCTATTAAATATCTTAAATATATTCCCAGATATCCACCGTTTGATATGGAATTTTTCTGCCCGTCATGCCCATGATATTCAATACTTAGAACACTGCTTGTATCCTTATATCCTCATGGACCTGACATGACATGGCATGACTTTCATGTTAACAGAATCTGAGCAATATAAACTGAAAATGGCCTTAATAATGTGATCTCTTTGCAAGCTACATAGATTGTTGTAAGTTGATCTGCATATATCTTTGACCTGAAACGTCATATATCCTTGACCTGAAACATCATATATATCCTCTCAGTTGGTTTTATGAGGGCTCCACCCAAATATGGATCATCCAAAACCAATCATAGCCGGTCCCTAAGGTGGACCGACCTAGGAATCCTAGTTAGACTGTGATAGATGATTCCTATTTCCTATATAAATATGCACAATGGCTTTAGAAAGAGGTACAATAAATACATAGAAATAGAGAGAAACAAGAAGCAAAACCATCCTTTTGTTTCCTATAATCGCGTTTAGGAGTTAGTAACTGGATGAAATGCAGGGGTTTCATTGCATACAACTGGTGTGATCACTCTCAGGCCGTTGAACAAGAAGTATGTGGCAAACCTACATGACTGATTCACTTGATGATACCTTATGTCTCTATGTTCCGTAGTGCATGGTTACGTACTAATTTACCCTACATGTGTAGATCACCTAGTTTCAACACTACACTTTGCTTGCTTTCACAGTTGAAACTATGCGACTACATTTTCTTAGTTTAATTAAGCAAAATTGTTCTCAAATGTCAAAATTTAAATCAAACAAGCAACCTTCCAGAATCAGGCATTCTTTTTAGACACATTGTTCCTAGCTATTTACTACCTTTGATTTTGATCTGAAAAATGTGATTGCATAGTATTCTTTATTGGCGCAGAAGTATAACATAAAACTTGATATTTTCTCATTGGCTTGCGGTTGAAAGAACTTGAACAAATTTACCAACATTGCCAAGTTCCTTTCATTTTGATTTTTTTTGTACCTGTATCTCCAAATTCATTTTCTTGAACCCACAATGACTCCGTTGATAATGCCACAATTTCTAGTTAGCCCCTTCTTATCCAGCTGATGTTAGTTGAGAAAGGCACCAATTAGAACCATATTTACCAACATTGCCAAGTTCCTTTCTTTTATTAAAATCTTTTTTGTACCTGTATCTCCAACTTCATTTTCTTGAACCCACAATGACTTCGTTGATAATGCCACAATTTCTAGTTAGCCCCTTCTTATCTAGCTGATGTTAGTTGAGAAAGGCACCATTAGAACCATATTTATTCTTATTTCTTCCTATTTTCCTCCTTATTTATCCTTCCTATTTTTTTCATGGTTTTCTTCTTTTCTCGTGCAAATCTCTCTATAATTGCTCTATCCTTCCCTCTATCATTTCTCCACACACTCTCTCTCTCTGCTCTCCTCTCTCTCCCACTCTCATTCCTCTCTATCCCTTCTTTTGCATTCTATACTCACGCTTCTTCTCTTGGGTTTCCTCCCTCCCTCCCTCCCTGACTCCCTCTCTCTCTTGTTTCCTTTTTGCTTATTTTTCTCCAATCGCTTTTCCTTCGTTCTCTTCCTTTCCCTCAGCTGGTTCACCCAAGCATGTGATCTACACTAAGTTTAAAACCTTAGCCTAAAAATAGAAACACCTCTTGACAATCACCATGATTAGATATACATGACCAAGTATATCTTGATGTGTTTGTGTGTGTATGTATATGTGTGTGTATGTGTGTGAAGCAAAGTTTAAAACCTTAGCCTAAAAATAGAAACACCTCTTAACAATCACCATGACTAGACATTCAGGATCAAGAATATTTTGATGTGTGTATATGTGTATATGTGCACACACATATGAGTGGAATTGAATCTAATCAAACCGAATAATGGCAAGTTCGGATTCAAATTTGGTTCTCATGAAACTATTGTCGAGTTCGAATCGAATATCAAATAAATTTTGAATTTGATCAAATTAGCATACTCAATATTTGATTNTTGTGGGGCTTAGGTTTGGGGGTTAAGGAGACAAAGGCAGCAATAACCATGGGCCCATGGCGGTATGGTGATGGTAAAGTTGAGATATAAACGAGAGAGATAAGGGATAAGGAAGAGAGGAAATATATGATAGGCTAGGGTCCTATTTGGTTGATTTATTAGGGAAAAAAAGATTGTAGTGATTTTCACAACAAAAACCAAGTGATTGTGGGTCCCAATTTTGTGGTATTCACTCTTTTCCAGAACAAAAACCACAGTTTGGTTTTCATAAAAAGCCATGTGATTATAGTAGTTTTCACCAGTTTTGTGGCTTGCAAATCATTATTTTTCCATCTCTTACCTGTGAACCAAACAACAAAAAGGGAAAATTAGAATCAGAATTAGTTCTACAATTGATGTTTTCCTTTTTTCTATAACAAAACAGGCCCCGAGAAAGAATAAGCTAGAGAGAAAAAGGATAAGAGATGAAAAATGTGACATAAGTTAGAGAGAGAAAGGATAAGGAAGAGATGAAAAAAATTAGAAAACTAATGGCTATCAAAGATATTTACTTGATTAATTATATGAGATTGTATTTTGTAATAAAAATTTTAGATGAGTAAGTTTTACAATAAGTATGTGAATAGGACTAAATGTAAAATATAAATGAATAGATAACAATCAAATGAATCAAATATACATTTGGTTAGATTCTATTCGTTTTTGTATGAAATACAAAAAAGTATTTGTTTATTGTTAAATGAAGGTTGAATCACATATGATTGAATACGTAGAGAAAACCAAACGAACTATTTGTTAATTATTCGGTTCGTCCCATCGTGTCATACATATATTAACAGTTTACAATCCCCTCACTTTCTACGGAGCAATTGTATATAGTCTCAAATTGATAAACTTACAATTGTTTTTTTTTTCCGAAAAACTTAACATAAGGGAGACTTAGGTATATACCTATTGAAATCAAATTAGCTTTATAACTCAATTGTTATATCTAGACCACGCGTGTTAAAATTTATAAATATACATGCAAGATTATAGGATTCCATACACAAGCCCGACTGTTACAAAATTCCAAAATAATAAGCGCTCTCAAGCTCCAAAATTGTGACCCATGATCCAAGGCTAAATGGATCAGTATAGATATAGAGCACAAAAAAGGAGAATGAATAATCCAAGTTTAAATCTGTAGAAAATAAATTTGAATAATCATCTCCTTCCGAAGTCTTCAACCACTCACAAAGATAAAATTGTTGCGGCATTTCATGAGTTGTCTTCTCATGAAAACAAAGTATCTACATCTCTAAGATATATTCCATAGTTTAGTTAGGTTTGCTTTAGGAGAATCATCGAGTTATGGTTGAGTTTTAAGTTTAATGGATATTTATATTCAATGATGGTGCTAATTATAAAGCTCTATATATCCTGTTAAAAGAAAAGTTATGCACCTAAAATAATTAGTTATGTAAATGCTAAAAGGCCAAATTTCCCCCTGTTACAGGGCTTCATTCTCAAATTGGTCCCTGTCCTGCTACTTCCTTTTTTCTCAACTTAGTCTGCTACCACATCTTAGTTAAAAACTTGGTTTTTTTAACATCTGTTAAAAAAAAGTGTTAATTTTTTCATTTATGATTATATATCCTCAATGGGACTAAACAGAGCATACATTTCTCGTGGGGGTGGCATCATTTAAGTTTGGAAGACATTTTTATCCTCTTCTTTCTACGTGCTTGTGCAGAATTTTGTTGAGAACAGAAACCATATTCAAAAGGAACAGAATACATTGTGTTAAAAAAGGAGCAAAATGATCTCATTATAAGCATATAACATTTGTAACGTCTTCATGCTGCTAATAATAGCAATATAATATACAATCAGCCAATTTTTTTTATTTTAGTCATTGCATACGATTTTTTATTTCAGTCATTGCATATAAGATGCACAAACTAATAAGAAATATAAAGAGGTCTTTCCTTTGGTACCTCATTCACCTTTGCTTTGGTATGTTTGAAGTTAAAAATTCCCTAGGATGTAGATCTTCAGGACCTTGCTCAAGTTACTTAGGTTTTTAGATGATTCTATGGTTTATACTCTACAGAATTGAGTGTAAACCATGGAGCATTGAGTGTGAAGTTGTCTATTCACGTTTGTAGATGATTCTGTAAAATTTTTGTCAAAATTATACTAAAATTATGCCAAATTTCTATGAAAAAATGTATTTTTTCATAAAAAATATCAAATTATGTAGGAGATTTCTTTTAAAAATATCATTTTTTAAAAATAATTAGTAAAAATAATTTTTTTGCTAAATAATTAGCAAAATCAATCTTTTTTTGCCAACTCACCAAGGCTAGCCAAAAAGAGGTTGATTTTGCAAAATTTAGTGTTGAAAACACACTGGATTGATAGACCTGTGTGTTTAGCATTCGCTAATCACCTCCTAAGCACAACCCATAAAAGATACGGTGCTAGTAGTCCCGTGTGTTTTCTACGCAGTATCAGATAACGGGACTACTAATCCCGTGTGTTTTCTAAACAGTCTTAGAAAACGCACGTGACTTGTAGTCCCGTGTATTTTACAGAAAGCTCCAAACATGCATGAAACATGCACGTTTCTATTCCAACTTATATCCTGCATATATACATATTTCCTTGCACAAAAAAAAAAAAAATTCACCTCATATACATATCTAAACAACATAATCCCCATATAACTTATGAATTTCAAGAAGTGAACATAACTTAATACACATCTAATCAATCCAAAACATCACAACACAATTGATAACAGCCCATGGCAACACATTTTATACCCTTATGTCAAAATATTGCCACAAATCTAAATACATCAAGTAGATTTATTTACAAACAGAGTCCATGCAAAAAATCTATTAATCTATCAAATACAACGTAGAAGTCCGCCACTTCCCCTTTGTCTCCCTCTTCGTACCCGCTCAGATCGTCGTCATCCTACATGGACTTGAGCTTGTACGAGCTCGCTTTCCGGTTGCGTGTGTGGTTGTGACGGACCAACTTTATTGTTGTGCGTACAAGATCAATCTCGTCTTCGTCTATTTGGTTGACGTGCATATAAAAGATCCTCCTGTGCCATCT
The DNA here is from genome assembly GCF_001876935.1 of Asparagus officinalis. Taxonomy (NCBI): domain Eukaryota; kingdom Viridiplantae; phylum Streptophyta; class Magnoliopsida; order Asparagales; family Asparagaceae; genus Asparagus; species Asparagus officinalis. Next base: position 20,403,555 of record NC_033798.1, on the reverse strand, counting down.
CCTTGTGACCATGAAGATCCTCATGAGTTTGATGAAAAGCTCTATGAACTCTCCATATTACCCGCTGATACAAAGATGCATGTACTGAATCTGTTCGTGACAAAAAGTGTTAGGCCCTCATTTGCAATGCCGTCAATATCATCCATAGCATCTATCTACAATTACCGTTATAGTATATACTATTTCTTTCTTTATAGCTGAGCTATATATATACATATATTATATATATATATTAAGTATATAATATATATATAGTAGTACAAGACTGCCTATAACTTAGAGTTGATGTCCACCAAAGTTCCTTAGCCCACATGTTATTAATGATAAAAACACTTTTTATATAATTACGAAGGGATCGCCTAGGCAATATGAGTGTTTAAAAACTTTGGTGGACACAACTATCTGGCCTAAATCGCACTTAAGTTGACACAAGTTTTTCACCTATTATATATACTAATTAGTATATATATATAGTAGATATCATATATCAGTATAAGTATATATTAGTATACTATGATATATATATCGGCAAACTGTAAGTTAATACCAAATGAAGGAATCTAATAGTAAATTACTTACAAGTTCTCTCTCATATATACCCCTTGGCACATATCTCCATTATAGGGCATGTTGTTCGTGTTCATCGACTAGAGCCATGGTCTGATTTGTTATCTATTTTCTAGTAAACCCCTATGTTCTGATTTATTATCTATTTTCTAGTAATCCCCTAATACCATCTAATATATTCTGATTCCTTTGGAGGAGGATCAATTTGCTCCACTATACTCAAATGTCGATCAGTTCATCTATGAAAGTACTGATGGTACGCATTTTTTCGGTTTATCTGATGCTCATCTTTGTTAGCCATTCTCTCTATTCTTTCAACTTCTTGTGGAACATGCTGTGTCAAACTAAACTGTCTAAGCACGTAATCTAGCACATGCATCTCCACAATCACAAAGCATATGAGAGGAATCTTACTCTCCATATAGCTTGCCCCTCCATGCAAATTAGTGGTAGATGAGGTAAGTGCTCACGGTATAACTGCCACTCGAACTAGAAAATATTCCAGATATTAGTAACTCCTTGAAAGTGGTTAGTAGATTAAATTTTCTTAAATTAAAATCCGATACCGATTAAATTTTCATGCGATAAAGCTCATTTTCGTAAAAGTCTAGCCGTCTTGCTAGGGTCTCATCATAGCATTTTTCGACATTCTATCTGCGTGAATGATCAAAGTTTAGCATCTAATACCGTAACTAAAATTCTAAATCAAATTTGCATTAGTTAGATTCGAAAGTGTTTACTTGCAGCCTAGTAGAATCTGTTCATCTAAAACTTGTTTCTCGCATAATCTTGGTTTCAAAACTAGTCTCCCCACGCCCAAACTTGTAATAAAGTCGAACACCCCTTGAGCTCTTTATTTTGTCTAAATGCCACTTTGAACATTTCTCTATACATGTATGCTAAAACAACACTACCCCATAATGATAATATCCCACAACTAAGTTCTCGAGAAATGATAACCACCTATGGTATTAAAAATACATTTAGTTCTATTCAAGTAAACAATTCAATTATATAAATATTCAAATTCAAAATATATTACCTCAAATGCACTTTATATTTACGAGGATCGGGAAATAGATGCGTCCCGATCATGTGCAAAATATATGCTCGTGTATGTTGCTGGATCATGACTTGAGATGCATCTTCTGGCAACGGGTGTGAGAAAGTATCTTTTAGCCACTTCAATCTAACATTCCCCATAGGCAACGAGGGTGGAGCTACTCCTAACAACTCTTTACAAACTCGGCATTATGCATGTCTATCTGTCCCTTTGACACAAGTACCATCAATGCGGATACTAAAAATTATCGATACGTCTTGGAGAGTAATACTTGACTGGCCGATACATAGATGAAAAGTGTTAGTCTCTAGTTTCTATTTATCCATCAATGCATTAAGTAGTGGCCAATCTAATTCCATCCAGTGTAGCTTTGAGCATGTGAGAAAACTGGCTTGGGCTACCACGGTAATCATATGTTCATCCTTAAGTGGCCACCACGTATGTCCAAAGCTATGATCAACCATAACTAGCTTCGGTCCTCTCTACACAACAATGAAAAAATAAAAAATAATGAATTACAATGCCTTCATGCATGTATGCCTCAAGTTTTGTTACCTCTAAAAGAACGATTTCGTGACTGATCATAGAGAACATTATCACTAACTAACCCCGGAAGCATAGTGTTTATACCTACACATACAATTGGTAACATAATAGTTCTTGCTAAATCAAAAAGATTATAATAAAAAGCATGAAATAAACATAGAAAACTTACTCAAAATTAATTGCTTATCTATTAGTTCTTGATAGACAACAAGACTTATTATGACCGAATTGATTACATTGACTACAATTAATTTGTGACGCTACTCTTTCCCGGCCTCTTGATGCTATAATACCTCTAATGTGCATGGAACGGGGTCGTTCCGCTTGTCTTTTGTACTGAGATTGTAATAGACATGGTCCATTATAAGCCAGCCAATAGCGACTATCGTCAGGAAGATGAAAACTCTCTTTGTAAGCCTTTCGGTAATAATTCGTTGAATATCAAGCTGAGCAATATCGATCATAAGGCAATCTAGCACCACCATCCTGATTGGAACTAGCCACTAAAGCATGTTCACATGATAATTTTTGTAATTGTGGTATATTATAAGTACAACTGCACTCTTTGTCATAGAGATAAACGGTGTAAGTACCTTCACAAATTTTAACTTCCCATTCATTGTCGTTGAATGGAGTAATTCTACAAGATCTTATAGCCACAATCCTTTTCTACAATATGCTTGCATTTTTTTAGTGTAACTCCTCGTCCAACTTACACCATTACCACGTCATTTGTTAAAGTATGTGAACCATTACCATGTCATTTGTTGAAGTATGTGTTTAACCTATAAAATGTCATTGCAACTAAGACTTGAATTGGCATAGCTCGGGCACCATTAAGTACGCCACTAAAACTTTTAGAGCAATTAGTTGTCATCCTACAATAGCGCATTCCACCATTTTTACTTAACGCCCATCGATCTTCGTATTGTGACTTCAAGTTTTGTTCAATTTCTCTCTATAATGCTCATACACCAATGTGTTGGCTACACACCCGGCTTTCCCTAATAGATTTTTTAAATTGACATCTCCGTGTTTTATCTTAAAATTATCTCTTATATGCGTCAAACAATATCGGTGATAATGTGATGCTCCAACACCCTCGTGCGAGGCCCTGAAAATTCTTTCATCCAGTCGGAATAAAAGTAATTGTTCTAGGACCTTGGATAGTAGGAATGAATCTGTAAATATTAAAAAAATCACTTTCAACTCAATGTGCCCTCTACCTCAACAACTACAAAGGTTAATGGAAATAGCCACCATTTGCGTCTACACTAGTCAGCAACCAAAAGCACTCATTTGTACTTGCTATAGAAATGTGTGCTATCAATACTCAAGAGCGGACGACAAAATGAGAACCCCTTAATAGCGGGTCCAAGCCCAAAATACTTGCGTGAACCTCTCCACTCCCGATGCAATCTTTTTAGACATTATTTCGTATTCGGTACCCAGAATTTTTTTCTTTTAATTGTCTCAAGATATTGTGGAAGTGATTCGTAAGATTTCTCCCTATATCTAAAGATTTTAGCTAACGCATTCCTCCATGCATCATATGACTTATATTTGGATATAATTATTTTTCTCATATCGTATATCCTTGTAATTACCTAACCTGGAGTTAGATCAAGTTCTCTCCTTACTTCATACATAATTAGTTTCAAGATACAAGAGGAAGTTGTTGCCATATTGTCGACATTTACGGTCGTATTGCAACATATATGAAGTCCGGAATAACTGAAAATTATAAATTGGTCATTAGATTTTTTTTTCTAACAGCTGCATTTGGCTTCCAGGGACACTTTAAATTTCTTTCATCTTGAGCCCTTGCATACTCTCCTTGAGCTTTTTTGTTGAAGTAGCACTTTACATGGTAGTTAGTTGTAATAGTTTTCAACGGCTTAAATTTGACCTAATTCTTAATCGACCATTCACGTATAGTGAAAATCTACGCTTATAGATCTCTTTTTTTGAAAGTGAAGTCCTCGGGTCGTTCGAAATTAGAACCAAGATCAATAAACTCAGCTTGTGAGGCATTTATCCACTTCTCATTTTGAAACTCTTTTGGCAACGGATTTTCAGACTCCACATAATCGTTATTCACACAAAAATCATCCATCCAACGGGTGACCTCATCGATTCCTTCAATTGCACATTGCATGCTATCAAGTCGTTCCTCTTCGTCAACATCTTCAGGATCATCATCTGCATCCTCATCCTATTCTATAATGGAACCAACTGGTAAATTATTCATAACATGACCCGAAACATTGTGGAATATATCACTTGACATTGCATAATGAGAAGACCCGCTTAAATGTTGTAGTTGAGTCAATGTCATTTCACTCGAATCATTTTCTAAGTGCACAACACTTAGAGATGAAATAAATTCGCTCGAGGTATTTTCTAAAGCAAGCATGCGGGAGATCTCTCCTGGAGCATTCAAAACCTGGGCAATACTAGATATTGGAAAATTTTCAATGAACAACTCAATTGATATTTGCTTTTCAAAGAGTTGTGTCATGTTAATTATTTCTTGATCATTGATGATCTCTACATCAATTGTTTCTTTTTCATTTACCGGACAATTACAGAATACCTTAGTTGCATACTCTTCATGGTTAATTCCAATAACTTTGTATATTTCCTTCATCATTCCATCGAATTTGCATGTTTTAGATAGCATGAATATTTTTCTAGATATTCTCTTGTATATAGACATATTATTCATTCTATAGTCTCTCATTGAAGAAGTATATAACGGGTATTTTGTTCGCTATCGAAACTAAAATATTAACATTCATTATATGCAAACTATCTATTATACTTCATAAATTAAATTTTATATATCCTGTTTATGGTTAAATCGTAGTTGAAAGACCCTCTATATTAAATTTGATCTATCAAATTTTTAGTTAAATCCTAATTTTAACCAAACCATATTGTTTATCAAAATTGAAATAAAATTATTCTAAATATGGGGGTATTTTCCATACTACAATTGTAACAAAAAATTTATACAACATTAGAAAATTTTACCATGATGAAGAGTTGAAGTTCATCAGCATCAGATAGGTTAGACGGCGTTGGAGTTCAACAGTGTCGGAGTGAATCAAGAGAGAAATTTTAGGGATGAGCCTCGGTTTGGGTTTGTAGAGTAGGGGGGAGAGAGAGAGAGAGAGAGAGAGAGAGAGAGAGATGGAGAGAAAATTGAGGGAGACAGGAGGTAATGGGGAAGAGGTTGAACAGGGTGGGGGAGAGAGATCGGAAGAGAGTTGAGGAGAGAACGGGGAGAGGGATCGGCCGAAGTAGGGGAGAGTGCGGCTGTGCCCTAATTTTTGGGCATGGTTGGGCTTATATACCCTGACAAATAAACGAGACTATTTGTCTCGTGTATTTGCTGGGAACCCTGTGCTAGTCTCTGTTTATCACACAGAACTACTAGTCCCATGTGTTTTTTGCACTGTATTTAGAGACTAATTAGCGAACGCTAAACACACGGGACTCTACGCTGTATTTGGAGGCTGATTAGAGAAAGCTAAACACATGAGATTAGTAGTCCCGTGTATTTTCAAGGCCAAATTTTGTAAATTCGACTTCTTTTTGGTCAGCCTTAATGAGCTAGCCAAAAAGAGATTGATTTTGCTAATTATTTAGAAAATAATATTATTTTTTGCTAATAATTTTTTACAAAGGGTCTTTTTTTTAAAAAAATTCTCCAATTATTTACTATCATAAAAATTATTGTAAGCACAATAGTCTTCATGATACTATAGATTAGAGAGTTTTAAGAACTATTAGCAAGCTTATATTGCTTTTAAAAGGTTAAAAAGAGGTTTTCTAAATGAAAAGTATGACACTAATTGAGAGAAGACCCCCAATATGAGACTAAATTGCCCTTTTACCTTTGTGTAAATGAAAATATGGTCATAAACAAAAAAATTCACACCCAAATTTTAACAAATGTTAAAAAAGCATTAATCTTGTAACTAAGGAGCGCTATGAGACTAAATTGAGAAAAAAAGAAAGTAGTGGGGACCAATTTGAGAATGAAATCCCATTACATGACCAAATTAGCCTTTTAGCTTTGTGTATATACATGCATGACAATACATGACCAAATTGGCCCTTTAGCTTTGTGTATATGCATGCATGACTGATCACATGAAATCTATACTAATAGATAAAAGAAGTTTTCTAATTCAAAAAGTACGGTGACTCCTCATTGAGGGTAATATGGTCATAAACAAAAAATTGACACCTAAATTTTCATGAATGTTAAAAAAGCATTAAATTTATAACTTAGAAGCGGTGCAGGGACTAAGTTGAGAAAAAACAATAGGGGGACCAATCTGAGAATGAAACCTCGGTATGAGACCTAATTAGCATTTTAGCCTTGTATAAATGAATATATGCATGATTGATCACATAAAAATCTATACTAATAGATAAGAAACCAAGTGAGGGCATGGAAAAATAAGGATCAGTGGTGTTCATCAATTAAATTATAGGAGCATTTTAGTAAATACATGAACATACCCAAGCAATCAAATGCCGGTCACCCAATCGCCCCCCACATTCACACAATTTTTTGTGAAAGTTAAAGGATGGGTCTCACTGGATTTTAGCATAGAAAGACATGATTAGATAAAGGGTGAAAGAGTTGATTAAAAAAAAAACAATAGGCGCTTTTTTTATAGCAGACCCCAATTTTAGCCTAATTGGATTTTATACCCTTATATCTTGCTATTATTAGATTAAACCATGTAGATATTTCATTTTTATTTAAATTTAAATCATAACTATAATAAATTTATTATCATTTAACACCTAAAAAAACTAATTTTTTTTTTAGTTTGATCTTAGACTCATGAATCTTGATATTTTCCAATTAAAAGCTTAAATGATTTTATGTCCTAGTAGAGAGAAGTTTATTATTTAAACTTAAATGACAACAGCTTGAAAGTCTTTGCCTATTTTTTGAGATTGACTGTATGAATCATATTATTATATTCAATTCTAAAATAAGTTAAAATCATTATCATTTATTTAATAAATTTGGAAAAAAAAAGAGAAGACAAAATATATAAATTAAGAAGGGTAAATTACACTAAACCCCCAAGAACTTTTAGCAATTTGCAGTAAACCCTAACAACTTTCAAAACCACATTAAACCCCTAATAATCTTCAACATTTTGTAGTAAATTCCCAATAACTTTCAGAATCACACTAAATCTATAATAACTTTTGGAATTGCAAAAAACCCTAATAGGCTTCTTTGGTTTGTAGATAACCCAACCCCTAGAAATTAAAACCAAAAACCAACATAAAAAGAGAACTTGAAGAACAATTTCAACAAAAAGAAAAAAAAACAATTTGCGTTTGGGACCTCAAACTATGTGCTAGCAAGAGGAGAATGAATGACAACAGACGAGAGGTTTTAGGGTTGCAAAGATAAAAAGATCATAAAGGGATTTTTAATAATTTAAGGATATTTTGGTTTTTTTAAGTCATAGGAGTTGCATGTGTCACGTCAGATGTAATAGCGTTAACTTTGGGGTTTTCTGCAGAAGTTATAGGGGGTTTAGTGTAATTTACCCAAACTAAGATATTATTTTCAGTTTTCAAAACCTACCATGTAACCTCATGCATTTTGTTATATTTTGTTTTTTTTTAATTTTATGGACATAAAGTTTTAGCATAGTTATTTTTAAACTGACTCACTTATACAATCGTTCTCATACACAAAATACCATACTGAATTATTTTATTTCACTTTCTTTACATCCTCAGTTCTGGATACGCTATTAAATTATAATATAATATTAGCCTAAAATAGAACAACTCACATCAAAACATAGCGATTTAAATATAATATAGCAAATTAGACAATCATAGAAAAATAGTATGAATGAAATACTGTATATTGCGTTTAAAGATAATTCAGTATGATATTTTGGGTTTAAGAATAATTCTAAAGTGTGTTCTTTTAAAGATAAATTAGGGTAGAACTCTGGGTTTGATAAAAAAGACCTTATGCTTTTGGATATTAGCTTTATAAAAATTTAATCTGGTAACTTTTATAGATTTATAAGACTTAGCAATATTTTGACTTCAATACATGTGCCAAACTGCTATAAAGTATTTGAAAATTTGAAGTGAGAGATATAGGATGAAATAATTGCTTTTTTGAATTTCATGATCTATTTTATGTCCATATCTATCTTTTATATACAAACTTCGTATAGAGTGAGATGTCATATATTTTGAATGTGCATTTGCACGTGCAATACTACTAGTGGCATATAGACATCTTTGTGATTTAACACATACTGTAAGTAACTAAGTATGTGATATGCATAACAAGTAGCAACTAGAGTGCTTGAATGACACAACATATATAAACATGTAATAGAGTTAATATTGGGCCCAATACGGACGAAAGCAAAGGAGTGAAGCTACCACATATAGTCTTAAACTTATAGATTTACAATCTTCTCCAAGAACTTAATATAAGAGACTAGCTATATAGATATTAAAATCAAATTAGCTTTATGAATCAATTATATTTATAGTACGTGTGTCAAAATTTATAAATATACATGCAAGCCTATAGGACCCCTTACACGAGTTCAACTATAGAAAAACCCAAAACAATAAGCACCCTCATTAAAGGCAAATTCCAACCTTGGCAATGACTCAACACTAGATGGAGCATTATAGATGTAGAGTATGAAAAGGAGAAAGAAGAACCCAGGTGTACATTCTTAAAAACCGAATTCGCCAAGCCATCTCCTTTCAGAGTCCTCAACCACTCACAAAGATAAAATGGTAAATTGCACGTGACCCCCTTTTTATATACCTTCTGTGGCGCTTTACACCCGTCAACTTATTTATCAGCACTTAGCACAACGTAAATGTCACTTTTAGAAAGATATATTGCAAGTAATGCTTCCTCTTCTTAGTCATGACTTCATGGGGGCCAAGTGCTAGTAAATGACTTGAAGGGATTTTAGTGCAATTGAAGACATAGATGATGGTGGTTACACGCAAGCTACCCAGGATAAAAATGTTGCTTGGCATTTCATGGGTTGTTTGCTCACCAGTATAAAGTACTAACATATTTAAGGTATAGTTTGTCTGCTCTGAGTCATTGCCCTATGGTTGAGGTTCAAGTTCCCATTGCTTATGGTTGAGGTTCAAGTTCTAACAGGACATGTATATTCTATGATGATGCTAATTATGAAAATCTATACATCATGATTGAAGTCATGCACAGAAAACAATTAGTTGTATAACATGAATATTATTTATGATTGATCACATGAGACAACATATTATCATCTTCGTGATTTTACACAGCAATTGATGAAGTATGTGATATGCACATCTAGCAGTAACTAAAACTAGTTGAATGGGCACAATGTATGTTGCACGGATAGGGGTGCGGGTGCGGACACGGACACGGGTGCAGATACGGGACTGGACAAAATAGTAAAAGTTAGGATACGGTGACACAACTATATACATACATATTAAAATAAATAATCTATATGCAATCAATATTGTTCTTCATTCGCATGTTATGAGAACTAAAATCTTTATACCATTGTTATGTTTTCTTTTATCGAGTAGATTATAAATTGAAAAACCACTCATATTTGTACTAGATACGCAAACAACCCTTTATAACGTACTTAAAAATTAGGTACTTGCTAAAACTAACCTATCCTGAGTCCAAAAGGTTGCATAAATTTGAGGTGAAGTGTATGGTATACGTTCAAGAAGTGTTATCATGAGTTTTTTGAACTAAAATATGTGTTATATAATTGAGTACATGTCTGAATAAATGTATGTATATATCGAACAAGTGTCCACGGAGTGTAGGACACGGACACAGGAACCTAGATGAAGTGTCCGGGTAACCTAGGGCACAACTTATATAAAGCATGTCTGGTAAATGGTCAAAGTGGCTTATAGCCACTTCATGGCTTGTATGCCACTTTGAGATGTTTGGTAGTAGCTTTATTTGGCTTATAATCCACCAACAACGAATATGCTGGTGTTGTTTTGGATGTATTCTTTTTATGCAGTTATGTTTTGCAAATATGAAAGACAGTCTGTTCTAAACATGTTTTAGTAGTTGCTAACCTTTAAAAAGAATCAAATGGTATGTTACTAGACGCATCACGAATTTATGTGGTGGAATATAACAAAGGGTTGATTGCAGTTAGGCCCCTTGCACTACCACCCGATTACGGATAGACCCCCTGTGGTTCTATTGTTTCAGATAGAGTGAAAACTTTTGGGTCTTTTTCCCAGAGGAAAAAAATTGTTACTTGACAATTAGACCTCCTGAGGGTGAAAGAGTAAAAAAATAATTCACTCAGGGGTTCTATAGACTAATAGAACTACAACGGGTCTATCCTCAATTTGCCCTGTACAAACCACACTTTTGGGTATACTGGTTTCATCAATTTCGTACTACATTCCATGGTTGCAGCTGACTGGTGGTCTTTGTATGGAGGCGAGAGCCCTGAGCTACAGAAACTTGCCGTGAAAATCCTTAGCCAGACTTGTAGCACTGCAGCTAGGTATAAGCTCAGGAGAGTTTTGTCCGAACAGTTGCATGCAAAGGGACGAAACTGCATTGAGCAGCAAAAGTTTGCGGATTTGGAGTTTGTGCACAATAATCTTCGGCTGTGGCATTCTCCTTACAGCAAGAACCAGACTGATAATTTTGGCTTGGAAGATCTCAACCCTATGGACAATTGGGTTGTCGAGAGTTAGTATTTGCATTTTAGTAACAGTGAAAGGTGGAAAATGTAAATAGAGGTTGAAAACTGTATCCATTCTCTGCATCTTTGGTCAGTATGTTTATATTAAGAGAATGGTACAACCTATAGAAGCAAGACAAAGGAATGGGCTAGTGGTTTATAACAATGTATAACTATAGCTGCAGGCAGGAGCTGGGTTTATATAGAGCAGAGTTAAATTGCATATCTGAATCTGCTTATTTCTTACTGAATTGCCCTTCTGTTTACAAATGGAAGTTTTGTGTTGGAGAAATTGAGAAAATTTTGGGTTTTCCATATGTTTCTTTTTTGTTTTTTATCTTATTTTTCTAATTTAGTTCCATGTTGAATTTGAGAAATGATGTTTTTGTGACGTTCATGTCATAGCATGGGTTGGTAAGTAAGAAGGAAAGGGAGGTAAGGTGCAAGGTACGATAAACCTTTTGTGCTTCTTGTTTTGTTGGAAAGGGCGTGCTAAGTAAGAAGAGAGAAAGATGATGAGGTGTAAGGAACGATATATCTTTTGTGTTTCTTGTTTTGATGGAAAGGGCTTTGCCAAGTAAGAAGAGGGAGAGAGAGGGGAGATACAAGGAACGATGTGCATTTTGTACTTCTTGTTTTGTTGGAAAGAGCTTAATAAAGAGAAGCTCGAAGAAGTCCGTTGAAGCCAAAAAGCATTCTGTACTTCTTGTTTTGTTGGAAAGAGCTTAATAAAGAGAAGCTCGAAGAAGTCCGTTGAAGCTAAAAAACCCGCAACTTCTAGAAGAATCAATTAAGCCTCAATTAGATCAAGAACATGGATCAAGAGAAAAAGGAAATATCAATTATTTGGAAGTGAAGGAAATAAATTCTAGTCAAACTCAGATTCAGATTTTCAACCGCAAAGAAAAGGCAATATCTTCAAATCTCGAAGACAAAATCTAACATACTTTACATGAAAAGTGCCTACCTCCACGAGACGGATCCATCCAGACTGATAAATTTTTGAAATTTCATCAGCAATTCCCAATTCTGGCAAAAAAAAAGAAGAGAAAAGCTTTAAAGTTTTTTAAGACTCTTGTTTGTATTACGAAATGAAGTAATTGGAGGCCAAGTCAAATCTTACGGTTGTAAGGGTTATTTGTATATCAAGTTTAATTATGCAGTCGTGAGAGACTCTTGTATAGTACAAAAGGGGTCTCGAGCCGTTGTATTTTACACATTCAATTCATGAGAATCAATAAAGCTCTTCTTTTTGCTTGCTATTTTAGAGTTCAATTTCTTTTTTTTTTGTTTCTTAAGTTTGGTAAGTTTTAATTCCTTGTTTTACTTTCTTGTTCTTATTCTTATTCTTATTTTATTGTTCTTTCTTCTCTTTTCTTTAATTTTCTTTTCTCTTTAATTAACCATGTGTAGCTAATCACTAGGGAGTTTAGATTAACAAAGCTAGGCAACCAATCTAGATAAATAAAAAGATATCTTTAGGTTAAGTAAAGAAATTTAGATAAATAAAAAGATATCTTTAGGTTAAGTAAAGAAATTGATTAGTTTAGGTTAATAAAAGCTATGTTTAATTATAATTTGATAGGTTATTGACTTTAATTAGGCATAACCTATACATAGCAGATTAAAGTTCGATAATAAAAAGACTGAGATTAACTAATTGATAGGTTACAGTTTCTAAGGAAACATAGCCTATGCTTTTAGGGTTTAGTAAATAAAATATTAGAACTAATTGATAGGTTATAGCTTCCAGCAAAACACAGTTTGTACTTTTAGGGTTCTAACAAATACAAGAGATTAAATAAAAGATATAATTTAGAAAATCTAGTGGAGTCAGCCTAAGCAACCTAGTTTTAACTCTATTAATAAACATTTAACCTCTTTCACAATCGAAAACCTTTTTTAAACCTAGGATCTTAAGATAGATCTTTCCTAACAAATTTTCCTTCTGGATCGACCAATTAAGTATAAAATGAAAGCTGTGCACTTGCATAATACATAAAAAATATATCAAGTTTTTGGCACCGTTGTTGAGGAAATTTTAATTTAGGATTTTTATTTTAAGATTCCTTCATCCTTTTGGTTTACTTGTGCAGGAATAGCTTGGAGGAGGAATGACAACATAGGCAAGGGTTATGGTAGCAACTAGTTCAAGCAAACACGGGTCAGCTATGGTAAATAGAAGATGACAAATCTAGTCGTAGGTAAGACTCTTTAGTCTCCTATTACCGTTTTTGAACTAGTTTTGCACTAGGTAAAAAAATTACTTCTCTGTCAACCATAATAAAACCAAAAGAAAAAAAGAAAAAAATTCACCTTTTTTATTTGCCCTAATAAGAATTAGTTTAGAAACATTGCTTAGCCATCCATACTTAATTCTTGTTATGTCATTGAATATCTTGAGCGTTAATGCTCTCCATGGAGTCGACATGTGTCTCAGATTATTGCGACCTTATCTCAACTCAACCTTAGGTAGGATGAGTCCATCGAGTCATCTCTCGACCCTTAATAGTAAGAGCCAAGTCAGAGAGCATATCAACTTCACTATTGGAATTGACCTCACGTCTTATTATTATGTAAGGTCGGGTTAACAACTCTCGTAGCCAAGTAGAAAGGCGGTACTTATCGGCCTGATCACAAGATTAAGTCGAGAGGTGTCCTTTACAGGTCCTATTGTAGAGCCGAGTAGGGAGGCGGTTTGTCCTCGAACCTCTCACTAACAGCTGGTTAGCATCACCATTACTCCTCCCATGATAGTCTCCATGACTCATCGCCTTTCATCAGCACTACGTTTCCCTGGTCACCATCACATCAAGCTCATAGATGACTCATCACCTTCCATCAGCACTACATTTTCCTAGTCGCCATCACATTAAGCTCACAAATGACTCATCTCATTTGCAGCCGACACTCATGGAATATCTGCGACTCAGCTATCTGCCTGGTCTCAACCAAAGTTACATTCACCCATTTCAGCTGGTATATATAGGCTCATTGCCTCCTCTTGAAGGTGAGCCATCTCAAGCTAAAGAGAGCAATCTCTTGCTGAATAATGTAATTTCTGTACACTTAGAACTTGTTCCGTTCATTGCTCCCATTCTCTACTCAAGCTAAATACTAACTTGATCATCGGAAGGATCACCGGAGAACCCAACTTCGGTTCTCTAACATGTTGTGATTTTGCAGCACTCTCATCCTATCAGGGAATTAGCCACCAGAGGGGATGAAAGGACCCCCAACATCTTCATTGTCGACCCTTTACCCCTCTATTGTTTGGGATTAGCCCCTAATCCCACTGTTGAGTGCTTAGGCATCAACACTTGTGCCCACCATGGGGCCTCTTCATCTCTTCTTGAGGAGGTGGGCGATCCCCTCTATCCAGACCTCAGAATTAGAAGCCACCGTCGACATGTGAGCGCTATAGCAATCAAGAAATTCCACCCAATGATGATTGAAGAGTAAGAGCAAAAACAATAAGTTTGTCATAAAGAATAAAACATTTCGGAGGATACCTCCCCAAGATAGTCAAGTTAAGATACTTTCATAAATAAGAGATATTTTTGCGCCATGTACTAACCTATATGCAGTCTTCACCAATCGATCTTCATCGACTTGGCAATAAAGACAAAAGACCTTGGCATCATTCTCATGAACAAGCCCAATGCATGTACCCTAAGATCTAGGTGTCGTTTTGAGTAAACTCAGGGCAAGGGGTTGAGTCGTCTCCAACATGGTTGAATTTGACACATAACACCTGAAGGAAATTCGTGCTAAATACATGCAAAATACGCAACGGAAGACTGTATGTATAATAATACTAAGCATGTAGAGAGCATGAAAAACAAAATAGGACCATCCTAATTGAATCTAACATGATCCCTACATTAAAGAGAGCATACAAGAGTTAGAAAGTCATACTTTCGAAGCGTGATTCGATGGAAGATCGAACAACCCCTAGCTCTTGCTCTTTGTAGTAGTAAATCTCTTCGTAGTGGATCTCCAAGTCTTCAAGTGAGCTTGATAAAATCAGAGTCTTCTTGAGACACAAGGTAAGATATCCATCCCGGGGTACTTTAAAATCCTACTACTTCCTCTTACTTAAAGATTGCTAGAGTTTAGTAAGAGGTAGATCTCTCTTCTTTTCTTTTATGGAAAGCAACTATGAATAAACCATTTATTTTATTTTTTTATTAACCATGAAAGAAGAAAGAGAGCTCATATTTATAGAGGAAGAATATATCATGACATGAATGACTCATTCCATGAGTCACACCATGAGTCATCAAAACAATGATTCTCCCATGAGTCATGCAATGACTCATCTCATGAATCATGCAATGAATCATGAAGAATCAAAACTATGTGCTAAAACCATGTTCCCAAACCATACCACCTTAATGACTCATCTCATGACTCATTAATCAAAGTATAATGAAGTGCGTATTTCATAAATAAAAATACCACATCAATACGGTATTTCATAAATACGATATTTTGTAACTTTACAATCATTGACCAATAAGTTATCATATGACCAAAAAAGTCAATGAGTTGACCAAAAGTCAACTATTGACAAAAAAGTCAACTAGTTGACTAAAAGTTAACTTTATGGGAAAAATACTGGAATTCATTTCCTAAGCACATAGCATTCCGATTTTACCGATATACATAACCGTTTATGTGTATCCGGTAAAATCATATATGCGTATTAATCATACGCATCACTCTATAAATAATGTTTCATAGGATTAAGTACGCGTTTGGTGTGACTCTACGGCCCAACTTAAGAACTCGACAGTGGATGATATCCACAAGTACAACAGAGGTGCTAGCTACACATGAAGACTATCCGAGTATAAGTTATGATAAATGTCTGCAAGATGATAACACAATTTTATCAGGACCACTCGGTGATAATATTGTACAGTCCGGTCTCTTCGTCAAACCATGTCAAACTATCGGCCTAGGGTATGAAAAACCGTCAAATCCTAATAGCTCGATTAGTGTTTGTTGATATTAAACTCATAACCAATAAGATCAAACTGACACTCAGTTTATCTTATTTACCTCGGCCGAGGACTTCCTGGCTATAGTTATATCAAACAATCTTATGACATCAACCCCTTATACTGGGAGAGACGAATCTCATCTTGGCATCTCAATATCTACTTATGTCTCGGGATGCACCCAACAAGAACCGTTATGCACAACTCAATGAGAACTGTGGTTAGGTAAAAGTCTAAGTACACCTATACTGACATGTAAGATATTACACTCATGCCTCAGGTCAAGAGACTACTATGTACTATATCACTTGAGAACTTCTATTTGACAGTTAAGTATAATTACCAACTAGATGTTCTCAGTGAGTCATTCAGTCAACTCATTCACTAATGAGTCACCTGTATACTATATCTTGATGTCTCACATCAATGATCCAAGAGATGGATCATCATCCTACCAAAGGAGAAATAGAGTATACACTAGTCTTCCCAAAGTGATGATGTCTCATTTCAACACTTTATCGACTAAGAACATTTTAGAATATACGTTAGCGATAAATAAGATCTCTTCATTACGATCATATCCGAAATGTCTGATAGTCTAGTATCATTCTAAGGACTTTATCTGTATTAAAATATCAGATAAATCTGACCAAAATAGCATACTATCATTTTGAATAAGGATGTTATATTCATATAGGTTCTGTTATAATAGACAATTATTGCCTGCAGGGCACCTATATCTAACAACACCTTGGTACCTAGAAGGGATAAAACCATGGCACATCATCAATTCGACCGTTGTTGACTCAAAAGACCTTGGCATCATGCCCATAAGCCCAAGGCACGTATTCTAAGACCTTGGGGTCATTACGAATAAACCTAAGGCACGAGGTTAAGTCATCCCTATCACAAGGAACAAAGACGAGTCATCTCCACCCAAGAATATCTAAAAACAAATTTGCATTCAAACAAAGAAGATTACATACTCTTAAAACATATAAGAAGCAATCATAAAGGTACGTAGTTTAGATTGACCAAAATAAATCTTTTTTTCATTTGTATATTCAAAATATTTACAGTCCTAAAAAGTGCTAACAACAAAGAAAGAGAAAACATATGAGCCCCTAAGGGGCCAGTCTCAGAGAAGGCACATGACTAGAAGATGGAGCGACATTAGAGCCTTGGGTAGCCTTGGGAGGAGTGGCGATGAGGCCAGGAGCAAAAGTCAAGCGCGGAGGGGCAACAACAATAGTAGTTGGCGGAGGAGTCGGTTGAAGCTCAGACCCGACCTCTTCACCACCTTCCTCTTCAGGCCGACTCACCCAGCTATCATGGGCCAAACCCTCGACTGTTCCGTGGGCAGACTCTTCATCGCCTTCATCCCCACTCTCGGCATTGAATGCGAGACCCCTCCTTTCCTTTCTATCTCTTGTAGAGCACTAAGGAAGTTAGCCACTCACGAAGGATAGTGGAACTAAGACCGGTTTTAAGTTTGAGAGGGTGTTGCATCTCCAGGAAGTCAAAGCCGATCTTGCATGCCAAAGCCACCTCCACCTTACCAAGAGAATCGTTATGGTAATCCTCAACGATCTCGAACTAGTAGTCAGACTCCAGATGAGCAAGGCATCCTTGCAACGCCTGTATTTCATACATGGACGACTCATGTTGTCTCTCAGCCTCCAAGATTGCTCAAGCAGCCTCCTGCCTTAGTTTTTCATGAGTGATTTGCTCCTCATTCAGCTGATCCTATAGAGTCTCAGCATTCTGGTGATCCAATCAAGCTTCCTCATAGGCATCGACGCTTTCCTGCCTTTCGACCTTGACCTCCTCGGACAAGTATTTTATTTTCTCATCATGCTCATAGAGCTCATGTTTGAAATGGTCGAGGTCTTCTTCGAGCTTGCTGATTTCAACTGACTTCTTGCTATTGGACGACTTTCGACCCTTGAACATGTCATCCTGCATCTCCACTTCTCGGCGCTATCACTCCTTCTCCAGCCTACCAGCTCCTCCTCGTTGGCAGCCAACTTCAGAAAAGTTGTCTCAAGAGCTGCCTTGTGAGCTTTCGACTCTTCTTGGAGCTTAAGGTAGAGGTTCCATGCATGCTCGAACTAAGCAAATAGTTCCTGCTCTACCAAAGCCCCTCGAAGGATATAGCCCTTTAGGGATTGGTGGAGGCCAACGTCTGGCATTAATGCAAGTATCTCGTCATCCTTGGGTAAGAAGAACCGATACAAAGCCCTAGTTTGGGTGAGCTGAGATTCCTGGACCGATCCTCTCCTATCAAGATGCTACCTAGGCTCAAATTTGAATTCCTTGGACGACTCTTTATCATAGCAGGGGCTAGCTCTAGACAACCCCATTAGTGGCATCTTCAATTCACCCTATTTCTTTGCATCGAGCTCATCGATGCTGTAGGGGAAAGGCCATCTGAATCCCCAAGCAGCGGATGCCTCTTCAATAGCTAATTCCTTTCCATGCCGATGAGCCGACTCAACAGGCGTAACAGGGGCCGCCTCCCTCTCCGCTAGGGCCTCAACCTTTTCAACCTCCGCTGTGATTATCTTGATCCCTATTTCTCTTGCAGGGGACCTATCATCTACAACGACGATATCTAGAGGCGGGGCCATAGGATCTTCTAGTAGGGTTTTATACATATAATTCAAAATTAATCATGCAATGAAAATTAAAATAAAACCCAAACAGGATCCATGTGATCCAATTGATTTAAAAGGTGTTTCGGATTACGAACCTGTTTGTGCGCAGATTATCGAATTAACACCTTAATTCGATCGGACTCTAGGTGTTGCTCAAGGAACGAACGCCCTCTATTAGTATCCACACACGAACAATCACGAACGGATGTAGGGTGCTAGCTCCTTTCTACATCGGCTATGGTTTTTCTTTTTATGAGAGATTATCAAATCAGGGCATCACAAAAGTTTATTTATAGTCACGTTAACCCTAACGTGTAGAGAGATATTTTGGAGATATCTTGTTCAAAATAACAGAATTTTGTTTCTTATTCAGATAATAAGAAATAATATTTATGTCTAAAATATCTCAAAAATAATAGATTTTTATTTCGAATTTTACATTTAAAATTCGAAATTGCGCAAAGAAATCCTAGCCCGTTCATCACGTTCTCTTTGTGTGACCCAGTAGGTTCATATTATGTTGGCAGTAGGCCCAATCCCATTATAAACCCACAAGTCATAAGTGGCCTCTAGCAAGATATTATGACTACCCAAATAATATAAATATCGATAGTCCGATTTCAACCTAACCAATAGTACATATTATAATCCTTTTGTCACATGATATCTTGTTTGAGCATAAGTCATGGTACATGTCAAACTTATATTGTTCAAACATATAATTTCTCGATCACTAAGTAGACTGATAAATTCAAATGACATTGATTACACTATCAATTCATTTGAGCATGGCTATGCATTTCTCAGTCCAACTTATCGAGGGGCCCAATAGATATCTCTCTAATAAGAGGGACAAATTCCATCTTCATTATTCACTATCCTCTGCATAATTCTCATCATGTCCAATCATAACCTTTATGATTATCTGATTAAAGATAACGTTTGATTATGTTAAAATATGATGTTCCTCAAGTAGGAATCTATGATAATCTCAGGTCTAAGGATTTGATAACATAACTATTATGAGATCACTTATGACACTAACCCATGTAGTAATCTCATAGTGGGTCTATCCAGTGCCTTGTTCTTTAACAAGTACCTACAGGTATGATTTATATCACCATATATAATCATCTCATGTTTATCAATCAAAACCCATACTAGTCTTAATTTATCTTCATGTTTATCAATCAAAACCCATACTAGTCTTAATTTATCTTTATGCCCTTTAGTGATAAATAACTAGGGATAACATGAATCTTAATTTATCTTTATGCCCTTTAGTGATAAATAACTAGGGATAACATGAATAACATAGTTATTCATAAATATTACAATAATGTAACATGCCAATAATACTAATGTGGAGAAAACCGTTCTTTAAACAAAATATAATCATTACATCAAGGTCCAAATATTTGGCTTAGGGCATAACCACTAACACTTCTTGGATAGGGATGGTCGGAGCATCGCCCTCAACATCTTCCCATGGGAGAGGGATCTCACCTGATGTCTGGCTTGCCACACCCCTCTGAGTAGCAGAGGGTGTGCTCGCCTCCCTTGTAACTATAGCCTTGTCTTTAGGAGCCTCAGCGCTCCTAGTAGGGTCTCAGCTACCCACTTTCTTCAGCTGTCTCTTCTTCTTTTCAGACATCTCGGCCTGAATAGTGGTAGAGCTCGATCGGACCAGTCGAGCCACGATCTTGGTTGGATTGGCCTGAACCCTCTTAGCCTTCTTAGGGGCCAAGTTAGAGCAAATGTGCTTCTTCAACCTTATTGGAGGCCCTCCCTGAGTTCGAGCAGGTGGGGCTGTCGACACTGTCTGGATTTCCTCTGAGCCCAGCGTTAACATGGCTGACCTTGTTTCATCATTCGCGGTTAGAGGAACTAAAGAGATGCTAATAACCTGTAGCATTGAGTTGTTGAAGAGGTTCTCACTTCAGCAAAAACCAGTGTAGTCTGACTTTTTCGAGAGCACTCTTCTCGTTGCTCGATAACAGACTTGGCCTTAGCACATCCTTGTTGATCTCAGGCCACATGAAGCAGGTCAAGATGGCACATGGAGCAGGCCAAGATGGCGTCGCCTCCAAAGACCCACACAAATCTCTCCTTCTTATCCTTGTTGGACTCAAAGGCATTAGAGACAATTTTGACCCTAAAAATTGGAAGATAGTAGTGGCCCTTCTGCTGATTCACTTTTACGCGGACGAGGTGGCCGAGAATTTTTAGGGTCAGCTAGACTCGTACCATTAGTATACGATAACAATCTCCACCAGAGTGGCGATGGAGTTCGGCTTCATCTATAACGGTAACACCTCCAAAGCTTTCAAAATGCAGTATAAGAATGATGGAGTCGCAGACGAAGGCCATAGTCTAGATGCTTTAGATACATCGGAGCTATGCTACCATCATGATCAAAGACTACCTACGTATGTGTCGGCGCCAATAGGTCGAACACCCTAGGGATGTCAAACCTATCATAAAGTGTTTCTAGCAGCAATGACGATACATTCAAGTGGAACTTTTGAAGATGGTTGATCTAGGCCTCGTTCTGAGCTACTAAATAAGTAGAAGATGCATTTGTCTAGAGATCACCGGAGAAGAACGCAAGGATCGCCGAAAATCGCTCACAGAGGAAGAAAGCACATAAGAGTTTTCTGAAACAGCAAAATCATCTCATCTCAGAGCGACCGTACTTATAGGCAAAGGAGCCGACAGGTGGAAAGATCGCAATAGCCAACCCAGTCTTTGATAGACGGGTAGGATCTATCCCAGAAATCGAGGCGACCACCGCAGAATTAAAGCAACACTCGCCTTGATTAGCCCACAATTTTTGCTTGGGACCCGAGGTAACGGTAGCTCAAGATCTTCTCTAACTTTAGAAGCGTCACATCAGAAATGATCCTTGAGCAACCCTTCATAAATGTGCCTCAAGAACCGACGAGCGACAGTTCAATTTCACTCGCACTCGGACACCCGAGTTTGAGCAAAAGGAGCCAATGTTGTGTCATCGAATATCTTAAGTGTTAATCCTCCCCCATTGAGTCGACATGTGTTCTGGATTATTGAGACCTTATCTCAACTAGATCCTAGGCAGGACGAGTCCATTAAGTCATCACTCGACCTTAACAATAAGAGCCAAGTCAGAGAGCATATCAACTTCACTATTAGAATTGACCCTACATCTTATCATTCTATAAGGCCGGGTAGACAACTCTCATTGCCGATTAGAACGACGATGTTTATTGGCTTAATCACAAGATCGAGTCGAGAGGTGTCCTTTATTGGCTCTCTCGCAGATCTGAGTCGAGAGACAGTTTATCCTCGAACTCCTCACCGACAGCTAGTTAGTATCATCATTACTCCTGCCATGATATTCTCCATGTCTCATCGCCTTTCAATCATCACTATGTTTCCCTAGTTGTCATCACATCAAGCTCATAGATGACTCATGTCATCTATAGTCAACACCTATGTAATACCTGTCAACTCAGCTATCTGCCCGGGCTTGGCCAAAGTTACATATTCACCCCTCTTAGCTTGCTATATATAGGCTCATCGCCTCCTAGCCAAGCTGAGCCATCTCTAGTTAAAGAGAGCAATCTTGCTGAATAATGCAATTTCTGCACACTAGAACTTGTTCAATTCATTGATCCCCTTCTCCACTCAAGCTAAATATTAACTTGATCGTCAGACAGATCACCGAAGAATCCAACTCTAGTCTCTAACATATTGTGGTTTTACAGGACTCCCATCCTATTAGGGAACCAGAGGGGACGAAGAGATCCCCAACATCTTTGTTGTCGAACAGCTTCCATGCTGTTGCTCAGGATTAGCCCCTAATCTCATTGTTGACAGCTCAAGCATCAACAATTCTTGTTGGTGTTTGCTAGAGGAAAGGTACATGCTTTCTAACTTTTTATTGCATATAGATTAGGGTTCACAAAAGTTTTGACTTGAACACAGTAATTGTTGCATCCATATTTTAAATCAACTTAAGGGCACAACCCAATGTACAAGATAAGTTAAGGATTTCATCACCCTTCTTTAGCCCAAAAATCAGACTCTGCATAAGCATCACCCAAGCCTTAAGTTGATTAGATGTTTGGTGGAAAATTTGTAGTAAATAAAATAAAAAAAATTTGATTTGTATTCTCTCGATCTTAATTACAATTTAAATTTCGATTACAAAAGAGAGGAGAACTGATCTAAATTCTCCCCTTTGTTTAAGTCTGGGTTCTTCACGGTGGCGATGGAGTGTCTTCTTCGAATGCTCACATCGAATTTGCTCTCCATTGGCGATCCGCACGTCTCAATTCACTGGAACAACTAACTTGTGTGGCAAGTTTAATTAAGAACTCTTAACGAGTTTTGTAACTCAGAGCGAGTTGAAAACTCTGTGAAAAGAGTTGCTGAAACCGAACAATCGGTTGATAACCAAATAGGTTTTCTGTTGCTGAAAGATCCTCCAAGAAAGAGTTGCTGAAACCGAACAATCGGTTGATAACCAAATAGGTTTTCTGTTGCTGAAAGATCCTCCAAGACCTGATCTTTTTTGCTGCCAATAACTCTCTCCAGCTAATCTTGTAGATGATTTGATCTTCAAAATCTAACCGAAAACTCCAATCTCCAAGAGAATCTGCCCTTGATCTCTAAGAATCCCCAGAAAATCCCACTTGAAAATCCAAACCCCTTACTCGGTTCAGTAAGGCGATTATTTATAAGGGGATAAGAGGTGTAACCAACCCCTAAACCCGCTCCTAAGTGGGTGTGATTCCCTCAGATTGTGGGAAAAACGGTTCTGAAACCGTTTGACTCATGATTGAATGAGTCAAACGCCTAAGTTGGCATTCAGGACCCTAACTCCGCATCTTAGGCTGGAGACGCGGAGTTGGGCACCCGCTGGATGTTAAAAAAACACGAGGGCCTCCCGCGTTTTGTTTGCTGAGGGTTGGAAACGTAGGGGTCGCTTGCGTCTCAAGAACTGAAACGCGAAGGTGAATTCCGCGTTTAGAAGAGGCTAGTGACTTATAACCTCTTCTGTAGAGCGTTGTTAAGGCCATTGTTGAGTGATCTTTGCCTTGGCTGTTTTGGTGTGTGTGAGTCGTCAAATTGTAACTCTCACAGTTGATTGTGAAGACTATTGAATTAGGATTCTCATCAGTCATCGTGGAGGCCGTCGAATTGTAACATTTTCTCGATCTACGCAAAAATCCTCTGATTGTCGTTTTCATTTGTTGACGTGAAAGTCGTCGGATTGTAACTTTCTTTGTCAAAATGTTGATCGAAGTTTGATAAGGATCAGCCATCTGTTGTGATTTTTAGACAGACTACATTAGACATTGACCCATAAGGGTTTCGAGATCAATATGACAAGAAAATTATAAGGTAAGTCTAATTTTTTATTTGGCTAGGAAGTTAGTGTCTAAGAAAGGTGATTTGAAGGTGGTTACTTAATTAGGCCCGTTTGACGGATACCTCCACTAAACTTCACTAGCCTACCCAATTATTTAGCCATGTTTGGAATTAGAACTGCCATATAATTTACTTGGAACAATTAGGAATTGTCTAATGATTTAGGTTTGCCCTATAGGTCTAGGTCTAGAATGAAGTGGTTGCTTCTTAGCTAGGCTTTTTTTCTCTTGTAAATATTTTTCTTAGATAAAAAAAAAGTCTTTCATTAGTGCATGCCAGCTTGGGTTAGAAATCAATCTTCTAGATTAGAATGGTTAAAAATAGCTAAAACACCACCATCAGCTCTTCAGGGTATGTGTTATCCAACTAGGACATCTCTACATTACGTATTAGACTTTTAGCTGAAACAAGTAAACCTTCGAACTAAAACCTCATTATATTTGCATGCTGTCCAAATACAGTGTCACTGACATTGAAGACACTTACATTTTCATTAGTGGGTTTTAGGAAGTGTGTGTAATGTTTTAGATTAAATAGCTACCTAAAATGGCATAAAACCTAGGGTTTATTACTTTTGCCCTTAAAGAAAAAGCTAAGAAATGTTTGTATAGCATGACTACATGCCTGCAAACATCATCTCCACATAGGAGGAATTCATTAAGGCATTCCTTAAAAAGTTTCTTCCTATCCATAAAACGGTATGTATTAGGAACCACATCTTATAGTTTAGGCAAAGTAGTGGAGAACCTTCCATCACTGTTGATGCAAAATTTAGCCACAATCATGCATAGGCTAGAAGTTCTAAAAGTTAAAAGTCCAGCTCAGGTCAACAAAGTCATTTCTCCAAGTTGCCAAAATTATCTTGCTCCTTCATATATTTTTGAAGTATTTCCCTTGTTAGGAAATCCGATAATGATCAAGCTAGATTAACTCGATACTGCATTTAACAATTCCAAAAATGATCTATTTTCTCCAACTCATAATTAGGTTGAAGGAATCATCCAAATCTTGCATGGAACAAGGGAAATTACTCAGGTGGACTGAAGTTCACTACCAATTAGCAAATCCACAATTTCCTAGGACAAACACCGGTCCTAGAAATTTTCAAAACTCATAACCTACTCCACTTTTTGAAAATTCATCTTTATAAAATCCTTCATTTCCAACTCCTCCACTAGGCTTTAATGTGGACCATGAAAAATATTTGAACAATCTTGAGAAGGGCTTAGAAGCAATGATCAAATCATAAATACAACTTTCACTTCTCTAAGTACATTCATGCAAACTTCTAGCCAACTTCTCAATGGCAACACCCAATTCATCACTAGGTTATATGTTCAGTTAGGGTGGAGAGAGAGAGAGAGAGAGAGAGAGAGAGAGAGAGAGAGAGAGAGAGAGAGAGAGAGAGGAGAGAGAGAGAGAGAGAGAGAGAGAGAGAGAGAGAGAGAGAGATGAAAGTACCCTAGAAGGGGAGTGAATAGGGTAATGCTAATCTAATCCGATTACAATGCAAAATTAAAACTTATAAGGCAATATGATATACTAAAAGTTATGCACCGATAAACAATGAGACAATAGGCGATATAAACAACAAGCACAATATGTAAAGAAAAATAGTGCGCCAAAAACAATCACAAACACAATATATGATTACGGAGTTCGGTCAACCATTGACTTATGTCTCCACTCCTCACCTCGAGGAGAGCTCCACTATCACTCAAAAAATCTACACAAAACGGTTTTCAAATATCACCAATAACTTTTACAATGCACACGATGTCAATCACACAAGCTACACTTCTCTAAGTGTTGGACTATATGTGTCACCTTCCTCAAGTGTTTGGAATTACAACCTCTCTCTAGGATTTACAACCAACCTACTCCTCTTGGAATTGACACTGATCTTTCCCAACCACTGCTCTAAGTGTTCTTGTGTATTACAATGTGTTTATCAATAAGTGCGAATATGGAATTTTGTTCTTTAAATAGATGAGAACGCAAAATATAACTCACTCTCAATGAAACACTCTCACAACCCACTTATACTAGATGTGAAATACTTAAGCTCAAGTGGGTATGTGTGTAAACAATGAGTAAAACGAAATCAAACTTAAATAAATCTAGCTTATATATATAAGAATCAAAATATAGATTAGCTAGAGGAAGAGTTTAGAAAACTTCTCCAAAATAAGGAGAGATAGAGATTTGTTGATGAACGCTTCAAAACCGAAATCAAGATCCTTCTCTTTGTAAGACTCTTTTTCACATAAACAAACACACTTTCTTTCTCAAAAACGTGCAGCCAAAATGGCAAAATTTTCTTGTAATTTTTTATTGTAAAAAATAAGTCTTGAGGACTATTTATAGCCTCTCAAATAGATCAAATCAAAAACTAGTCTTACAGAAAAAAAGACATGATCAGTCGACTGATAGGTATATCGGTCGAGTAAAAATTTTAACAGTTGACTAATTTTAGGAAAAATAAAACAACGTTGGTCGAATAATTTAATTGATCGGTCGACTGACATAGCTATTGCTGTAAAGATTGCTTCTGGTAAGTCGACTGAAAAACTTGGTTGGTCGATTGAAAAAAACTATTCGGTCGATCGATTTAAACAGTCGGTCGACTGATCAACTGAAATAGCAGTTGCTGTAAAAAACAGCTTCTGCCAAGTCGACTGGTTCGACTGTTCAGTCGACTGAAAACAGATACAATAGATACTTGAATTTGCTGAAAAGTTGATTTTCTAAATTTGATTTAAAATAGTAAAACAATTCCAAAAATAGTAAAACTTAGGAAAACGTTTATACCTATGAAAATAAATATGTTAGAAGAGGAATTTCTAAAATAGCATTTCTCATTTGTGAGAACTCATTATTTTGCAAAACATACGAAAACATTAAATATAATTTCATAGATTAACAAAATCGTCAAAAAGACGAAATCGTTGAATATTTGATTCTGATGAAATCATTTCAAACAATTTTTGAGATACTTTTAAACGGATCAATAGACGTAAAATAGTACAATTAAGTTTATAATTCGAAAACACGTTATTTTCCCAAAAAGACGTATAATGCGATAAATCGAAATAATGTGTATTTGTATGGTTTGAGATCTAAGTATAAACACATAAAGTAAAACACCTAAACTAACAAATACTATACCCAAGCTGATAATCTTCGTGAAGATTGATCTTGGTAGTAGGGATGAAGCGCGATAGTATGTCTTTGACTTGAATGGTGACGGCTTCATTCCAATTTCCACCAACCTCCAATAGGATGTCATCATTAAAGTGCAATACCATCCAACCTCCAATGGATGAGAATCTTGAATGCACAAATACTAGAAAATGATGTTAGGAATTATTTGTTAATCATCAAAATCAGATTAGACAATAAGCTACGAGAGAGAGAGAGAGAGAGAGAGAGAGAGAGAGAGAGAGAGAGAGAGAGGAAAAC